>NW_022103918.1:14546784-14552846 GCF_000313985.2 Echinops telfairi
TATTGTTGAACAACAAAAAAGGAAATTTATTACCTGTATACGGTACGGTAGTAGTTGTCATCACAAACCAGCATAACCAGACAAACTGTGAATCCCACAGTATCAAGAATTTCTTGTTACTACCATTATTTTCATGTACAACCATCTATGGTATGTTTGCTCATAATCTATGATACATTTATTCACACTTTCTATCTGCTCCGGCTGTACTGCGGCGCCTGCCGCTACGGTCCAGAGTCCAGAGTTATGGTAGCTTGAGGGTGGGGGGGCTTAGTATCAGGGAGGCCTTATTTTCAGGGGGTGCCTTATATTTCAGCGAGAGGCAAAACTGTAAGTAGGTCTTATTTTGGGGGGATGCCTTACTTTTGGGGAAACACGGTACCACATGGAAACAATTTGGAGTGCTTGTTCTAAGTCTTGGGCTGGTTGCAGAGAATTGATTTCATTTTCACTGCAATTCAACCCCTCCTGGGGCAGCCTTGAACCTGGGGTCTGACTCTCTTCCACCTTGACAGAAGGATGGAAACACTGATTCACATTATCCAGCGATAGCCCCTCTGACAGGATAGTTCAGAACCTTAAACAAGGGACCTTCACAAAAGCGCCACTCTCACAAATGCATTCAGAATCAGCAAAATGGAGTTGCTGAAAAAGAGGAGGATGATACTAATATGCAGCAGTTTTTTCTCATTAGGATCTAATTAAGCCCCAACTCCTCTGAGACCTCAGGGACCCTGTTCGCTTCTGTCTGCCCTATCTTCTGGTTTGTGTCACAGCACATGCTCCCCGGGGGTCTTTTTCGTGTTTGTTAACGGATGTTTTGTATCCTTCTCTCGCATCTAGAATATGGGTGGTTGTTGGACGCTGCTGTCAAATCAATGTGGACTCCAGGGGAGCATTTGCCCAGAGATAAGGACCGCAGGGGGAGCGAGACAGGAAGGAAGGTCAAATGGAATGGTAAACATGGGGGGGACGAGGGAGGGCAGGGAGAGGGTGTTGCTGCCTCATGGGAATCACAGTCAATGACAGGACCAGTGTGTGAATCTCCGATGGGAAAAGCACTTTGCCGTGAACCCTTTCACTCAAATCAAACGAGAAGTTCGTAAGATTCATTTTGGATGCCTGGTAATAGCCTTGACCCAGCAGAGTGTTTTGTGGGAATGAGATGGCGTCACGGGTTTGCTAGACTGCCGTCTTCAAGGGCCAGTTCTCCAGGGCTTTTCTTCCTTCAAAGGGGCAAGTGGCTTCGAATCAGGAACTTTTCTGTTCAACAGCCTAGCACTTACCAGTTTCAACCCCAGGGCATCTTAGGATGTGGTGGATCCCCACCCCCCACCCCTCCCCCTCAAGAGCAGGGATCTGGTATACCACATTCTGGGCTCTATCTCTAAGCCGAGAACACACTGAAGGAACTGTGTCAAAAAGACAATGTTATCATGATGTCAATAAAGACTTGGTTTGCTCAAGAAGAAATGGGCTGAATTATCTTCACAAAACCGAAGGAACAAATTCCCTCCACACCCAGGTCCCAGACAATACAATCCACTCATTCTTTCCAGCCATGCAATGAGTACCTGGTCAATTCTTCCAAGCAAAATATTGGCGAGGAACGCCATCATAAGAGGTAGCATTTATACTTACCTGGCAGGGGAGATGCCATGATCACGAAGGTGGTTTTTCCAGGGCGAGGCTTATCCATTGCACTCGGATGTGCTGACCCCTGCGATTTCCCCAAATGTGGGAAACTCGACTGTATGATTTGTGGTCGTGGGAGACTGTTCTCGCTCTCCCCTGTTTTATATTTTTAAAAAGAAAAAAAAAGAGGCAGCATTGATAACTTTGATAACTCGCCATGTCTCTGCGTTTCCAGTCCACCATGCCGTCAGCGGTTCGCTCTCTTCCTGTTCCAATAACTTCAACGAACGAAAACGGAGCTCTCGGACCCGGAGGCACTCTGCCTTAACTCAGGAGAACAAAGGCCTTCGGTGTGCAGTGACGAACCCTCTGACTGTTTTTTGTGGGTGTTTTTGCTCCCTGGGTGATGCTACCTAGTTATTGCTGGGAAGTAAATAAGACCTCCACCAAATTCTAACCAAACTCTGCCAGACTCTATTCTGACTGAGAGCAATCCTGTACGACAGGGTAGACCAGCCAGCCCCTCATGTGAGTTTCCAAGATGTAACTTTTTACAGGCGTAGAAAGTCCTGTCACCCTCTGGAGCACCAGCGGGTGGTTTCCAACTGCTGACCTTGAAGTTAGACCCATGCTTAACCACTGTGCCTACCCATCAGTGTCTGTTCTCCTAAAATGCAGCATTATGATGAGAATAGTTTCCTTACCACTTTGTTGTTCATATTCATTCTCCCTTTATGTCTATTGTTGTTAGGGGTGTGCTCATAGCGACCCCATGCACATTAGAATCCAGGAGGGCCTCGTCCTGCATGACCCTCACACTTGCTTTCACTTTGAAGGCCAGTGTTGCAGCCACGGTGTCAACCCATCTGGTTGAGGGCCTTCCTTGCTTCCACCGTCCAACACTTTACCAGGCATGGTGCCCCAAGTACCTGAGATAAATTCTCCCCATCCTTGCTTCTAAGGGACATTCTACTTCTTCCAGGCAGACCTGCTTGTTCTTTTGGAAGTCTATGGTACTTTCAATATGTTGCTTCAGCACCAGAGTTCCAATGCCTGGCTCTTTCTTCACTCTTCCCTATGCGATGTCCCACCTTCACATGCATATGCGGCAGATGAAAATGCCCTGACTTGGGTCCGGCGCATCTTGTCCCTCAAAGTAACATCCTTGGGTATATTAGAGCATAAATTCTGGGCACTAGGTTTGGGGAAGGCTACGGTTTACAGTGGAAGCCCTAAACCATTTTGTCTCCACATAGATTCAGCTCCAGTGAGTTCTTTCTGACCACAGAGAGGCAATATTAAAAAAGCTTTGCCTCAGGCAAAGTGAGTTTGCTGTTAAGTCCCCTAGCTATCCCAGGGAAGGGGAAGCTCTCCCCTTCAGGCATTTGCCTGGGTCTGCTCTTGATGAAAATAAGGCCACATGATCACAGGGCCTATGCCAAGGCCGTCAGAGAGCGCTGAACAAATCTTGTAAGCTTTCCTAATCTGCAATGGGGTATGTGTTCCAATCATGGGCCCTGTCCCAATTCTACAGTTGTGCCTACAAAGGGGACGAGTCGATCTGCTACCGATCATAATTCTGGGACAATTTCTTTTGTTGTCCATGGCAAATTCAAGTAACGATTCCACTATGACTCACCGGACACCATGATGGCCTCTTGCTGATGGTTTCCTGCACCCGGATGAGATATTTGTTGTTGTCCTGCTGAAGACGAAATCGTTGAATTTGGAATCTCCCCCCCAACCCCTAGACCATGTAAAAGAAGTCTGTTGATGCTATACTTCCGCTTCCCCTCAGTTACCCCACTGGCAGCCCTTTGAGCACAGTATACAACTGGCCCAACGGGGTAAAGAGGCTGGAGGTTGTAGAAAGATAAAACAATATTCCAACGCCTTTTCTTTAGGGCTGTGTTCTTTGTTCCTGTAATCATAACCACCTTATTCTGACTGCTTTGGGAAGGAATAAGGTGGGGCCATGTAATTAATATAATTATATTTAATTAATATGCAATGATAATTACATGCTCAGAACTAATAGATCCGAAAATTCTCCCAGTGTGTGCCAAAATATACCACCAAGACAGACTGAGGCTGAGCCAATGTGATGTCACAAAGAAATACGATTTAGAAACCAATTTTATCTTGGTCACTGGACAACCACTTCAGTAATTTCACAACAAAAAGATTTCACTTGGTTCAGGCAAAATGCTCTGACATTTATTATCTCACTTTATTCAAAGTATTAGATAAGCTCTTTAAAAAAAAATCATTTTATTGGGGGCTCATAAAATTCTTATCACAATCCATACATACATCCATGGTGTCAAGCACAAATGTACATTTGTTGCCCTCATCATTCTCAAAACATTTGCTTTCTACTTGAGCCCTTAATATCTGTTGCTCAGGTAAGCTCTTTTAAGTAGCAAGCCATTTAAGTTTGTTCAAATTACCTCAGGCCGTGAAGGTTTGGTGTCTGAATCTTTGGGGAATGAAGGAAATACAGAAAACCAGTAAGCCCTGAGCCTCATGAGACCTGGACCATGATTCAGAATGAAAGTCACTCCCAACAAACAAACAAACAACATAAAATGGTTAAAACAAACAGCCACTCCTCTATGACTCTTGTAACTCAGCTTCTCTCTCACCGTGCGGTGTTGGACTAGCTACCTCAATTACTTCAGCTCTCCACGGCTCCGTTTTCTTATTTGTGAAATGGAAGTCAACCTCAGAGTTGAAGTTAAAAAATGTAAAGTATCTAAAATAACACCCGGTACGTAGGAATTGGTGTATTTGTTATTATAATTATTTTATTATTGTTATATTTTCAATCGATTCTGCAGTTCCTGTCTACTACCTCATGGTGTCTCTGCCGCAAGCCTTCTGAGTACTACCTCTTCTGTGTGTGCCTCACAGTGAGTTAGACTAACGACAAGGTTGACTGCTCAAATCTGCCTGACGCTCCATGGGAGAAAGAAGAGGCCATCTACTCCCATAGAAATTTAATCTCAGAAATCCTATAAAACAGTTTTATTCAAAAGAGCCCTGGTGGCATAGAGGTTACATGTCTGGCTGCTAGCCTTGAGGTTCGTAGTTTGAAACCACCGGAGAGGTTTTTCTACTCTGATAAAGTTACAACCTGGGAAACCCACAGGGGCAGGTTTACCCTGTCCTGTAGGGTCACCATGGGTCAGAACTGACTTGCTGGCAGTGAATTTGGTGTGATTTTAAAGGGTTTCTTTGGGTTGGAAGGGGCTCCGATGGCAGTGGCTTTGTTCCACCCACCCGCTACCCGCCTCTGTCTTGTTGGTTAGCTTTCAAACTTCATGGCCAATAATCCTTTTCTTCAGCACTTTCGCCAACTCATTTCTAAATGAGCGACTTCCAGGTGATCCTGGCTCTTATAACTCCAGAGCATATACAGCGTTTGATTTAATTTTACCAAAGAAGTGTTATCTCTTACACTTTCTTTTATTCAAGAATGGGTGATGATGATCTTTTTCTTTAACAGCATGTTCTAATACTAGAGGTAATTTAGTGGCTTTATACATTATTCCCCATTTAGTGTTCAAGTAACACAGGCCCAAATGAAAATGATGTAAAGGTGAAGCAAAAATAAAGAAGTTTACAGCATTTAAAAGACCAACATACTACTATGATAGTGTGGCACTTTCTCTCTGCTCCCTTAATACCCTAGCTAGTTTAACAAGCCACAGGACTAATTATCTGGTAATTTGGATCCTGCACAGTCAGCATCCTTCAATGGAAAGATTCTTCTGAAGACAGAAGCTGAGGGAGCACGGGCAAGCAGCAGAGAACTTGATTTTTGTAGGTCCTGAGCAGTATAAGACACTAGCCTTCATTGTTTATCAGTCACATGTTTCAGCTTGCCAGGGGAGTTCCTTTCATGAAAGCATTTATGCAAGCCAGTTGTCCCATCTTCATTTTACATCTGAGTTTGGTTAAAATTCATTTCTCCTAGTTGTCTTAGACAGAAGTTTCTGGACTGCAGTCTAACACCCCATCTCAAAACATAACCTCCAGTGCCACAGAATTCTAGTTAAGGATTAAGAGAGTCTGATTAAAGCAGCAGCAAATTAATGATTGGCCCGGTGAGAGCGTGAGGGAATGAACGGTCCCATTGAGGCCTGGGAATCATATGTGGCAACGATCCAGAGAATGGAGGTATACCACCACAGTTATCAAGCTGGGTAGATTTGGACTAGAGGTGAGCCAGGCTACCTGAGTTGAAAAATAAGCCTTATTTAATAGTGTGGTAGATGAAAATCAAGGTTATGGGAAAAGCACTGTTATGGCTTGTGCATGGCCCTGAGACCTCCAGAAAGGTGTGTACACAGCACATGTTAGTAGGCAGGAATGGCATTGACCGCCACCTCTGGAATGCCTGGCTTTTGGGGAAAGGCTGGACC
>NW_022103918.1:14553996-14556993 GCF_000313985.2 Echinops telfairi
TAGCTCAGAAGCAACAAAGCTCACATGGAAGAACACAACAGCCTGTGTGATCATGAGGTGCCGAAGGGATCAGTTATCAGGCATCAAAGAACAAAAAATCCTATCATTGTGTGCTCACCTCCATGACTTTTACATCTTTAGAGGGGCCGACAGTCTTGTCTTTCTCCTGGGAACCAACTAGTGGGTTGGAACTGCTGGTCTTGAGTTCAGTAGCTCAGTGGATAGCCCAAATGGGGTTTATTTTAAAAAGGAATTTAATATCTTTGGTTTTTGTCATCAATCAAAAAACATGAGAAGCAATAGTGACTTAATTTTACATTTTTCAAAATTGACATCCATACTAGAATATAAAAAGGGGTCATTTAAATGTAAAGATTTGACAACATCTATGCTTTTGAAATTTCCTGGAGTAACCAGAGAACAACTAACAAATCTGGGTTGCAAGAAACAAGTGATTGCAACATGATTCTCCTCTTGGAATGAGGCATTGTGCCTACTTAGGTCCTTTCTCCAAGGGCAGGAAGAAAATAGGGAGAGGGAGAGATTCATCAAGGATATTGGTGCTAATAGTTCATTAGAGGCTTAGTCTCCAGTTCAAAAGTATTAAAGTGGTGTGTCTGAGGTTTCACAAATACCATAGTAAGAATCAGACAAAATGAGCAGCAATATCCTATGGGAGAAATTCTAAAGCTAAATTGATTTCATTTGGATTTGTTTCCAATTTCTCAATGCACTCTCTGTTTGCTGATGGAACTGGGGTCAGAACAATGGGAGGTCCCCAAATCTTTAGGAATCCCTCTGGTCCTATAATCCCCAAACTTCTAAGATCCAGCCCACAGTAGATTAGGGGGTTAGGGAAAGGATAACATTACCTTGGTACTTTGCATTCAAAGACTGAAACAAATACATAGTCACTGAAGGACATATGCCATCTACAAAAGGGACATCATCATTGTATTATGCTACCCGAAAAAGGCTTATGTGTTTGCTAGTGCCCTATTTTGTGACCGGCCATGTGCTCTGTCATTTTGCACGTGACATCTCCCCTGACCTTTGTAACTTCTCTGAGGAAACAGATGTCCAGGTGGCCTCAGCTCAGGAGGCCAACATGGGATTCAAACCCAGGCCTGGTCTGCTTTGAAGCCTGTATTCCCCACTCCCCCAAACTACCTTGAACTGTACTGATCCATTATTGATATGTTCTAGGAGAAGAAGATCAATGATTTACATGTTTGAGGAGAGGAAACGATTACTTTCAGTCAGGTCTCAGGAAAAGCTTTATGGAATGTCTTTGAACAGGGCCATGTAAGGGCAAAGGACAGTTTAGTTTTCTTTTCTTGTGGTACCTTTGTCTGGTTTACCTATCAAGGTTATGTTAGCATCATAGAATGGATTATGGACTATTCCTTCCATCTCTATCTTTTTTTTATGACGAATGTTTTTTATTTTTGCTATTATTACGTTTATTACAGCATTCTTTGTAGGTTAGAAACATTTGAAAAAAATCATTTTACTGGAGGCTTCTGTCTCTGTCTTTTGGAATTTAAGCATCAAGTCTTCTCCAAATGTTTGGTAGAATTCTCCAGGAAAGTCATTTGATGCAAGACTTTGGTGTTGTGAGATTTTTACTGATTATCGATGTGATCTTTTTACTTGTAACCGGTCTGCTGAGCTTTCTGTTTCCTTTGGAGTCAGTTCAGATGGGATGCGTGCTTTTATGAGTTAGTCCCTTTTATGTAGGTTATCTAGTTTGTTGCCAGATAGTTGTTCATAATGGCCTGTCATGATTCTCTTCATTTCTTATTGGGCTAATTGTAATGTCTCCTCTTTAATTTCTTTCTTTTTAATTTCTTGTTTTGGCCATTTGCTTCTTTTCTTCTCTTTGCCAGTCTAGTTAAAGGTTTGTCAACTTTTTAAGGCTTTTGTTTACTTTAATAATAATTTTTTAGTGTAAATTAGGTAGAGGGTTAACATTCCGTTTCATCCATTTTTTGTTAAATAGTTTAAACTACAAAGCACCCTCCTAATAGTTTAGCCTTCACCCAGTTCTTGATATCTCTCTCCCCCTTGTAGACTACCAATGTCCATTTCACCCACCACCCACATTAACAGCCATTGACAGTCCAGGCCACTGCTTTGTCTTCCTTCCCTCACCCCTGTGCCTCCCTTGACAATCTGCAAAATCTGTTCCTTTTGGTATAAAAGTCTTTATCTAGGGTTTTTCTTTTAGACCTTTCTTTTTAATGTCGGAATTTATTGCTACTAGTTTCCCTCTGAGTACAGCTTTTGCTGCATCCCTTACATTTTGATACACTATATTTTCATTTTTATTTGATGCTAAGAAGTTTGTGATTTCTCTTTTGCTTTCTTCCTTGACTTGCTGGTAGTTTAATAGAGCATTTAAAAAGTCTCACATGTTTGTGTCTTTTCCAGTTATTTTTCTGTCATTAATTTTTAATTTCGCTGCTTTGTGTTAAAAATACCTTTGTGTGAAGAAAAAAAAAAGGAAAAGAAGATACCTTTGTATGATTTGAATGTTTTTAAAATTTGTCAAGACTCGCTATGTGACCTAACAGGTGGTCTATCCTGGAAAATGATCCAGGCACACTGGAGTAGAATGTATATTGTGTTTGGGGGTAGAGTGTGCTATATATGTCTGTTATGTGTAGGTGATTTGCAGTGCCATTCAGATCTTCTGTTTCCTTGTTGATCTTTCCAAATGTTCTGTCCAATATCGAAGTGGAAGCCTTCAACTATTAGAGTTGTACTGCCTATTTCTCCCTTCAGCTCCGTCACTGCTTGTTTTATATATTTAGGTGCCCTGAAGCTGGGTGCATATAGATTTATGACACTTAAACCTTCTTGGTTAACGATAACTGTATAATGCCCATCTTTACCTTTTAAAACAGATTTTGTCTTTTTTTTTTTTTTTTAAACATTTTATTAGGGGCTCATACAACTGTTATCCCAATCCATACACACATCAATTGTGTAAAG
>NW_022103918.1:14557167-14559756 GCF_000313985.2 Echinops telfairi
CAGATTTTGTCTTAAAGTCTACTTTGTCTGCTATTAAGATTGGCTATTAATTGCATATAATTTTTTCCCCGTCCTTTTACTTCCAGCCCATTTATGTCTTTCTGTTTCAGGTGTATCTCTTGTAAACAGACTATAGTTGGAGAATTTTAAAAACTCATTCTGCCTTGCAAAAGTCATTTTAATGGAGGCAATGTTACTAGAAAATAGGATGCATAGTAGTTCAGTTTGCACAGAGTGGTGAGTGGGAAGGAAAGGAGAAGGTAAATTCAGAAAGGTAAGCTGGTGACCAGGATGTAAAGGCCCTTGAATAGCAGTTAGAGTCTGGGCTTTTAGGGACGGCAAACTGTTCAACTGTTCATTTGAAGGAGTTCAGAGTAATCACAGTTGCTACTGGAAGTTTGTAAAGCCTGACAGGCAAATGACATGAACTTGATGGGCTGGGTGAGCCTCTCGTGGTATCTGCATCTGAACAAAGTAAGTTGGGAGTGTGTTCTCATGCCTGCACAGGCTTGAGGATGAAGTCACAAAAGGTGTCAACTTGTTCTGCTGCTCCAAATGGCAGATCTGTGCCTCTAGAGGGTGGAGGGATGGGGGACCAGAAAAGCAGTATCCAACTCACTAGGAGAAAGATCTTTAGTGCTGAGCTGCTTTCTTAGCTTGTCTGCTTCAGTGCCAGACAAATTCAAACAGGAGCTACAAAGTCACCTGCCCAAATTGCCTCAAAAAGATTCCTGCCTTCAGCACATGGTTGTGTCAGATGACATGCAGGGTCCGTTTCAGGGTCTACTTCTGTCTTTGCAGATTTCGCCTTGCTTTCACAATGGTTGTCTCAATGCTGCAGTGTTAGTAGGTGGCCAAATGTACAGGTACCTGTGCATAGGAGTAATTATCTAGACCTACTGAGCTCATTAGCATCAGAACCACGAGAGTTGTAAGTAGGCATTTCCGTTCAGCCAGCAAGGATCCAGACAGTGGGCAGACTCTAAGCATCTAGTCTCACTTCTGCTGGAGTGCCCTGCTCCTTTAGAGCTTCCCCAAGATAGCCAGAGGCCAGTGGTTTCAATATCGATTGTAATATTAGTGCCTCTTCTGAAAATGAAACATTTCCGGGAAGCCTACTTGTGAACCTCAGGAGAAAGAGGAAGCTTTCTACCCCTGTCTAGATTTATAGCCTCAGAAGCCACTGGCGCTGCCCTCCTGTCGCTATGAGTTAGAATCGTGAGGGTTTTTTAAAAAGTAAAACAGGGAAGGGTAGAACTATATATAACTTTTTTAGAGGGGGACACAGAACGAAACCTGAAAGGTCACCCACTGGCGCTGTCCTCAGTCCGTGTAACCGCTGGCTTGAGCTCTGCTGCCCCAGCTGCCCCATTTTCAGCTTTCCTCAGGAGTCCTTTGTTTTCTGGTCTGCCAAGGCAGCTGTTATCACTCCAGCTGCGGAGGGGATGGGAGGCAACTTCCTGTTATTCTATCCTGCTATCCCGATGGGGGTGGGACATTCCCTCCAGAGCTCAGCCTGCTGGCTGTAGTTTGGGGAGACTGAAGCTGGATGTAGTCATCTATGACTGGGACTATAGCAATGACTGGTCGTCCAGCTACTGTTTGAAGGTATTCAGGAGCAAGGCAAGCCACAGGGACAGACAGACAAGTGTGTCCCTGATAGTGAGGGTGAGAGAGGATGAGTGGCTAAGAGAGAAGTGAAGTGGCTGGTACAGAGAATATCTCAGGGAGTTACAGAAGTGTTGAATGAATAGTGGGAGAGTAGGGGAAGGGAGTGATTTTAACCAAAGCAAAAGAGGGAGATGGTTGAGGTTTCTGACTGAGACTCTGTTTGAGACCAGGGAGCATTTAAGAAACCGAGGCAAAACAATGATGTGATATTACTTCCTTATCTCGACAATAAGAGCCAAGTACCAAAGACCAGAAAGTAAATGCTAGAGAGGCTGCAGAGAGATTGGAATCCTCATACACTGCTGGTGGAATGAACATTTGTACAAACACCGTGGAAAACAGTACGACACAACTTCAAACAAGTGGGAATAGAAATTCCATAACGTCCAACCATCCCTCTGGTGGATCTATATTCTAAAGAAGTCGGAGTCAGAGCACAAACAGCTGGGTGCACCATGTTCATCGCAGCACTGTTCACAACAGCAAGAAGACGGAAGCAATCTAAGTGCCCGTCCGTAGGATGACAGAATAAAAGGACTCTGGTAATACTTACAATGGGATACCATACATCACTGTAAGTCAATGATGAAGCTGGAACATTAAGCAGCATGAAATTAGACAATCCCAAATGGACAAATATTCTATGAGACCACTGATAAGGGGTAGGGGAAGAACATCAAACATACAAGATAAAGACCTTCCTAACAAAGGGAACAGACTCTGGAGACTGCCAAGTAGGGGAGGGCAAAGCAGGGGTAGAGTAGTGCGTAAGAGTGTTGATGGGTGCCAACTCGGGTGAAATGGAAAATAGTTGATAAGAGGGAAAAGAGGGAGGGTGGGTGGGGGAGGGAGGGGGAAGAAATGGGGAGCTGATATCGGGCTCAAGTGAGAAGAGAATGCTTTGGAAATGATGATGGC
>NW_022103918.1:14560524-14567807 GCF_000313985.2 Echinops telfairi
CCCCCCCAAATGATTTATTTATAAAAAAAGGAGGGAGAAGAAATGTCAAGGAATGGGGGAATCTAAACTATTGGCAGGTTTGCTTAGTAGTTTAAACCTTTGAATACAAGGTTGCTGATCTGAAATGTGAAGCACCACCTAACTTACAATAAAATTTTATTTTAAAAGTTGTGAAGAAATGGAATGAAAGATTATGGCTATTTCTTTTTTTTTAATCATTTTAATAGGGGCTCATACAACTCTTATCACAATCCATACACACATCAATTGTGTAAAGCGCATTTGTACATTCATTGCCTTCATCATTCTCAAAACATTTCCTCTCCACTTAAGCCCCTGGCATTAGGTCCTCACTTTTCCCCTCTCTCCCTGCTCCCCCCTCCCTCATGAGTCCCTAATAGTTTATAAATTGTTATTTTGTCATATCTTGCCCTGTCCAATGTCTCCCTTCACCCACTTTTCTGTTGTCTGTCCCCCAGGGAGGAGGTCACATATAGTTCCTTGTAATCGGTTCCCTCTTTCCTAGATTATGGCTATTTCTCACGTACTTTTTGGGGTCCCCTGATATACAAGTCCATCGAATGTCGGTCATTGTTGTTATTAGGGATTGTAGAGTTAGTTCTGACTCATAGTTACTCGACTTACAACCCTCCAAAACACTGCCTGGTTCTGCACATCTTCACAGTTGTTGTATTTGAGCACACTGTTGCAGCCACTGTGCCAATCCATCCCGCTCAACTTCTACTTTACCAAGCATGACGGTCTTTTCCAGGGATTGGTCTCTCCTAGTAATGTAGGCAAACACTGGCTGTACTATACACTGTTGAATAGAAAAGTATTGATCTGAAATGTAACACCCACCCACCCAATCTATAGTAAAAAATTGTGGAAGAAGAAGAAAAAGGAATTTAGGGGAGTGAGAAGTGAAAGAATGATCCATTATTTGTAGCCTTATGTTTTCATTGAACTCTTTCCTTGTATTAAGTGTAGGGGAGACAAAGAGGCATCGTCTTAAGCATGGAGCTTGCCCTTAATAGTTTGGATGACAGGATGAGAGGAAGCATGTATAAGCAGCCATACATGTTAGGTGCCACCAGGCTGGTACCAAATCTTAGCAACCACATGCACAACAGAATAAAACACTGCCTGGCTCTGCACCATCCTCACAGCTTTTAAGTTCAGGCCCATTATTGGAGTCACTGTGACAACCTCTTTTATTGAGGGTCCTCCCTTTTTTTTGTTTTTGCCGATCCTCCATTTTATCAAGCATGAGATCATTTTCCAGGGACTGGTCCTTTCTGGTGGTCTAGTGGATATGTGTTGGGCTGCTAACTGCAAGATCGGCAGTTCAAAACCACCAGCTGCTCCTCAGAAGAAAGATGAGGCTTTCTACTGCCATAATGAGTTACAGTCTCAGAAATTCACAGGGACAGCTGTATTCTGCCCTATAGGGTCACCATAAGTCAGAAATGACTTGATGGCAGTGAGTTTCGCTTGGTTGGTCCTTTTGATAATAGGTCTACAGTACATGAGATGAAGTTTTACCACCCTTGCTTCTAAGGAACATTCTGGCTGTATTTCTAACAAGACAGATTTGTTTGAATCTTCTGACAGTCCATATTTTTTGTCAACACCATGATTCTAATGCAGCAATTCTTCTGTGGTCTTCATGACGTGTTGCTTAGACATATAAAAACTACATATTACAAAAATTTAACATGGATCCCTTTTAACTACAAAGGGAGAAAAATAAACATCCTACCCCCAGAAAACCCCAAAACAAACAAAACTATATATTACTACCTCTGTACCATCTCAAGAGTTCTTACAATAACCTTTGATATGAATAGTATCAGCCCCATTTTAAAGAGTAGATAACTCAGGTTCTGGATGGTGTAGGGACTTGCCCAAGGTCATATACACAGCAAAAAAGTGGCAGAGCTAAGCTAAGGATCCAAACCCCTTTTCTAACCCTCCAGCATATAGTTCGTGCTTGGAATGCAGCAGGGACTTTACCCAGGCTTTGAGAGCAAGATGACATTATCACAAGAAGAGTGGGGACTCCAGTCAGATCAAGAGGTCAGAAGCAATTCTGGAACAGTGAGTAGATCTGTTTGATGTCAGCAGAGTTTGAAGTGGGGGAGAATGTGGGAAAGGTAGAGGCCAAATTAAAACCATGGCCATGAGACGATTCCAACTCACAGTGCACCTATAGGATTGAGTAGAACTTCTCTCTAGGGTTTTCAAGACTCTCAATCCTTACAGGAGCAGAAAGCCTCATCTTTCTCACTTTGATCGGTTGGTGGCTTTGAACTGCTGACCTAGTGACTAACAGTCCAATGCTTAACCAACGGGGCCACTAGGACTCTTTAGAGGGCAGATTAGGGAGAGTTTTAAATGGCTAGCTAAGCCATGCAGACTAAGGGGCACTTGAATTAGAGGTCCAGAAGCATGCTGGTAAAACCAAACATTATTTTAGAAAACTCATCTGATATAGGTGCATAGAAAAAAAACACACTGGAGCTCTGAAAAAAGGAAGCCCATGACTAGTTAGGCCACAGACTAGAAATCATATAGGTGTGACAGGAAGCATGAGAGAAATAAAACAGAGTAAGGTCTGTGAGTCTAGGGATTGAAAACATTGGTTTAGCACTATGGCATTGCATTTGAAGGATGCGATAGTTTACACTAAGCACTGTAGGTACAGAAAGTAAAATGGCTTTGGAATCAAATAGACCTTGGCTCCCTTTTTACTTCTAGAAGATCTGTAACAATTTACTTATGAATTCTTGCTGAGTCTTTGATTGGTTAAATTGGGGCTAATAGCTCTTGCTGTAGAGGATGATTGTGAGGATAAAATGAGACATGACCGGACGGCGCATCGTTACAACTTTTGCAGAATGGTGAAATATATGGCATGCTGCCAAGACTCAAAAAAGACCCCCCAAAACCAAAAGAAAGGCAATAATTCTCTATACTTCAGTGTGAAGACAGATAACATGCTACCTACATCTCATATAAGGAAGGCCATGTTTCACAAGTCAGTTCTACCTTGTTTCAGGTATTAGGTAAATTGAGAGAGCCATCTTTGAGAATCTTTCTATTCTGTTAATGGTGGGGGATTATTCAGGATGATGTCCATAAGGGATACATGTTGGTTAATTCTTTGATAGTTCAGCCATTGCAATTGGTTCCATTGAACAGACAGTATTCTTTTGTGGTTTGTGGAACTCGGTTGTGAGATTTCTGCCTTTCAGTTGTGATAGTGCTTTTTTTATCCTTATCTGAGAGATTCAATTTCATTTCCCTCGAAGCTTTTGTGAAGTGTGGTTTTCACTACTAAAAGCAAAAGCAGCCACAGGGTTGGTTGATAACGCCACCAATTCAGAGCTGGGCTGGCTTTTCTAGGATTCTCTCCCGAATCTTTCCAGAGTGTGCTTTTGAAGTTCGAAATTCCTTGTCCCAGGGAACACCCCGCAGCCCTCAGATGAAAGGGGCGCCGGGGCGTGGCATTTTCTTGTGTTTGCATGACTTCAAGTTAGTCCTTTTCTGCACGACGCGCGCCGCTGGACGCCTTGCTTGCCCGTGGCACGGAGGCGACTGTTTTCCTTAAAAAGGGGGCTTGGAGAGGTTAGTTTCGTTTCGGATTCGGGGTGAAGTAAATACACCAAGTATAGTTTACGAGGCAAACCGCAAGGGACTCCCCAAGCCTCTATCTCCTTTCCTCCGAGATAGCCGGAAAGGCTGCATTTTTCCTTTCTTCCTTCTCTTTGCTATCACCACCCACTTGCAGCCCCAGGCTGGCTCCGCGAGGAATGTACAAGCCGAGTTGGCTCCGCTGAGTGATGGGTCCCCGGGGCCAATCAGCGGGAGCGCAGGCACTGCCGGCCCCGCCCCTGACGCTCGCTCTTTGGCTGATCCCGGAGGGAGGGAGGAGCGACGCGGCCGGGGGCGGGAGGCACCTGGGACGGCGAGTGATGTCAGCGCCCGGCTGGGTGTCCGCTCGGGCTCCTGACGCGGTGTAGGGAGAGGCGGCGGGCACGGCTGGAGCGGGACGGGGCCGGGATCGGGCTTGGGGAGCGCGCGGCCCGGCCGGTGGCGGGACTTGGAACGCCCAGCGCCGGCGACCCAGAACTTTGGGAAGTAGCGCCGGCAGCTCCCACCCTCAGGTAAGGAAGGGGCTTCGGCAGCGCTGCGCTCCGAGGGGACGGGGCACCGTTGTGCGGTCGCTGCGGGCTGTGGCGGATGCTCCGCCTCCTCTTCCCTGGGCCGAGTGCCTGTCCCACTCCCGCTTCCCTCTGGGAAAGAGCACTCTTCAGGGAGGACGGAGGGAACAGCTCACGGGACTGAGAACCAGGGTACGTGTGGAAAATGTCTCCAGGAGCGGCCACCGAAAGTCTCTCCTGGGTCTTGAGACCCCCTGCCCCTGATCGATCGATATCCCTGGTCTTCCAATAACACCCGAGAACCGAGTCACAGGAGTGTGGGGGGTGGGGCTGGTGGGGTGAGTGGGCCGAAGGTTATTTGAAAAATGCCACAACAATTTATGAATCAGTCACTCCAAAGGGATTCTTTTTTGAGAGAGAGAGAGAGAGAGAGACAGAGAAATAGAAGTTTTGTACACGTGTAGTTCCCCTGTGGTCTATTACACAGTGATTTAAATGAATTCATGTCCACGTGTAAAAATCCACTTATTCAGCCCAGGCAGAAAATGAGAAATTCACTGGGGACGTATTAATTATGAATGATGGGAAAACCGGTCTCTTGGGGGCACACTTCTTAAACGCCACCTCTTCAGATCTTGGTGACTCTTCATTTTAGCCGAGAATCCCCCTCAGCTGCCAATTTTGTGGTCCGAGTGGGCTAGGGAGGCGGCCGAGGGGCTCTGGGCTGTTTGCTGGGACTAACTGGGGCCGAAATAGGACTGACTAGTTAAGCTTTCGGGGGTCCTCTGGAGAGAAGGTGGTTTTCACAGGGAAATGTGCTGGAAGGCGTGGCATACAAACTCTTCATTAGAGCAGTGTGAATTTTCCAACATGTTGGACCAAAACAAATCCTTCCTTTCAGTAAGGATTGCAAACAGTAACAGAAAAAGAACTTGATGTGAAAGTCCAGGTTTGGTATTTAAGGAAACCAGTGGCCCGTCTAAAGGACAAATAGACTTTTTTGAGAAAAGGAAGGATATAATACTGATTCTTTTGCATTTCCTATTTCACACTCTTCCATTTTCCTATTTGGAGGTTTTGTGTGTTCAGGTCACTAAATGCTTGTGATTGGCTTTCTGGGGGAAAGAAAAAACAACCCCACCACAAAAGCACAGTTAGCCTCACCCGCTGATTCAGAAGCTTTACCCAGTCAGTGCTAAAGGCCCTTTTTGTACCTGGAGCAGGGGGCTGAGACTTCTGTCTGGGCACTTCCTGGCAGAGGTGATTTGGGTGTGGGCTTCATTGTGAGTTAAAAGCTGCATGCCAGGGGCCTGAATGTAAGGCATTTCCAGGACATGGGGCCCGGAAAGAAGTCACAACATTGCGTCTCTTAAGCCCACAGTGGACGGCTTTGGGGCTTTCTGAACTAGGAAGAAGTGTTTCTGTTTTACAGCTGTTTATAAACTACCTGACTCTGTATTGTTCTATAGTTACTGGAAAAAAAATTAAATAAAAAAAATAGAAATAAAATAGCTAAACATCATCAAAGAGTATGCTTTTTGAAGACAAGACATACTTTCCTGCAAAGAGTAGAACATTTTAATTTTGTTTTATATTTCAGGCTAAGAACCAGAAATTACTAAAGGCTCTGAAATGATGCCAAAATGGCTCTGAAATGATCTATTTATGGTTCTATAGGAAGTGCAGGAAACACACTGTTTTCCATCGTAGTTTTGCTGTGGGAAAGCAGGTGGTAACCGCTGGCTATGGGCAAAGAGACACCTGATTGGTGGTGGTGCTATTATATCAGTTAGGGGCAGAGCAGACTGGCAGCCCTTTGTTCATGCTAGCTTGATGCCTAGATCGTGGCCAGAGCTGTGTCATGCCTAGGGCACGCACACACACACACACACACACACACACACACACACACAAGAATAAGGTGGTGTGGAATTCCTCTGGACTTCTGTGAGCTCACTCGAACTTTTGCTGATGTAGTTAGTGCTTAAACAATAACCCATGATATTGAGCGGTACTGCTGCTGCAAAAATCGGGCAGTCAAATAAAGGATATATTTGGTTATGCTCATGTACCCAACGAAGGCTTTCAAGTTCTTTTAAAGAAACTAACCCTAATTTAGGAGCCTGAAAATAGCAAAACTTTAAATCTCACTCACAGTGTGGGTATTATAGTGACTTTACATATTCAATGCCAAACAAGAAGCATCATGGTGGTGTGGCCTTCGAGTTGAGCTGCTAACCGCAAGGCCAGCGGTTCGAAACCACCACCCACTCCATGGGAGAAAGAGGAGGCATCCTACTCCCATAAAGATTTACAGTATCGGAAACCCACTGGGACAGTTCTGCTCTCCTATAGGGTCACTATGAGTTGGAATTGGCTTGATAGTAGTAAGTGAGAATATGAACCAATATTTCTCCTTTTGTGATTTGTGAAGCAGATGCGATCTAGTGAGAATAAAACTCAAAAGATGCTTGAGTTCTTGAGAAAGGTGGGATCGGATTTTGGCAAATTCCCTTTGGCTAGCTACTGTCATTTCCTGATAGCTGCTGTAAAAATTAGGATAATCTGGTCTTTATGGACAAATAGCAGCTTGAAATCTAGGACACAGTGTCGTTGTAAATCAATAGAGCCTAATTGCAAGGACGGCATAGGCATTGTAAAAGCCAAGTTTGGGGAGAGTTAGTTAGCGGTATGGTTTCTTCATCACTCTGTACTCGCAGGAGATAAAGCAAAGTCATTTTCTCCCCTTCAAATCTTTCTGTCTTTCATATTCATGAAATATTGGTGTTCTTCCAGTTTATTTAGGTGATGTGTATAATTTGTTATATTGAAAAGAACTTGGAGTTTTTTATCTTCTATTTTTAAAAGTACCCATGTCCCAAACATAACATTATTCTCAAGCTATTAACTGAAAGAAGACCTCATTGAGTTTTGTTTTGCTTTTTAAGAGAATATGTATTAAGTTTTTGAGGTAGTTAGTTTATTGTGCCAACCTGGCCGATAAACACGTGGGATTAACTGAAGTGCAGAGAGATAAATGGCTCAGTGGGCCTCGCTTTTCTAGTTTTCGGGTCTCTTGCTTCCTGATAGTTGGACGAGGGTGCAGCTGCCTTAGCC
>NW_022103918.1:14569275-14578866 GCF_000313985.2 Echinops telfairi
CGTGATCACACAGGCTGATATGTTGTTCCATGTGGGCTTTGTTGCTTCTGAGCTAGATGGCCGCTTGTTTACCTTCAAGCTCCTCCTGATTCTTGTTAAAGAAACACCTCTTCAAGCTGAAAACATTGATGGCATCATGAAGAATCTTATATTTCCAGAGGTTTCCTCAGAAAGTCACATTAGTTCCCAAATGAAGGGCGGGAATGTGGGTGGGGAACAAGGTTGAGTAGTGAATTGTATGTAGATCACTGAGCCATGAGTAAATCATGACATTTTAACCATGGTGGGCTCGATAGACTTAGTGATGAGATTCAACGCTGTCATGTGTAGCAAGGCTAGGTGTTAGAGTCCTCTCAGCATCTCAGTTTCAACCAAAGCTTGACAACGAAGGAAGCATTGGTGGTTCAGCGGTAAAATTCCTGCCCTCTATGCGAGGGAGCTGCCATTGGTCAGTGTACCTTCTGCAGAGTCCCCACGGGTCATTCAGAGGAGGTCAGTGGAGGTTTACGTGTGTTGTTACAATGAACAGTTTTCAGCAGAGCTCCCAGACTTGATAGGCTAGGAAGAACAGCCTGGCAATGCACTTCTGAGGATCAGACAATGGCAACCCCGTGGGTCACAGTGGTGCCATCCGTATTCCACCATGTGATGGACACAGGATCGGGCAGCATTTCTTCCGTTGTGCATGGGATTACCATGAGTGGGGGATCCAACTTAACCACAACAAACAACAGCAACCACAGTGGTTGCTAATGTACCGTAGATACTTGTGTATAAGCCGAGTTTTCCAGCACATTTAAAATGCAGTTTTTGTGGTAAAATTAGGTGCCTCGGCTGATATTCGGGTAGGCTTGTACTCGAGTACATACGGTAACAATTCAGTTGGCTTTCACTCCCTCCCCAAAACGGACACTGCCCAGAAACTGCTCTGGCCTTGTGTAGCATTCTGCATCTGTACTGTTTTATGTCATTTGTTTCTCAGATTCATTGCAGGGCAGGTCGGAAGCTTTTCTGGTAAAAAAGCCTACAGCTTTTGTCACATTAATTACTGCCACTTTATTCAATGGAGCGAATGGCTGCAAACAAAACGGAACCCTCAAACCTAACCCTTATTACAAATAAAGACTGTCTTGTTTATTAACCCTTTTAATTTTGAATATGCTAATTACTGATGCCAGTGTGGCGTTCACTGATAATGTTTCGGAAGCCAAGTGGTGAGGAGCAGAATGGTGAATTGCCTGGATAAGGCCTTTCTAGCCATCTATGGTCTTCTAATTTATACAAATTGGGACTATGCAAACTGAGTGGCTTACAGTCTACCAAGAGGATTGGTCAGTTCATGCGCCTGTAGGGAAAAACCGTACCTTGAGATTGGCAAGGAGTAACAATTAGACTCACTGCCGTTAGGCCAATTCTCACACGTAGGGACCTGGTAGGACAGGGTAGAACTACTTTGGTCAATTTGCGAGATCTCTATGGGAGAAGGAATGGCCTTACATAAAGGCCAACCTCACAGAGGTTAAAAGAGACTTTACTACCATCCAGTAGATTCTGAGCAGAGTGCTTCCTTCGGACCTGGGGTCCCTGTGCTGAGAACCTCCTAGATCCAGATGAGTGAGGTCTAATGTGGAAGATAGCCAGAGACAGCAGGCCAACAGGAGTCCCCTGAGTGAGACTTGAGGACCTGGAGGCTGGCTGGTGGAGCTGAAAGACCTGTCCCACCTGCCCGTGCCGAGAAGACGCCTGATGGTACCGACGCAGGGGTTGCACACCACCCACTTTGGACAACCTGGTGGCACCAGAGTCCTGCAAGCCTAGGTAGTGTGGCAGGAGCCAGAGGTGCAGGTCAGTGGGCCATCAGTGGAGCAGAAGCTTTGAGAACATGCAGTGTCCATGCCCCTCCCCCCAGGGTGATGGTAGCTGGAAGCAGCGGTGATGTGAATGCATCAGACCCGGACCACGACACATCTGCCCTGTGACGTAAGAATGAACATGAATAGTTGGAGGCAGAGTAAGCCTTTCCCCTTTGGGAGTCTGTTGCTATTGTTTTCTGTTTGCTATAAATAATAATAATGGCTCTCACTGTGCCAAGTCTGTGTATGTGTCAGCTGTGTCTGGCTTGACTACAGAGGAATGTAACGCTCAGCATGCTGGGTGCCTGTGAGTGGATGTGCCTCCTGCCTAGCAGTCCACGGCGGCCTGTGTGCATGTACACTGCTGGTAGACACAAGAAGCAGGCGTTTCTTTTACTTCAATTTCTGCTTTGAAAGTTTTCCTTTGAAAGAAGGAAACACCTCAGGAACTTAATTTTAGAATAAAATCCCTTACTGTGGTTTTAAGTTTGTACAGCTGTTCGGCAGCTCTTACTGATGTGCTTTAAGGGGAAAAGAGGGTTGGAGTTAACTGTGCCAGTCTGTACCCATCGGAGAATTTCCGTTTTTGGAAGGTGGGGTTGGATTCTTGAGTGGTTTGTGCTGTCACACTGTCTGACAGGACTTTGGTGATGTGCCTCGCTGGAACTTGTGTGACTCACATTTTGACTGGTCCACATTCACATCCTTGTTTTGGTTGGCGGCCTGTGTCCAGAATAACAAGACCATTTGGCGGTTTCTGCATAGCGGCACACCTAAAACTGCCCAAGACTGAAAGGAATTGAAGACACTTGAATTGCATTAGTATCAGTCATTCTGGCCAAGGCTTGTGTCTTTAACAGGGAGGGAAAAGCAGGAAGCAGATCAAGCATTATACCATTTGGGATTCACTGTCGATTTTATGGACATCTGCCCTGCAGGGGAGGTCTGGCTATAGTCCCCTCTCCTTCCTTTCAGAAGGGAGCCCTGATGACACAGCAGGTTATGCGTGGCACTGTTAACTCACGGCTAGTGGTATGAACCCATGAGATGATAAACAGGAGACAGATGAGGCTTCCTGCTCCGGTAAAGATTTACAGCATAGCAGTTCCGCTTTGTTCTATAGGGTCGCTATCATGGTAACGAACTCAGTGGCAGTGAGTTTTGGCAGTGAGCTCTGGTTTGGTTTCTCAAACATGTGGCATAGAAACTGACTTCAGGGTCAGTGAGCGCCCAGGTCAATTGACAAAACATAGTTTATGAAGACAGTATTCTAATTTAGTGAATATCGATTGAGATCTGAAAAGCTCGTGAGTAGCCATCTGAGATGCTCTCTTTCTCCAGAGGAAAGGAGAATGAGGAAAAACATTAGTGCAGTGGGATAATGGGCCACACAGACACCAGTTTCTGTAAGCTCAAGCTGGAAGGACTAGGTGGTACCCGGCTCCCACTCCCAACTGCGCTGGAAAGGATCACGTTAGAAAGTCCTGGTTATCCAGTTAGAAAAACTCAAAATTATAAAAGAGACCGAGTTTACCGGTCAGATAGAAATAGGTGGGCCCCTCAAGACTCTGGCCCTTAGTCATTTTCAGATCTGGAACTGAGCTCCTTCCCTTGTTAGAATAACCGACCCTTTTAGATCAAAAGAGCAGCCTTGTCCCAGGACAAGGTTCGAGGGTTAGCAAAGGAAGAGAAATGAAAACAGGAAGCACAAGGAGGAAGTAGGGTATATACATTGAGGGGATTGCTACAGATGAGTTGAAACCAAATTTGTATGAGTGGTTGAGTGTGAAGACTGATGATCTCCTCTGTAAAACTCCACCTACTTCATAATAAAATGTTTAAAACACATGAACAAAACCAATAACAACAAAAAGCAGGTGCCAGTTCAGAAGGGCCGGTGTGGTGGTTCCTCATGCGTGTCGTCCTCAGTAAGGACCAATATGATTTCACACTGGTGAAAGAGAGACCACAGATGCTATTGCCATAGCAACATAGTTCCCAAAGACGGTGTTCCACGGCCTGCTTTGGTAAGTAGCAGCTGGGCCCTTAAACGCTTTTGAGCGGCCATTTAAGTTTCACCCGTTGTTCTTGCTCTATTTGTATAATGAAAAATAAAGAAAATCAAAGACGTGAGGGAACAATAACTCCAAAGGACCAATAGAGCATGTGAAACCCAGCCTCCACAACTTCAACAAGCACAAGCTGGTGCCTGACTACCACTGTAGACTACTGCGAAAGGGATCACAATAGGAGGCTTGGGGAGAGTGGAAGAAAAAGGTGGAATAAAACTCAAAAGAAAAGAAAAAAGGCCACGTTCCTGGTTGGATAGAGACTCGTGGAACCCCCTGTAAGCGGCTAAATTCCTTACGCATGTTAGGTAGTTGTGAGTGTGTTAGGCTCAGTGGGATGTGCACGAACTCTTGAATGCCTGCATGTCTTAAGGCTGTAGCAGAGACATACGTAGTATTTCTGAGCTTAGTAAGCAGCTCCCGGAAGCACTTTCCCTTCCTATAGAAGTACTTTGAGTAAATGTTGTTGTGCCCCCAGAGCTGTATGAGATTTTTATGAGGAAAGTTTATTGAATTCGCTTTATGAAGAAGACTGAAAACAAGATCAGCACTTTGTGACCGACCTTCTTCCTGAAAGAACTTTGCAGGGTAGCCATCAATGTCAGCAGCGGGTCTCTTCATCTGAGGCTGCTGCTGCTCATAACCCCACAGAACAGGGTGGGGAAAGTTATTTTGTTTGCATGCGAATTTGAACGCTCTGCTTTTTCTTAGGAGTGAAAAGAGAGTCAAGTAGGCATGTAGGTTCCCTGCTAAACCAACTCTGGGCAGCAAGGGAGTGAGTGGGAGAAAGGGCCACAGTGGAGCTCAGCAGAAAGGCTCTTGCTAAACCCGTGAGTCTGTCAGGGTGATTTGTGTGAAGCCACCCAGGTCTTCCTGTTTTCCCTCTGGATCAGCTGGTGCTACCTTCCTCCAGCCCCGGCTGTCTGACTGCGCATCCGAGCAAGCTTCTGGACCCAGAATTCCCGTGTTGCTTTTCACTACATGTGTACTTGATCCTCTAGGATGACTTGAACTCCTTGCCACCCTGTGAGTAGACACAGCTAGATACGCTCCCAATGTCCACTCCTCTGACTTGTCAATGACAGATGCCCCTGTGCTTTTAATCCATAATCATCATGAGGTTTTGTTGTTGTTTTAACTTGATTTCACAGAATTCCCCGGAGCTTGGGGCATCCCTGTGACACAGTGCTGGTCAAAGAGATGGATGTAAGTCTGTCTCTGGGTGGGGCTCCCTTCCTTCCCTCCGAGCTCCTATAATGTCACAGCCTACTTGAACTCGCCTCTGAGGCCATTTGTCCTGTGCATGGACAAGCCATCTTGTGACCACAGACACAGATTCAAGAGGCAGGAGGGAGAGTTGGAAGGAGGTTGGGAAGTTGATGGCACTCAGGACCTGCTCCCTCAGACCTTGGCTGCCCATCTTCTGATTATTTTGTTAGAAAACAAACTATGGGGTTAAGCCACAGAAGTTGGGTCTGTTAATGGCACGCAAAGGTGAATCTGAATTTTAAAAGTAAAATAAAATTATAGTTAATCTTTTCTTTAAGAATTAAAAGGCAAAAAAAGAAAAGAATTAAAAGGCCTATTGTAGGGTAAGCGTTGGGCTGCTAATCACAAGGTCAGCAGTTTGAAACCACCAGCTACTCTTATGAGAAAGAGGAGGCTTTCTACTCCTGTAGAGATTTACAGTCTCCGGGGATTTGGGGAGCAAACAATGAAATGAATGCTGCAGCGGGGAGTGAACACTAGAACTGATTGTGATGATATATACACAGCTCTTTTTAAAAGCAAGGTAACCACGGAGGTGTACGTCTATGAATACTATATCAAGAAAACTGCTGAAAAACAAAAACAAAGCCAAATAACCAAACCAAGTTTGACCAGTGGTTACTCTGGGTGAAGGAGAAAGAGTTGTTGCTCAGGGGACATTGAGTTTTGTTAATGGTGTTGGAATAATTTGAAAAGGGATATAAAAAATGGTTGTGCAACACAAAGAGTGTAATCAACGGCACCGAATTACACATGTAGAGGGTGGAATTGGAGAATGGTTTCTTGTGTATATTTTTGCCATGATTAGGAAAAAAAAGTACATGAATAACAATGAGTACAAGGAGAAAGAAAAATAACAATGAGTACAAGGAGAAAGAAAACGTTCTAGAATTGAATGTGGTGATAGTTGTATAACTCTTGTTGATATGATTGAATTATTGAATTGTATGACGTGGATGAAGTGCTGATAAAACTTAAAAAAAAAAAAGCTGTACAGTCTTGGAATCCTACAGCAGCAGTTCTGCTCTATCCTGTAGTGCTGCGTGAGCTGCAGTCGCCTCAATGGCCTTGAGTTTGGTTTTGGTTGGAATCTGTATGAGTGCAAAAGGGTGGGACTTTGGAGCGACTCAGACCCCTAACGAATCATGACTTTGCTCCTGATATGGGCAAGTAATATAAATTCTCTAGGTGTCATGTCTGCCAATCTATGTTGTAGATTATATTTGACTTATTACTCCCTTTTCAGAGGGAAATACAAAGCTACTCAGTATCTCCCTGATAACTAAAGACTTTTGTACCATTTCCCATAATCCAGGATAAAGTGCAGGTATCTGGGTATCTGTTTTTGCAGCCCTCTGGATAGGTCCAGTATCACCCACTTTGGGAAACACTGAATTCTATAAAGATGGTGATATTGATATTTGTTTCATAGGATTTTTGCAAGGATTAGAAATTATTAATAGCAATAATGCCCCCTCCAGCATATCATAGATAGTCATCAGATAATGGTGACTATTACTGACACACGGTGCCTTGGAAAGCCTGAAGAGAGGAAGGCCCTGACTCCCCTTCTTTCTTCTAGTTCGTGGTCAGTAAGCAAAGAGTGACGGCTGCATGCTAGATTCACTTGCAGCCTCCAGATAGTCACCAGTCACTTCTGTGTCCTCCTCGTACCCTCACTCCCATTCATCCAAACAAGAGTACTTGGAAGCCTTCCGTTCTCCAATTTGGGGGGAGGAAGCAAATGATGCCCTAAGGAAACTTTTACTGGCACAACATAGAGAAGAAGGGCGCAGGGTCTGGCCTCAGACAAATGTAGCTCAGAATCTCTGACCTGCTTCGGATTAGCTGTGTGATGTTGATCGTCGTCATCTGTAAAGCTGGAGAAATTGCAGGACCTCTCCCATAAGAGAGATGTGAGGATTCAATATGATAAGGTGTGTAAAACACTCACAGTGGATTCCGTGCACATAACAAGTCCAGGAGTGATGACAGACATTGGTCTTATTACTTCATTGCACTTAGGTTTAGCGAGGCCTGCCTTGACGTGATGGCTTCTTGGAGACTTAAGGAGGACTCAGACATGGTCTTTGCCCTCGGGGTATTCATCTGCAAGCGATAAGATGATGCTCCTTAAACTGTCGTTTTGCAGAGTTAGTTCTACCGCATGGTGACCCCAAGTGTGCAGAGTAGCACTACACCTTCGGGTGTGCAGGGCGATGATGCCCTTTTGGGAGCTCTTTGCCAGGCTTGTTTTCCGAGACACCTCTGGATGGGTTGGAACTGCCAACCTGTGGAGCACCTAACCATTTACACCATCCTTCACACATAACCGCAGTATAGAAAAACAATGAGAATGCCATTCAAGTGTTAAAAAGATTTGAAAAGTATATATACTGATACAAACAGATGTCTGTGTTGTAGAAAGAAGCTTCAAAAAGGTTATGGAAAAATTCCATTGTCTTTCTGTTCTGTTTTTTCATGACCTTTTTGGTGAAACCCCCTTGTATATATTTTTGTTAAGGTAGACAACAACAGAAGCAACAACAAAATCAAACCCAAAATATATCAAGGAAACAAAAAAGGTTACTTTATTAGCTTTATACAGAATGGTCCACAGATATATTACATTGTCAATGTATTAAAAAAACTGGTAAATGGGGTGATATTTGGACAGTGAGACTAGGGTTGCAGGGAAGATGAAGGGACTTCAATTTTTTTAAATAACATATGATCTATTTTACAACTCCTAAAATAAAACTAACAGCAGCTAAGTGAGGGGAAGATGATGCTATGAATTAGACTAGTCACTAAAGCAGGGGAAGAGACTGAACTTAGTGGGTGTGTTAGTCTGGGTAGACTAGCGAAACTAATCCAGAGACACTCATATGTATTTGGAAAAGAGCTTTATATACAAGAGCAATTGAATAGTGAGAAAACATCCCACCCAGCCCAGTCCAGATTAAGTCCCTAAATCCGATATTAGCCCATCTGTCTGATACCAATCTATAAAGTCCTCTTCAGACTCCAAAATACATGCAATGAAGCTGAATGCAGGAAGATCACAGGCCAGTGGGTGGGAAGTCTTGTGGATCCAGCGGTGTTGTAAGCATGTCAGCGCTCGCAGGGGCCTCCAGGGGCTTCTCTGGATCCAGAGGTGTGGCTCCATCAGCCTCACTTCATGTGTCTTCTTCACAGGGATCTCTCCCAAGGAGTGAGCCAAAAGAGAGTATGTTTCTGGCCTCCAAGGAGGAACTACAGGAGTTCCCAGAATCCTCAGGAGAAGTCCACGCCCACACAGAGGCCTCATTAGCTACATCCTGATTGATAGGCTAGACTCTACCCCTACACTTTTAATCCTCAAATTGACACCAGATTATGTAACTACCACAGTGGGATCCCACCAGAGGCACTGGAATTTCAATGGGACCCTGGAGGCTGGTTAGGAGATTTGAGGAGGCAGTGGGGGAAGATGAACATCCTGAGTCTTAGAAACAGTGTAATGTGCTCCCTGGGGTACAGTGTGAATTCAGTGGGCGAGTATTCTGTGGTTTGGGAGCAAAATGTATAGTGAGATTAGTTGTAGAGGGAGATGAGGGAGACAAACATATTGTTAGGGGAGCTAAGCTATACTGGGGCCAGATCTTTGGGAGTTTTCAGAAAAGTGACAAGAGTTTGGATTGACAGTGGATTTTATGCCTATTTTGTAGGTGGGGAGGGGAGTGATAACTGCTATTTCATAAAGAGGACACTAGAAATAGTGTGCTGGTTGTTACTAGGGCTATATGAACATGGATTAAAAAGGCTGTTTCTGAGCCATTACCAATTTCTACTTCTTTGCCCCTTTGTCTGTGGGGGGGATGTGAAAGGACACCGGAATGTGGATGGGTGAACCCCCACCATGATCAAAGAGTACACAAATGAAGGTTGAGTTTTAATGTGAAATACGGTAGTTAAAATTTGAACATATAGAGTTTGAAAATCCACTAGGATTCATAATAACCCACCATAGTTTTTCTCTAAAAATAAGAGCATCCTTCTCATCAGGTTGTTGAAAGACTAACGACGTTAGCAGCAGCAGCAATAATATCTAATGCTTACAAAGCACTTGTTATGTACCACATGCTGCTTTAGTGCTTTACATATTTATAAGATAATTTGCATTATTTCTGTTGTAGAGAATTGTATTAGTCTGGGTACTTTAGAGAAACAAATCCACAGAAACTCATGTGTAATAGAGAATTTTATATAAAGGTTAATTGCACATCAAGAAAACATCACAACCCAGTTCTTCCCAAGCCCACAAGTCCAACAGTAGCCCATATGTCAGACACCAATCCACAGTTCTCCTCCATCTCACAAAACACACGCAATGATGCTGACTGCAAGAGGAAAACCGA
>NW_022103918.1:14579112-14587572 GCF_000313985.2 Echinops telfairi
GAGAACTAGAAAGGCAAGGTTCACCCAGCCATTTATCCCTCAGCCCTTCAATTAATCCCACATGTGTTGTATCGGCCAGGTTGGCACGATAAACTAACTCACTCAAGAATATACACAGTAGAACATGCACCAATTCAACAATTCCTACATGTGGGAATCAGTGGTGCTGATGACAGTTTTCAAGTTGTGACACCATTTCACCCTCCTTTTTCTAATGGTTCCTCCTGTGTTAACAGATGCTCACTGCCTCTTAGACTTCCTATCCATGTACAGTAAATTATTTAATGTGGCCCTTCTAACTGTAGTCTTTGTGACTTTCACAAAGACTTACTGCCATTGAGTGGATTCCAACTCAAGCAACTCTATAGGACAGAGTAGAGCTGCCCCTGTGGGCTTGTGAGAGGAGTTATTGAGGAGAGTAGAACACCTCATCATTCTCCGGAGTAGTGGCTGTGGTTTTGAAATGCTGACTTTGTGCTTAGCAGCCCAACTCGTACCCCACTGTGCCACCAGGGCTCCTCAAATGGTGGAGTGGGGCTATGCAGAAATGGCACCGATGGCCCCCACTGGGATAAGACAGCCTACTAACAATGCAAATAAGATGTGTGGAGCTCTCACTAGGGTGTTTTGCCATCCCACTAGGCTTCAAACTAGCAAGTCCAAGAGACTGGGAAAGGGACACTACCATCCACATGAAGGACCAGGAGTGGTGTGTCTTTTGAACCCTGGATTCTGAAACTGAGAACCTGCTAGACTCAGGAGAAATGGAGAGAGACCATGGGAGTGAGCAGCGGGACCAGTAGGGCCATGCTTCCTGGCCCAGGGAGTGAGCTGGCCACTATGGGCATGCTGTCTTATCCAGTGACAGACCTGAGTGTCTTCAGGCTGAGGCTACTGGTGGAGTGGGTGCCTCATGGCACTAATTGACATAGCTCTTAAACAGGTGAGGTTGAGGGGCGGAGAGAATGGTGTGCTCTGCACAGCCGAGAAGCTGTCCTGACCAAAGAACTGTATCTTGAGTCATTCTTGGCCGTGAATTTTTTACTAATTGTTACCCTCTGCTATTAAGTTGGTTGTAACTTATAGTGACCCTGTGCGACAGTGTAGGACTGTCCCATAGGATTTCCGAGACTGTAAATCTTTATGGGATCTGGCAGACCCATCTTTCTCCCTTGAAGTCACTGGTGAGTTTGAACTACTGACTTTATGGTTAGCAGTCAAACAAACACTTAACCCTTAACCCCCCTGTGCTACTAGGTCTCCTTTGTTACCGGTTACTTCCTTAATAAACCCCATCGCTGTGAATATAGTTGTGATTTCTCCAAATGCACCGCCTGGAGCTCACCAAAGAAGTAGGGAGGGCCTTGGGAGAGATGGCAAGCCAACCATTAAGAACTGTTCAGAAATAATTTAGTGATGGAGGTTTGGAATTTAGGCAAAATCCCAGACTGACCGATCATCTCATTATTCCTTTGCGGGTGTTACATAAAGAACAAGGGTCTAGAAGCTCACTAAAGAAGACTGTAGATTCAAGAAGGAAAGTCATTATTCAAGGCGATAGAGCGGGAACTTCCAGAGAAGAGGAGGATGGTGGCAGAGGGAATGAAGCCACCTGAGTGGGCTGTCTCTGTCATCCAGTGCAGGAGGCTGGTTACGAGGGAACAGTTTCATTAGCACAGTAGAGCTGGACTTAGAGTACACCCCCCCCCCCACCTGAGGAGTCCATGGGAAGTGATGTAGGGTAAGGGGCCTGTTGGAGCCTTTCCTGTCAAAGAATTTAGCAGGGTTTGAGGAAGGTCCCACTAACCAGTTAATAGTTAGTTGACTTAAAATGATGATGACAACATCTGTTCAAGTGTGCATGATGCAATTGATGGATGGGTTGTTATAAGAGCTGCAAGAGCCCCCGTTAAAATGATTTATTAAAAAAAAAAGTTACTTGACTCCAGGGCCTGGCAACCCATGTGTGCCAGAGTAGAGCTGGGCTCTCTAGGGTTTTCATGGCTGTAACTTTTGGGGAAACAGACCGCCAGGCCTATCTTACGAGTCCTCTGCAGGCGAACACCAACCCGTTCTTTAGTTTGCTTTCTAACGGTTTGCCTTACTCAGGAACTCCATCAGGCCCAATTTAAAAGCCAACCCCAAACAAGCCAGTTACCATGGAATTAATTCTGACTTGTAGAACTGTGCTCAATTAGGTGTTCATGGCTCTGACCTTAGGCCTTTCTTCCAAAACACCTCTGGGTGGGTTTGAACCACCAACCCCTTGAATGAGCAGACAAACAGAGTACAGTGAACCCTCGCCACTTCACGCTTCGACTTCCGCGGCTTCACTCTATCGCGGTTTTTGCATAACAGCGCATGCTCTGTCATTACTGCCACTGATTGGCTCATACTGTACACGCTTGATGCCATAAATATAATAAATAATAAATGATAATTGTAACGTCCAAAATGTTTTACTGTATTTTCCCTTTTTCGTTTAATAAATTGGGTAATACGAGTGTAATGGTGACTAAAGGGTGTTTTTTCATGTCCTCTATGCTCTAACTACGAAAATATTTGATTTACAAATAAGGAATCCTACTTCGCGGAATTTCATTTATTATGGTAGGGTCTAGAACCGATTAACCGCGATAAACGAGGGTTCACTGTATTGACTATTTTGCAATGACCCCTTAAGGTCGGAATAGAGAGAGTGCTATTAAAAAAGTAAGAGACAAGAGGGGTCTGGGGGAGAAGCAAGGGCTAGAGGGCGATGAGCGGTGGTGTCGTCGTGGGAATCCTTCTTCAACTGGGATGGGCGAGGGATGGCGAGATGAAGCATAAGGTTGCAGCGGAATAAGGATTGAGTGGGGTTCCCTCCCATGTCTGCATTATCTCAGTCAAGTAGGAGGCAGGGAAAGGAAATTCAGAGACAAGTAACTGGCTCCCGAGAGGCTGGCGTGAGGGATTGTTGGTTTGGGAGGAAAACGCAAAAAAATGACAAGTCTCTCATCTGAACAATACAACCTGACACGCGTGCCAGGATGCGTCTCCAGGCAGGAAATGAATGTTACTGAACTGGGACAAAATGTAATGGGACAGAAAAAGAGGAGGAGCATGTCATTAGAGGAAAAGTTGAAGGGTGACTTTCGGACACCCCAGACCGAATGGTTCCCAGAGGAACTTTCCAGAGGAAACCTGAATGGTGAGAAATGATTTGGTTCGGGAGCCGCAGCCTGCCTGGGCTTGGTTAAAACCGAACCAGCAGCAAACCAGGAAATTCTCTGTAGAAGGGAGTTGTCCGGCTCAGAAGCCTCTGGATGAACTGCTCCTCATGACGGCCTTTTTATTCTTCAGTTACTTATTTCTAGGAAGATGTTTATTTGAAAGACGTGGTGCCGTTCTGTGAGGTGGGGCTGGCGAACGGGATTGAAGCAATGCAGGCTGTGAGGACCAGATAGCCACGCCACGCCCAGGAGGCCAGAGTGGGTCTTCTGGGAGTGGGTTTGAAAGGACCTTACCTTAATGAAGCCTGGGTGATGTATTTCCAAGCAAACGCACTGCCGTCCAGGCATTCCGACTGACGGCAACCCTGTAGGAGGAGTAGGACCGCCCCTCTGGGTGTCCCAGGCGGTCCATCATTACAGCTGCAGAAAGCCTGGTCTTTCCACGCAAAGGCTGATGGGTCGACCTGCTGACCTTCTGGTTAGCACAGCCCACTGCGCCACCAGGGTTCCTTTTGTGGAGTGTCTTTCAATAGGCATACTATTCCTGTGCTCTGGTTCTCAGCAGGGCTGGCTGCGTAGATCTTGCGAGTCTGTGCCCAGTGAAACCACACGACCCCTTGTTCACAAAGCAGGAGGAAAGTGCTGTTCAAGGCAGTGCTCACAAGCCTTTTGTTTTCTGCAGTCTCCTTCTCGTGTGACTTGTCACATGCTTTTCTGTGTGCTATGTAATGCCATTCGAAGTGAAGAAACATTAGCAATGTACATGACTAGTGTGAATTTCGCAGTTCATCTCTCTGTTGCGCAATATCAGTTTTAAATGCAACTCCATGAGGATTTAATTCAGCTGCTGAATTATGAAATCACACAAATCTTAGTTTGTACTGGGTGCATGCATATATATACTGTTTTTACCAAAGTTGTAGAAACGTTGCATGAAACTGACTCAACTGCTTTCATTTAAGTTCTTTTTTTAGCATGTTGATGGATGTGTAATCCACATGCCATACAAGTCAATGGACGCACATTAGGCATCCCCTGTGTTCACATGCATGTATAACACCGCTCAAATATAGAATTCTTAAGAATTTGGAGATGGTGACATCAAACTAAACCCAGTGCTTCTGAGTTGCTTGCAACGTACAGTGACCCTGATAGGATCTCCAAGACTATAGATCTTTAGGGGCGCACCCAGCCTCAGGTTTCTCCCGTGGAGTGGACGGCCAATTTGAACCACTGACCTTGTGGTTAGTGGCCTAATACTTACTCTCCCCCTCCACCAGGGTTCCCCCAAGATTACGTGGGTCCGTCTCAGCGTGGGGTTCAGTGTGACTGCACAAGAAGATGGCCCGGCTTCTCAGAAGACCAGGAGCTTTGTCCTGAAAGACTCCGTTTCATTACCAAAGTTTCCAGTGAGTCAGGGTTGTCTCTGGTACCCCAGGGACCCTGTCCTGACTAACCAGCACTGTCATTTTTGTCTTTCAAATAATCCTTCCCTCCCTTTTGGGGAAAAAATATGCACAGCAGATCATACGCTTATTTAATAATTCTATACAGATAGCTCACGAACAAACACTGATGTCTTGGAAGAAGCAAGGGCAGCGTGCGCCCTCGAGGCAAGCATGGCGAGAGTCGGTTGGCGCACTTTGAACACGTCGGGAAGGACCAGCCCCTTGTCCGTATTGTTGGCACAGACTTCATGCTTGGCCAAGTAGAGGGGCAGCGAAGGAGAAGACCTCAAGGAGATGGATTGACACTGTGGCTGCAACAACCGGCTTCAGTATACAATTGCATGTAGTTGTGGATGCTGCGGGCTGGCTGTGTTTCATTCTGTGTGCATAGGGTCACTCTGGGTCAGAACCGACTTCTGGCACCTAACAACAACACACGTGTACAGATAGTGACTGGTCATGCGCTTCACGTTTTCTCTCCTCAGGTCTTTCCACCACCGCTGACTTAGACTCACTGACCCCAAAACTGTTCATCTCTACTTTAGAGTGATAGCTATCAGTGTGATCTAGTGAATTGCTTCATAGGGTCCTGAGCCCTGGTGGCAGAGTGAGTTATGCCTTGGGCTGTTGCCCTCAAGGTCAGCAGTTCAAACCCACCAGCCACTGTGCAGGAAAAAGATGAGGCTTACTACTTCTAGAAAGAATTATAATCTTGGAAACCTACAGACACAGTTCTACTTGATCCTATAGTGACTCGATGGCAGTGAGCCAGTCTTTCTGGCTCTCCTGAATGACTGTATGGGACCATACAAATAAGGTGCTTGGGGCTCATCAAGAGATTTGGACAGCATGCTATGAAGGTAAAAACCCACTCCGTCACTGCCATTAATCAAGTCAAATGTCAATAAAGCACATGGAACCTTAGTGAGGTGGGATCATGCAAACCCTAACTGAGGGGATTGGGGAGTCTGGCTAGCCTGCGAGGCTTATGGGGAGACTGGAGAGACTAGCGCTCTTGAATGGAAGACAAACTACGACCCAACAGTAGCCCAAGTGAGATCGATGTTAAACAGCTGGGACCAGGAGACCCCTGGGATGGCTGCAGTGGGGCTTGCCAGCCCCCAGAGCTCAGAACTGTAACATTTGTCTGAGAAGGCCCCAGCAGGGCAGCATCAAGGTCCCAGCAGGGACCATGCTTAGAGGGTGGGAAAAAACTGTTCTGATCAAAGAACTGCACCTTGTTCCCTATTACGGTCCCTGTTACTTCCAAGTTGATCCTGACACTTCCCCCATAAGATAACCCCCTTAAGTGTAAGTGTGTGAGACGTGGTAGTGAGCTATCAAACCCAAAGGCGATGCCAGTGGTTGATGCTGGAGCTGATGCAGTGGTACAGCGGTTTGGAAAAGTTGGACATTTGGGACCTCTGTAACCTTCGCTTCAAAGGAAACAGCTTTGTGCTCATCTGTATAAAGGAGATTATTCATTTCCTCTTTCTATAGTTGTTAAAAGGAGCACATTGCTGAGGATGACATTCGTTATTGATTCAGCTAAACTGTCATTTGGTTTGAAAAGGGACTTCAGGGGATAGTTTGGTTAGTTTCAGTTCAAGGTTCAAACATGTTCTAGGATAAGTTGTTTAGGGGTTGTGCGCGTCTCATTGAGTCCAGTAAGTCTGGATTCTTTAAGAAATTTAACATGATGCCTCACACCCTCTCCTCCCTCCTTTGATCAAGATTCATCTGTTGACTCCTGGATCACAATGCACAGTAAGGGTATAAATGGGCACCATCAGTTATTTTGGTCTCATGACAAAGGAAGCTGTAGTTCATGTGTGTAGACAACTAAACATGCAGTCCAGTTCCTTGGTCTCCTCTTTTCCTGTTCTATTCCAGGCAAATAGAGACCAATTGTACCTTGGTCAAATATTTTTTAGTCATTTAACCATTGTTTATCGTTTTTGCCTTTCAAATACTTTTTGGAATCGTGCTCCATTCCCCCTACCTCCCTTTGGTGTACATCCCTATCATCCCTGACATAGATCCTGCACTTGTCTCTTACCTTTCATGTGTGGGGGAGTCGCATCATTTCATGTCAACTTGAAGATGCATGAAGATGCATGCAAGTGTAGGGACGGCTTCCAATCTGTCAGGACCTTGCTGTGGGCATGGCCTTCTCATAAGGACGACCTGGGAACTTCCCCTTCCCATCTCTGCCTTTACCTTCCTGCTGGTTGACCCTGGTTGCTGCTAGAGCCCTCCGATGTTACCACTGCCATTGGATCCACAGGACTTTGCACCCACTGGCGTGTGATCTTCCTGCATTCTGCATTGCTTGTGGCTGTGAGGCTGAAGAGGGACTTACTACTAGTATCAGACTTAATGGAGTTGAGTTGGACTGGGCTGGGATGCTTTCTTGATATAGAATTACTTCTTGATATAAAGCCCTTTCTTACACATATCTGAGTGTCCCTGGATTTAATTCTCTAGTCAGCCTGGACTAACACAATGTAGAAGACCCAGGTTCGATTACTGGCCAGTGCACTTCTTGTACAGCCACCATCTGTCTGCCAGTGGAGGCTTGTGTGTTGCTGTGATGTTGAACAGGTTACAGCAGAGTTTCCATAATAAAACAGACTAGGCAGAAAGGTCTGGTGGTCTACTTCTGAAAACTAGCCACTGCTCTGGAACAAGATAGCCCTATCTCTAGTAGTCCAATTATGGAGATGATGCGGGAACTGGCAGCATTTCAGCTAACGACGACAGCCACAACACCAACAACTCGGTGTTTTAGAAAATGGAAGCTAGCTCTTAACATTTGGGAAGTTTTACCTCTGAAAAAAGTGGACATCTGGCTGCTTTGGGCCCTTGTCTCCTTGTGAAAAGGAGGGTGTTTGGGTTTACTTTTAGGGCTGATTGGCTCTTCTGGCAAAATCTCTGCCTTCCATTATGTAAAATTAAACAAGTACCTGCCTGTATTTCCCAGAGAATGAAGCGTACCAGTCTGAAGCTGATGTGTTAGACACTGTCACCTCACAGTCTCAGATCTCCATGATTTCCCACCATCTGATCCTGCCCTCGGCCCACCTGGAGTGCTTCCAGTCTGCTTTCCCTTCCCCTCCTCGCTGACCTCAGGGCTTGCACAGAGCAGTCTGCCAGGAATCCTTTGCTGAGTGTCTCAGGTGGCGGTGCTCAGCTGAGGAGCCATGCAGGAATCACACAGTCCCGTTTTCTTTACTCAGACCCTCCCCCTGGGCTTTACTAAGTAGGGAGTGAGCCTAGTTGTTCGCCAGGGCTCCCTCCAGTCCAGTCTCTTGCAACGCCTGGGCCATGTAAAAACTCCATGCAGTCCTGGAGTGGCCACACGGTTCAGACCGACTTCTTTTATAAAATGGGACTTTGTGATAGGAACTTCACTTGGACTCGCTTGGTAAATTCTCTAGCGTTATCGCCAGTTCACCGGTGAGAAAACGCCGCTTTGTCCAAAACAGACAATCCAGAATGGGACTGTCTTAGTTATTCATAGATGATATACTTGCTGGGGACCGTGACTTGTGTGCAAGGGGGCACTCAGTATACTATCTGTGTGACGAGCATTAATGTTCACTCATCTAGTCTGCATTGAAGGCTAGACAGACTATCAAAACACAAATGGGACTCAAATATAAAAGAGGCATATATGTCAGTTATACTTCAGTTAATCCCACATGTGTTTATCGGCGAGGTTGGCACAATAAACTAACTAACTCATACAGTTCCTCATGTTGGGGTGACCCCCCAACCATAAAATTATTTTCTTTTTT
>NW_022103918.1:14588588-14604578 GCF_000313985.2 Echinops telfairi
ACTTTAATATTGCTACTGTTATGAATTGGGCGACCCCTGTGAAAGGGTCGACCCCCAAAGGTTGAGAACCGCTAGCATACAGCTAGTAGAGGCCAGAGCCTTCCACAGCCCACAGGACAATGCGCCATAACCCAGCCATCAGTCGTCATCCCCCCCTCACTCCCTGGTGCAGGGATGTGAGGATGAAACAAGATAACAAATGCAATGAGTTTGGCATAGTTAACCATTGCACCAACGAAAGCATCTCAAAGACTGTAGAACCAGCCTCGGAGAGCGCGACCCCTCAAAGATTCCAATTTCAGCAGCTTGTGTGATACTTGCCGACCAAACACCTTATGCTGTGCATTCATGCTGTCCTGGTTCGAAGTGGAACCAGCCCACTGGAGGTTTGTACACTGTGTACTAACATGAGCTGACGTGCGTTCATCAGAGCTGAGAAAACAATCATTAATTCTTGGGGTGTTTCTGGTAAACTTCCTGCTTGGTTCAAGATGTTTCTTCTGGAGAGAGAATTTTGGCCTGTGGGTTTTTAAATCCTCTGATGGAGAATGTTTTGGTTAGTGGGTTCCCAAAATATGTTTTGATAAGTGGGACATAGAAAGTTTTTGTTTTCACATCGAGAGACAAATGTTTTCCCAGCCCCAGCTTTAAAACAAAGCCGCCTTTTCCCTGCTTCGCTGCCTTATTTTCCATCCTACCGCGAAGTGTTTTGATATCTGTAGGAGTGTAGTGGACAGCTATTGAGTACCATCGGGGCTTCCATCTATTGTTTGTTGTGGAGTTGCACTTGGGATTTTTGTTCATTTATTTTGGGGATTATGAAAATAATGTATGCAGCGTCTAGGAAATTTGATAGTAGGTAAAATATCGAGACGGCACAATGAAAAGAAAACAATAATCCGACCACAGAGATAGAACCATCGTGGAAGTGCCTCCTTCCATTCCCCATGTTTATTTCATCGTTGAAATATCCTGAGCATATCACTTAGTGTGCCATTGTTCTGCTCGATGTTGTTTAATTTGCATTTTTTCATGCTGTTAAAATATTTGCACTTTTAAATTATTAAAATATCTGACCTAAACTAACATTATTCTTAAGGACTGTAAAAGTCTGTCTGTGTGTTTTCATGATCTTCTACTTTGTTCCCGTTACACAACCATCGCTGTCAGGTCGATCTGACTCCTAGTGACCCTAGACGATAGAGCACAACTGCCCCGTGAGTGTCCAAGATATAATTCTTTAGGAGAGCAAAAGGCCTCCTGTTTCTTGTCCGGAATGGCTAGTAGTTTCGACTGCTGACCTTACAGTTAGCAACTCAATCATAACCTACTAAGCTCCTCCTGCTTCTGTTAGTAGGGTGATATTCTTATTTTAATAATATTTGCGGGGGTTTAAATGGAGAGAAAATGTTTTGAGAAATGATGTACAAATACGCTTTACACAATTGATGTGTGTATGGATTGGGATAACAGTTGTATGAGCCCCTAATAAAATGTTTAAAAAAAAAATATTTGATGATTTTCTACCAGGAATGCATTTGACTTTTCTTCTTTATTTACTTGATATTAATGAGGTCAAACGTGTTTATATGACTGTTGCTATGTTTCTTTTTTAACAAATGATTCATATCCTTTGCCTGGATTGTTTATTGGGTATTAGCATTTTCTCATTTGTCATAAATTCTAGTTTATGTGTTTCCCTCATTAACCCTTGGTCATAGTTCTGGTTGTTGTCTCCCTTACTTTTTTTGTTTAGCTTGTCTTTTAATGTTGTTTTGAGTGATACAACAATTTAAACTTTTTACGTAGTCACGTCTGTTGCTTTTATTTTCCCTTCAGTCTTCCTTGTCTACACTGTAGTCCCCTGTCCACACTGAAATTAACCATTTTGCTTTTGGAGTTTACGATTCCTGAGCAGTTGATGTTTAACTCGATACTCCAAAGCAGGCTGCTGTAGGTTCCTAATGAGGCTAAGTGGGTTTTAAGTGCTTGGTCTGATGTGCCTAATCTGAATGTACCATGGAAAACCCTCCACATCTTTTTATTTGTGTGTATGGGGGAAGGGGGTGTTGTGTGAGAGAGAATGGGAAAAAGAGCCGAGAAAGCTGTTGAGAAAGGACAAAGCTCTTTCTGGGCAGTGAGGCTTGCTTGTTTGGCTCTCAAGATAGGTGAGGAATGGTGACCAGCAGCTTGCCAAACAAACTGTGGCCCTGGAATAAAGGTGTCATTTGTCCTGAGCGTGAGAAGGTAGACTGAGCGGAGATGGTGGTCTGGTCCTCTATGTTCCTCATCCCCTGCGGGTCTCTAAAATTTTGTTCTTTTAGACTTCAGGTCCTCTGTTGTTCAGCCTTGTCCAAGACCTCCTTCCCTGCCGTGTGTGGGGATTCCTAGCAGCCCCCATCCCTCATGCTGTGCCCTGGCCTAAGCCTCGAAGGAGGTAGCAGTGACAAGCAGCACTCACCTGGCTATTGGCTGTTCCACAAGTCCTTTCACAGGGGCTATTTTTTGTTTCTCACCTCAGCCTTACAAGGTTAAATACTGTTTTCGTTTTCACTAAGTGCGAATAAACCACCACTCAATAGGAGCACAATTAAAACCCAGAGCTCCTGACTGCGGGGCTGAGTGACTTAGGAAGCAATCCTCTCGTTGTCCTCTCTGGGCAGCCGTGTGGGGCAGAGGAGAGCAGACGACTCAGACCCGTGCTGGATGGACTCGTGACTCTGATATGTACCTAGCCTGAACTCAGGCAGGTTTTCCCCTCTATAAAAAGTGCGGATGACATAAAAAGATGAACTTGAAATGAGACAGCCAGAGCGCCTGGCAAATTGTGGTGGTGTTATTGTTAGCTGCTGCCCTTGTTCGGCATCATGCTCACCATCACCACCGTGTCTGGATGCTTTGCTTCAGTGATTGTGACTGTCCATCAGCCTGAGGTCTCCCGCTCCTTCAGTGGCCCTCTACGTCGTCAAACAGGACCATCTGGCTGTTGGTCCCTCCTGATGATGCGTCCAAAAGCAAGCGAAGAGATGCTGTTCTATTGTGATTCATTGGCTAACTTATGGGAAATAGATTGCCAGGCATTTCTTCCTAGTCTGCCTTAATCTGAAAGCACCACGGAAATCTGCCCACTGTGGGTGACTGCTGGTGTCTGAAATACTGCTGCTGGTTGCTGGCGTAGCTTCCAGCGTCACTGCATCAGAAAGCCACCCCCATGAGATAAACTGGCAGATGGGTGGTGGGGGCTATATCAAAATGCTGACGGCCTTTTATCAAAATGCTGATGGCCTTTTATCAAAATGCTGATGGCCTTTTTGTTTAACAACCTTGGCAAGACTTGGGCCTGAGAAATGTTAGTACTATGTATATTTCATTGCCATCGGCTTTTCTTGATATGAAGCAATGTCTCTGGACTATTTTCCTTGTCTCTGGACTTCTGTGTGGTGGAAACACCCCCTTCTCTGAAATCTGCTTGAAGGATTTCGTGGCGAACCCCCTCGCTTAGGACCGGTACTCACAGCCCAAACACAACACCGTCTGTCTAGGTGTTCTAGTGACAAGCGCGGGCAGCGCTGGAAGAGCAAGAGCCCAGTCATTCCTGTACACATAGCTGACATTTTTGGCATCGTTTATAGAGTTGTTACTTGTCCATGCTTCAAAAATATTCAGGTAACAAAGTGGTGCTTAAAAAAATCAGAGGGGGGATGGGGGTGGGGAGGAATGTAAAAAGTCCTAACAAGGGACAAAGTTGCCAAATGCCCCAGGGCGGGACGGGAGTTAAGTAAGTTTCATTTCTCATGCCCTGGGAAAGTTGGGGTAAAGCTGATGGGCCTTTATGATAGACCATATTAACCACACAGAAAGAACATCTCTAATGTTATTTGGAGATGATTAGATCAGTTCTGCTTCAATAATTTCAACCTGAGAGTTTCCTTGCCATTTAACTTCTACAAGTAAGACTAGCCAAGTGTTTACCCTTTTAATAAATTAAGCCAATTAAAGCTCTTTTCAGCATAGAGTCATTTTATAGTCCAACACAGCCTTGTTTCTATGAAATGAAAGATTGAGCCCTTTGGGAATTGCCTTTAAAAAATGTCTGGGTCCTTTGTATTTTTTGGACCCTAAAGCCATGATTATATTTCTAACAATGCTAGGAACTGGATGTGGGAAAGGTTAATGTAATGTGGATGGGGCTTTAGCGAATTAATCATTAATGCTTTGGCTCGCTTACTGTGGGACTTTTAGATCAGTTCCCTGATAACTTTCATTCTCACCCGTCTGTAGTAGGAACAAGGGGACTATGGTGGTGATGCGGTGGGTTAGTCGTTCTGCTGCTAACCGAAAGGTTGGTAGTTCAAAGCCATCAGCTCCTCCTCAGGAGGGAGGTGACGCTTTTTGTGCCCATACAGAGTTTAGTCTCAGAAATCCTACACGTTAGACTTGGTTGGCAGTGGGATTGGGTTGTTAGGAACAGAGAGACAAGATGGGAACGCTTCTTAAATATATCTTATAGATACTCATACATTAGGGCCGGGTTTTTGTATCATTCAGGCCATATGCAGCTGCTTTAAAATGTAGGTATATTTAAATATCATTGATGACATGACATTGACATGTACGTTCTCTTCTGTATATCTAGAGTTCAAAGATTAGAGTGAGTGAACTGTTTGCCAAATATATACATACCGATATTTAAGATAGCAGAAGCAGTTGTATTGTGGAATAAGCATTAGACCAGAATATGGTGTGTTGCAGGCAATGCTATCAAGAGGTTGCCAAGACAGAAAAGAATCTAACTCTTTTAGCCAAGTAGGTGCAACTCAGTTCATACATGTTTTAAGATAAACAATCATTAGCCTTCAAACAGGAAGCACTATTTTTTTTACATATATTGAACTCTAGATTTATCCAGTAATAGCCACCTGTACCCTTTCATTGCTTTTCTTGAAAAGGAAAATTAAACTTCAAGGTCTCTAGCTTTCCACAGAAACTGGAAGCCAGAGGTGCTATCCTCCTTTCTTTAAAAAGAATTTCGTTAAAGCAGAAACACACAGAACAAAACATACACACATTCAAGTTTTTCTACGTTTCAACACGTACGCTGCAGTGCCGCGGGTTCCACTCCTCACGGTGCATCACCAGTCTTGCTGTCTCGAGGCCCAGGCTGCTTCACCACCATGAATTAACGGAGGCTCTCCGGCCCCTCAGCTTCTCCTGTGTGTTCGACAGTTAATGCCCTCAGTTTGCCCTCCTACAGGAACTTCTTCAAATGACTGCCCCGTTCCGGACAAACCGTCTTTACTAGTTGAGCTCAACTCTCGTTACTGTGCTGACGATCTCATGCAGTAGTTTCGGTTGAAGGCATAACGATTATCTCAGGGCAATAGACTTGGAAATCTCACCCGTCTCAGTGGGTTTGAAATGCTCTTCTACAGTTTTTCTTGTTAAGAACAAAACAAAAAAGATGATGTCTCTATTGGGCCCTTGATCAAAACATCCAGGGATTGTAGCTGGCCACCATCTTGTTCTAATGGGCTCCTGGCTGCAAAGTTAGTAGTACTCAGGGAAGCCTGGAGTCCATTTCCAGCTCTCAATCCTGGAACACCCCCCCCCCCCCAGGAGATTGGAGACCAGATGCTGTGTCTCCAGTGACTGGTGGCAAGCTTTCAAGAACCGTAAGCACTACTCAGGGAGTTCTGGCAGTACAAAGCAATAGTGCAGTAGTTACACTTTGAGCTGCTAACGGAAAGTCCGCAGTTCAAAACCACCCGCCTCTCTGAGCAAGAAAGATGGGACTTTCTACTCCAGTAAAGAGCTAGAGTCAAAAAGAGCTGATACCACGGGCTTAAGTAGAAAGAAAATGTTTTGAACATGATGGCAACATAGGTAGAGATGTGCTTGATACAATTGATGTAAGGATTGTTATAAGAGCTGGAAGAGCCCCCAATAAGATGACTTATTAAAAAAAAAAAAGTTATAGTCTTGGAAATCCACTGGGCCAGTTCTACCCTGTCCTGTAGGGTCACTAGGACCTACCCTGGTGGTGCAGTGGTTACAAGTTGGTCTGCGATCCGCATGATCGGCAGTCGAAACCACCAGCAGTTCTGCAGGAGAAAGACTGGGCTTTCTACTCCTATGAGCAAGTAGTGTGTCGGAAACCACCGGGGGTCGCTAGGAGTCGGATCGACTTGATGGCACTCAGTTTGGTTTGGTTGTTGGAAACACTACTCACGAACCGGAAGTGGCACCAAAAAAGCCAAAGCAGCCCTCTGTTACCATGAACTTGACTCTGAGTAGAACTGCCCCATAGGATTTCTAGACCGCCACGTGCCTGCTGCAGATCACCAGGTCTTTTCTCCTACAGTGCAGCTGGTGGGTTCAGACCACCTCGATCTTGCGGTTAGCAGCTGAGCTCTTAACCAGTGTGCCACCAGGGCTCGGCTGACTTAGGACCGAGACTCTGCAAGCAATATTAGTTGGTCATATTGTATGACCATGGCAAACTTGAGTGCAGGACATGAGATTTTAAGGAAGTATTTTCCTAAAATTCCAGGTCTGTGTTTTGGTTTCTTAAGTTGCAGCCAAAGTGGACGATTGATGGCAGAGGTGGCGACAGTAACAGTGGTGAAGAGAGTAGGTTGGAAAGAAGAAAATTTCTTAACACCAAGTATCTAATAACTAAGTAAAAGAATGACATAAAAAAAAAGAAGAAAATTGTTACTGACTTGACTATTGATTTCAGACTACAAAGGACTGAATAATCTGCTCTGTGATCCTGAGATAATGATCCCGTTGAGCAACCCTGTCTTGGTCACTTCAGCCAAAGCACTTTGGCACCAGCCCTTTGAAACAAAGCCTGCATAGTACATATGAGAACCCAGCAAGTTTTACCAGACATTTCTTGTTGCTGGCTGGTTGGCTCATGGAGTAAGTAGGGTAATTAGCTCTCATTAGCACTCCCACAAGCTGTAATGAATGCATCTATCTACCTGCTTGCCTCTCTCATTGGAAAGATTAAAAGTCCCCATCTGATCTCTTTATTACAAACATACTTTGTATTGCAAACTCACAATGCCAACTTGGCAAGGGTAGAACCCACCCACGGCTCAAATAAAAGTCGGCAAATATCAATTGAGCAGGATCAGAAGGCTTTCTTAAGAATTATTCCTGTGAAACCTGCCAGAGCTGGAACCCATTCTGAATACCTTGTTTTTTCTGGGTCTCAAATGTTTTCCACCTTTCACAGGGTGCAATCTTACCACTTTTCTGTCCTTTTCACTAGTGGGAAATATTTGAGTTTTTCTTTTCTGACAGGTTTCCACCTTAACCACGTACCGACTTTCATGGGCTCTGTTCTGTTATGTCTAAGCAGTGGTTGTTGTGTCTAAGCAGTGGTTGTTTCTTCCTTCTTCCTTCTCTCTTGTATGTGCACAGATCAGTCAGAGATGTGGAGATCAGTCAGAGATGTGGAGATCAGTCAGAGATGTGGAGCTCCGTGAGTCCATAGAACTGGATCTACCTTAGCCTTGTGCCAACTGTGTTTCTGAAGTTGGTTTGTATCAACAGGAAGTCTCGATTGTTTAGACTCATTGAAGGCGTACGGGGTGTGGGGGTGCTTTCTCAGCAATCTAGTGCTGCTGTAACAAATACATAAGTGGATGACTTTAACAAATATGAAGATATTTTCTCACAGTTTAGGAGGCTATATGTTAAGAAATGCAGGGCACCAGCTCTAAGGAAAAATCCTTGCCTCCATTCACCATCTGTGGATGTGCTGTGCCCTAGAGATCTCATGTACTCTGGCAACGATCTTCCCCTGGGTCTAAGAGGTTCTCAGCACAGGGACTCCAGGTCCAAAGGGTGCTCTTTGCTCTGACCACTTCTTTCTTGGTGTAGTGAGGTTCTTCTCATCTCTCCTGACTTCCCTCACCTTTTATCTCTTAGGAGATAAAAAGTGTGGTTCAAGCAAGGCTTAAGTTTACCCTCTTATAAGGCTATGTCTCAAGATACACCCCACACTAAGCCTGCTTCGTGAACATATAGAGTTTGCGATGTATAGTCTATCACAAAATGGAAGGCAACCGCACAGTTCTGGGAATCACGGCTTAGCCAAATTGGTACTTATTTGGGGAGGTGACACAATTCAGTTCATGATAGGCAGGTGAGGCCTTTGATGATAATTTCTGGCCTTATTCAGGATGATGTGCTACTGATATTCCTTTTTCCTATGAAATAAATACAGGTTGATCATATGAAGATAGGAGTTCAGAAGGCTTAAGGAAGGTGCCATATTTTTGAGACTTTGTACATAATCCTGGGAAAACAGAGAGCAAATTGGCAACGTTTTATGGGAAGAAACTCTGAGCTGAGAATCTGGTAACCTGACCCCAACTGTGTGTCCTGGGCCAGTCATTAAACAGTTATAAAATGAAAGTAATGATACCAGCCTTCAAGGGAGGCCTGTCAAGGTCAAATGAGAGCGTGTGTAACATGCTCTCCAATGCTACACAGTAGTGTGATTTCAAGCTGAGTTTTTCATAGGGGTATATTTTCTACATTTTTGACATGTTAGCACAAGCAAGCCCTCTGGTAATGTACCAAACACTCCTCAAGTTTTGCTTTCCATCTTGACTTCCTATCCTGTGATATTCCTAACTCAGTTCATGCCCTAAACGGAATTGCGGCCTGGATGCTCATCCAGGAGGCAGTGTCTCAAGGTTTCCTAGAAGGTGGTGTTGACTCCTTGGCAACGCAGAGCCAGTAACTCGTGATACCTGCTTTGGCCTGTCAACTGCTTTCCCATGGAGGCAATAGGTGACATAAACGGCAAAAACAAACCCCAACCCCCCCCTCCCCCCAAAAACAAGTTGACTGGACCCCACAGGTTCCATGGTAGATAATGCTCTTTTGGGTTTTCTGGGCTGTAATCATTTATGGAAACAGATCGTTGTCACAGGTATTTTTTTCTGTGGAGCTGCTGGATGCATCTGAACCACCAACCTTCAGGCTAGTAGTTGAGTGTCAACTGTGCCACTTAAAAAAACCCCCAAAACAACCTGTGGCTCTACAGTCAATTCAGACTCACGAGACCCTATGAAGGGTTTCTGAGACTATGAATCTATACAGAATAGACAGCTTTGTCTTTGTCCTGTGGAGGAACTGCTGGGTTTGAACCACCAACATTGTGGTTAGCAGTCCAGTGTCCAACCCACAGGTCCCTAGGCGGCGTTCGTAGGGACTGTATAATCTCATGGCTCTAGGAATTATTCTCTGTTAAAGTTTGGGATTTTGGTAAATAGCATTTAGGACCCATTTTCATACTTCCATGTAGAATTATTCTTGTCAGGTGCTGAAGAACGATGGTGTGTAGGTTTCGGAGTTATAAAGCAAGTGTGTTTTGTGCTGCCTACTTGGGGGTTAAGGTTGAAAACCTCGATGTTGTGACGTGCCAACCCTTAAGCCCGTGCCATGTTTCCTTTCCCTTATTCGTGAATTGGTGGTACTCATGTGCACTATTTCTCTCTAGCCCTTGTAGACTGGGTTGGCTTGCTGTTCATAAAGTGATTTGAGCAGATTATGAAAGATGCACAACTTTTGAACCAAATGGCCAGGCTGTGGGTGTTGTTCAAAGGCTGTTTGGGGTCTCGTAGGAGCGCTGGTAGAACAAATCTCTCTGCGGTGTGGAGCTTCCTCCGTGTCGTTGATGAGATAAATGTTCATGGTTACAGAACTGCTGCCTGTCGGGCAGCGGTGTTGAGCCCAGAAGTTGAGGCAGAATGAGTGAGCTCTCAGGAGAGACACCTAAAGAGAAGAGAAGAAGGCCGGGCAGGCCTGGGAGAAGCTGGCTCACCGAAGCCTCAGCTGCCCTTGTGAGGAACTCTGAGGCCAGCACAGCTCTTGTTGAGTTCAGAGTTGCCCCTAGTTGAAGCCAGGGGTCCTGGACTTTTGTAGCAACATACTAGCCAGTCACTAACCACTGGTCACCCTCTCCGGAGGTATAATTTTGGATGAAGTAGTGTGCTGCATTTGACCGGGTTGGTGGTTCTAAAAGGGGGGTTTGGGTAAACTGACAGTATCTTTAACACAAGCCTTCAGTAGCTTAACCCCTTACAAACAAATAATCGATAGCACCCAAAGCCTTGCATTTGCTAAGTTTCTTTACCTGCCAGCTTAGAAAATGTAGATCCCTCAGTAAAAGTGACTTCTTTGTTAATTAGAAAGTAGCCTACTAGAGGGATGTGAGCTGCGTGGTACCTGATTATGGGGTGGTAGGACCAACAGTCCTGTATTTGCGAAACGGCTGACCCACAACGGACACCTGCATACCCAGAGGTGCCTCAAGCAGGACCTGGTGAACTGCTTCTGAAAAACCCATCTTTGAAAACCCCACGGAGCACACCAATGGGTCACCGAGCATCAGCGTAGACATAAAAAGGGAATAATAACTAGGAGTTATGCTACCAAAAGGTATGTTCATCTGGTTTGGAAAAATGGGATCTGTTTTCTGGCATTTCCGAAGCCAGTTGTGCCCAGCAAATAAGGCCAAAGTGATACACAACTCTTTCCCAACTGCTGGTTCAAATCATACCTGCAAAAGTTGACCTGGTTCTCCTTCCATGTATTTCTGTCTTCCAGTCTCTACTAAGCGGAGAAGGTGATGGATGGGCCTTGTTCTCCCATTGTCTTGTCTGTGGGTGAGATTCTGTAGGGACCGGAGTGAGGGAAGCCTGATGATTCGGTCCTGACATTGAACAAGGGCAAGAAGCATGCATGTTCTGATCAGTGGTCTTCACTTTCCAAGGTGCCCGCTCACTGCCCTGCCATCGCACTTGATTCTTTGCCTTAATCTGCATTGCCCCCCTCACCCCCTAAAAAAACCCAAAACCCACCACCAACAGAAAACCACACTGTCTTAGAGTTGTAAGGATGCCCAGTGACCCTGTAGGACGGGGTAGCACTGCCCTTGTAGGTTTCTGAGACTGCGCTCGTCACAGGAGTAGAAAGCCTCGTCTTTCCTCCAGGGAATGGTTGGTGGTTTCCAACTGGTGACCTTGCGGTTAGCAGCCCAATTCGTAACCCACTACCCCATGAGAGCCCCTCACTGCGGCTCAGAAGCCCAGGGATCCTGTGTCGTGGGAGACATTACTAGCTTGTTTCCATCGTGGGCGCGGCCAGGAGATAAGTAGGTCAGTTTTCCTGCTCCTGGAACCGACAGACTCGTGCTGCCATGGTGACAGGTTCTGTCAGAAAACACACATCTCTGACCCTCTTGGAGGGAGGCGACCATTTGCTAACTGAAGGCGAAGCACGCCACCCGCCCGCTGGATGTATGGAGATGACATAAAATTCTCAGTGGGAAAAACATTCTCAGTGAGAAGGGATTTAATTTAGCATTGCGACTGCTGTACCGAAAAGGCTGGAGATGAGACTGGCGTGTGTGTGTGTGTGTGTGTGTGTGTGTGTGTGTGTGTGTGTCTCTCTCTCTCTCTCTCTCTCTCTCTCTCTCTCTGTGTTCTCTCCCTTGGGAGTGGAGTGGCTGGGATGTGAGGAGCTGAGGTGGAGGCAGTTCTAAGTGGGTGCAGGGCTCCCTCCCACCTCTCCATCTGCCCGGTTTGTTTACACATGTGCATTGATGAGCCTCCTGGAGTTGGGGGTGGGGGTTTGCTCCTCGTTACTGTGACTCACTTCTGCAAAGGAGGAATCAACCAGAGTTTCTTGACCAGGAAGTTCTGTACAACGTAGAGATAAATGCGGCTACTGTGAGAGAAGCCTTGGAAGAACCAGAAAGGCAAATTAGCACCACCAGCACAAGGCTGCCCGGAGCCTAGGCAGGAGATGAAGGAGCAGAAGGGACCTTCAGGGTGTTGCCTAGAGTGATGGCAAATACCGTAAATCCAAATGATGAAAAATGGAAATGTTTCAAATGAAAACACTTGCCTGTCGCGGCTGGCCGGAGTCCCGGGAAAGAGGCAGTGGCTATTGGCCCTGAAAAGGCCGTGAAATACACCCTCCCTCCACACAGAATTGCCGCACCCTTTTTCTGCTTTCTACGTCTCCCCCCCACCCCCCACCCCCCAATCTCCCTAGGCCCCGACCCCGTTCACGTGGAGCTGGAGGGTCTGACCCTATGAAGAATGCTGCTTGGCTGTTTTGAAGTAAGACCCCATAACGGGGGAGAGCTCCCTTTGCTTTAGAGCCAAAGACGCAGGACTCTGCGGTGGAGGACGCAGGCAGACCTCGGCCACTTTCTAGGGTGTGACTTGGGTGCTGGCCTTCAGAGAAGTGGGGATGCTGATGAGCTGAGCTGTATTGCTCACGGTTATTGGGAGGGCGTATCGGGACATATTGAAGTCAGTGCTTGCAGTGGGTCAGAGATGATGACATGCCAAGAGTCGTAACAAGTAGTAAATTCATCTCCTGGACTCTGCCCATCAGGCACTCTCTGAACCTGAGTTCAGCCTCAGAATAGAGCCGGGCTCTGTAAATGCCGCCCCGGGCCCCCCGCCTCCCCAGGACTGGTCAGAATGCGTCTGGGCACTGTTTTAAAATTGCCATGCAATATGAGTTGCTCTGGTAAGTAGCTGTAAGGATTGTTCAATTCCTAAACACTCATGAAGAGGCTAAAAGATGAAAGATCTTTTTTTCCACAAGCTTTTTGAAAATCCCTAGTATTATACACAAGAGCCCTGGTGACTTCCTGTGCTACACATTGGGCTGTTAATCCAATCAGCAGTTTGAAACCACCAGCGAGTTGGAGAGAGAAAAATAAGACTTTCTACTCCTGTAAAGCGTTACAGTCTTGGAAACCCTCTGAGGCAGTTCTACCCAGTTCCATAGGGTTCTGTGAGTTGGGGTCAACTCAATGGCAGTGAGGTTTTCATGTTTTTTTGTTTTTGTTTTTGTTTTTAATACTATGCACTAGGAGCTCTGGCACAAGCTCTGGTGGCACAGTCAGGTAACTGTTGGACTACTAACCTCAAAGCTGGCAGTTCAAACCCACCAGCTGCTTCATAGGAGAAAGACAAGACTGTCTGCTCCTGTAAAGATTTATCAGCCCCCAAATCCTATATAGCGTCTCTATGTGCTGGAGTTGACTGGCTGGCATTGGGTGCAGTACTGTACCCAATACCTTGGACGGATAGGGGTTCAAAATGGGATGTCGATTAAGGTCTGCATATTGTGTATTGGGCTTTGTATGGTTATTTGTGTTGGACTACAACTACAAGACAGAGCCTTGGTGGTGCGGTATTCAAGCACGAAGCTGCTGCTAAGCACCAGGGCCGAGGTCACATCTGCCAGCACCACTGTGGGAGAAGAGCCCTGGTCATCTGCTCCAGTAGAGGTTGTGGTCTAGAAAGTCCAAGGGCCCATTCTGCTCCGTTGTGTAGGGTTGCTATGAGTCGGAATCTGTTTGCTGTTACATAGCAACAAACTACTCAGGGAAACATGGTATCACCAGTGTTACAGAGATTAAAGAATTTTCCTACAATTGAATGGAGATTAAAATCCTGTCTAATGAAATCTAAGACACTATTGATTGTAAGATGAATTGCAATTTCAGAAAGGTTGAACTATGAAAAGCTTGTCTTTTTAGTTTTTACCCATTCCTGTCGGGTTTCACAATGCATGAATTTTGTTTCTTTTGTTTGCTTTCTCATCATACACAGGGTGTACTACCTGTCAAGCTGGTGAGGATCAAACCACACAGATAAGAGGACAATTATGTGCGTAGGACTTGAAAGGGTGGCAGGAATAATAATAGCTGGTGTTGATCAGCTATTTACTCGGTGTCAGTGCTGTTACGTGCTTGACTTTTATTAAAAATAGATGAGCCAATGGGGTGTGTGTTATTTTATTTTAAAATGACATATAGCTACAGGGGGACTTCTAAAAGTTCGTGGGAAAATTCCACGATTCTCCTCTTCCCACCTGCTTTTTAAAACTTAGCTTAATTGGACCGTCATGAATCCATCATACAATTCCATAGTTCGATCATGTTAAGAAGGGCTGTGCTGTCAGCATGGGAACATTTTCCTCCGTCTTGTATCCATCGCCGCTGACTGTGCTTTACTTCTGAAGATGATTTTCCACAGGCGGTTTGCTCTGTCCAATAAGGTCGCTGTAAGTGGAGTTCATTTGACGGCAGTGAGTCTGGTTGATAGAAATCCTCTTTGCCTGTTTTATTGCTGGGCATTGTGGGTATATAAAGATAAATAAATCACAGACTATAATTGTTAAAATTAAAAAAAAATTGTAATCTTTACAACCCCCTCTCTCTCTACAATTCGCAGAAGAAAATGGACACAAAAAAGACTTGGAAGACTTTTCCCAAGGCCATGTAACTGATAGCAACGTAGACTCTGTCACATAGGAGTTATATTTGTAAATAAGTTGACCTCTGTACTTGGTCTGGTTCCCAAAGAGCCCGAGTAGACAGAACGGCACTCAGTTCTTCAAGGAACACCCGCCCTGTCCTTACGGGGGTCAGCAAGAATCCCCCGTGGTGGTGACGTCTAAACCAAGATGGAGATCCGGTCTCTCCACCCCTAGCCACCGTGCTGCTAAAAATAATCAGAGCTGCTGTCCCAGGTTATTGACCTTCACCTTCAAAACCAGCCGTTAGCGAGAAGGTAGTGGCATTATTTATAATTTACAACCTTTCCATTTCCAAAGAGCCATTGTGAGGTTGTTTCAAAAGAGCACTATGAATTCACAGTTGTTTGAGAAGTAGGAGGATATAGCCCATGAAAGAAAATCTTGGGAAACCCCAAAACATGGCAGGGGGGGCACGGGGGGCGGTGGGGGAGATGACCTTTTGGTGCCATTGGTCAGTTTAACTTTCTGACAGCTTTGATGCCACGTTCTGCCATCGCCGGCCGGCCCTGGTGAGCCCGATCCCCGCCCACATGCTTCATGCTTCTCTGATTCCTTGAAGGAGTGAATGGTTTTTCTCTTAAGTTGGTCTGACCCTAAAAGAAATGTTGACTGTGAGTCGTTCTGCCCTTTTGAATTCGAGTATTTTAAAAGAGCTACATTTTCTGTCACTTAAAAATAAGTGTGCCTAGACTTGTCCATGGCTACCCAAACCCAAGCCCATTGCCACCGAGTCAGTTCCAGCTCACATTGACCCTAGAGAGGGTTTCCAAGGCTATACATTTCTTACAGGAGCAGACAGCCTGATCTTTCTCTTATAGAGTGGCTGGTGGGTTTGAACTGTGAGTCTCCTCGTAAGCAGCTCAAGACCTAAGCCACAACGCCTGTAGGACTCTTTCGCACTTGCCATGGGTAAGCCAGATGTTTGGAGATACTGGCAGAGCTGCAATACCTAGATTTATAATTGCCGAGTAACAAGTTGCATTCCAAATGTGCATCTACTCCTCCAGGAACCTTTGAATTCCCAATTTTCTCATCATTAAAATGAAGGGGTTGGATTAGATACCCCTAATCTTCTTATCAGGCTTTAAAATTATGTTGACACAAGTATTTCTAGTCAATTCTAACACAGCTTTTGTTCCAAGATCGCCACCAAGGTGCCTGTTAAAATGCCAGGCACGGACTCTCTGTCTTCTGAGTTGTCAGCAAATTGAAATGGATGCAATAGCATAAGTGTCGACTGTCTGCAGTCTAGGTTTCAGAGGGAGAGTATTGTGGACATTCCTAACCCGGATCTTTTGAAGAGAGCGACTTACTGCTAATGAAGACTTTGGGTGGTGCCCAGTGGTAAAGCACTCCACGACTAGCCTAAAGGTTGGGGGCTCAGACCTACCCGGAGTCACCTCAGAAGACATGTCTGTTGATCTGCTTCTGACAGGTTTCACTGAAAGTTTACAGTTCAGATTTTCCGGGACCATCCCACTATAAGCTTTTTCATTTCCCTTGCCTGGTGAGTTAGTTTATTATGCCAACCTGGCCGATAAACACACGTGGAGTTAATTGAAGGGCGGAGGGATAAATGGCTCGGTGAGCCTCGCCTTTCGAGTTCTCTGGTCTCTT
>NW_022103918.1:14604865-14624114 GCF_000313985.2 Echinops telfairi
TGGTGTTGGACATATGGGTTAATGGGTGAGTGTTGGACTTGTGGGTTTGGGCAGCACTGGGTTGGGATGTTTTCTTGATGTGGACTTAACCTTTATATAAAACTCTCTCTTTTACATGAGTTTCTGTGGACCTGTTTATCTAAAGTACCTAGACTAACATACCCGGTGACATACTGGTTATTCATTAGACTGCTAACTGCAAGGCCAGCAGTTTGAAACCACTAACCACTCCACAGGTAAAAGATGGGGCGTTGCACCCCTGGAAAGCGTTATGATCTCGGAAACTCACAGTGCAGTTCCACTCTGTCCTATAGAGTCGCTTTGAGCCAGCATTGGCTCCATTGCAGTGAGTTTGGTTTGGCGTTTTGGTTAGTCAGGACAAAATCCTAACCAGATAGTAAGTTTGATTGGGAAGTTGCAGCCCCATCCCCGCACATCCGTGGAGACCCTAAGTGGTGCAGATGATTAAGTACTCAACTGCGAGCCCAGAGATTGGCATTTGAAGCCCACCCAGAGGTGTCCGAGAAGAAAGGCTAGACAGTCTGCCTTGGAAATCTCACCGAGCAGTTCCACTCTGTAGAGATGGGGACCCCCAGGAATTGGAATAGACCCCTGGTAACTTACAGCAATTGCTAATGCAGAGATTTGAGATGCATTAGGTTGGAGGTGAAACTGACTTTTTTGCTGTAGTGATCCCTACAGTCAACGCCAAAGTCACTGTCTAGACATGTTGTTCCCAGCCTCCGTCAGGAGCGTGGACACTGTGTGTGTGGGTATACCAGATGGATGCCTGGACCTAAGAACAACTCTCTGGGTTACTATGAGAGAGGCCCAGTTGCAACAGAACATTGGAGGCTGGACTAACAGGGAGCAGGGCTGAGGATGGGAGAGGACTATGTGCTCAAATTAAGCCCAGAGATGGAATTGTTTTCATGATCCGAAGTCTCTGTTTCACAGAGTAGAGAGATGTTTCTCTGTTCTTCTGGTTCAATAATTCTGGCCACTGCTCAAGATTTGCCTTTCATGAAAGGATCAATGAAGCTAAGGGTGCTACAGCAAAATGTGGTAGAGAAAGCAAATGGTGCCTGGCTATCAATTGGAATAGTGTCTGGGATCTTAAAGGCATGAATTCAAACAAGCAGCCGTCTAAGCGAGGAGTCAACTAACTCCACATGAAAGAAGCTCACCGGCCTGTGTGATGCAAAGATGACAATAACACAATCCAAATATGACGACGGGAAAGTATCAGAGCTCAAATCGTGAACATCCAATTTCTAGAAGGCTGTGGGGACAGTGGGAGCCCAAAACCCATCTGCAGAGGATCCAGTTAGATTAAGCCTCTGACCACAGACAGGGACTCAAACAGCTTTACTATCAGACCGAGCTCATTGCAGACTTGATGGTGGATCGAACATGGTATAATTTGACACTTGATCAGTTGACCTCCATCTGGACCCAACCCAACCAACTTGATCTAGACTCAAATTTTTCTTGCTTGTTCCATGACAAAACTTTCTTACTTGCTTTTTAAAATATTGATGGTGCTCTTTTCTTTCTTACTCTGTATTTGTATTTTTATATTATTATTTTATTCTTGCCATTTTACCTTGTTTTTGTTTTTTATTGTTACTGCTGGGCTTTCCAGTTTGTGAAGCACACAAGGAGGAGATGCATAGAGATAATAAATAATGGATGCAATGGATTTTTGGGGATGTGAGGGGGAAAGGTGGGAGATAGGGAGAGTGAGGGGATTTGGGGAGCAAACAAGGAATCCCGGATGGGGGAAGAATGGATTGTGATTATGTGTACATAACTCATTTCCAAAGCAACTTAATCATGGAGGTATATGATCTGTGAATACTATATCAAGAAAAATGTTATAATGTGAAAAATGTAGCCAATGTCATTGAACAATATGTATGGAAATTGTTTGATGAAAACCTGATTTGCTATGTAAACTCTCACCAAAACGCAATAAAATATGTTTTTAAAAAACCAACTCTGACTATAATACATTGTGGCCTGATCTTGGTCACTGCCCCAGCTGGGCTGGGTGTGGGGGCGAAGCAGGAGGTGACTGAGAATGAAGATGGACTCAGGCGTACCATGCTGTGAAGAGAGAGAAGCTTCTTCAAACTGGTGTCTGATAAGTCTGGTCTCCTGAGGGCCCTCCACAATGCCGCCCCTGTCATTGCTGGGCCCAGCTGGGCTGGGGGTTGTGGGCACCAGTGCTATGTGAATGCCGATTGTGTCCTGCTCTTCTGCAGCCCTCTCCGGCTTACAGATGAGTTGCTCCCACTGCTGCCATAACTGTCCAATGACTGAAGGCTTTTCACCGCCCAGCTGGGAGAATTGCTACCATGGATGAACTAACTTCAAGAATTGCCCTGCAGGAGCCTAGAATGCCCAGTAAAGCGCTCTCTGTGGATGGGATTAGTATGTTGTAAGAAACATCCCTGGTACCTGATGAGTTCACCGTGAGCAGCCTTCATGTGAGTGTCTGACCCCCTAGAAGGGCTAATTGGCGCCCTATGAATTGGTGGTCTAGGAACTGAATTTTTACCCTGTGAATTGGTGACCTAGGAATTGAGTAGAAAGTTTGTCTCAGATGATCAGGAAAAGATCCCTGAGAAAACTCATTGATCACTTTGAGTGCTATTTCTCAGCAACTCAGCATGTACAACTCCGATACTACCCCCCCCCCCCCCCCACACACACACACACACTCCATACTCACTGCCATTGAGTTAATTCTGACTCATAGAGACCTCATAGGACAGGGTAGAACTGCCTAGCGGGTTCCCAAGCCTCATCTTTCCACCACAGGATGCACCACTCACATCATTCATCTCCCATTGATTGTCCTAATTTGGTGCTCTTACTAGTCTTCCATGGTCCTTTGGACACTGTTGGGTGAGCCTCCATTAGAGCAAGGGAATGGAGCTGGTTACTGTCAGTTATCCAAAGAATTCTCCAGTACTTCTGTCCCATCCACAGCTTTCCAACACCAATACCCAATGCTTTCTGACTTACGTGTGCGATTTAAATGTAAAGGAAATGATGAGACACAATTTATAAGCAACTCTTGCTTAATGCCTTGAGCACATCTGCTGTCTCAGAATTGAGTTGGGCCGAAAAGGCGTTTTGTAGGAATGTCAATGTTTCAACAGACTTTAATACCAAAGATACCCTGCAACATTGTGTGTGTGTGTGTGTGTGTGTGTGTGTGTGTGTGTAGTTATAGTAAATGGCTTAAAACTGGCAACTTGGAGACATTCACTGACCATCCTGTAAAGAGTCCTGTTATGTCCTGGAGATCATGCATAACTTACTGAGCTGCATGGGAGACATTTGCGCTGGTGAAGAGAGCATTCCCACTGTGTGAATAGCACAACTGCTATTAACCAATTATTCCTTCCCTCCATGCTGCCATCTGCCAGATTTCTCAGCCTAGTAAGGCTGTTTGTTCCACTTAAAGCAGTTGGCTTATGAAACTTTATATTTCGGTTGATAAAAACCTGCCTGTTAGCGGGGAGTGAGTTGCCATTTGAAGGGACTCCCCATGGGGCGAGTCTTATTCACTATTTTTGCCAGTGACTGGGATTTTCACATAGCAGACATGCTTCACAAAGTTGTGGTTCAGACAAATCAGGAAGAAGCAATCCTGATAAGTCGAAATTCAGAACATACCCCACACGCTGACCTTGTCGACTAGCTGATGTAATATGAATGAAGAGACCTGCAGATCAGCCCCAGGAGCCCTGGGAGTGGAGGCACAGCAGATTACAATTTGGGCTGCTAACTACAGGGTCCGCAGTTCAAACCCACTAGCCTCTCCATGAGTGAAAGAGAAGGCTTTGTGCTCTACTAAAGATTCACAGGCACAGAAGTCCCCAGGGGTGGTTTTGTTGTCTATAGGTTTGCTATGAGTTGGAATTGATTTGATGGCAGTGAGTGTTTTTGTTTTATATCACTTTGTGAATTTACATTTTAAAAACCAACTTAAAAAGGAAGATGCTTTGGTTTGGCAAAACCTTCTTGGGGGCCGGGGCGGGGCCATATTTGAGCACAAGCCGGGGCGGGGCCATATTTGAGCACAAGCCATTGTCGTTCACGCTGCCGGTGCCGAAAATGAACTGGAGGGGAAAATGAACCTAAACGTAAGCTAGTGCCCAGTTTTCGGGACATAATAGGCTGTTTGTGCTTCTATCTGGAGAGATCGCATCTGGAATGTTGTGCTCAGCGCCATGCACTACATTTGAAGAGGAATGGGGCCAAATTGGAATACTTCCAAGATCGGCGTGCTGGGACAGTGATGAGGAGAGAGCTGAGAATTGGATCCGGCTAGCCCCGGTTTGAGGCGCTGCGGCTGGGATGTCCTGGGAAGCGAGTGTTATAAAGTTTTTGCTTGCTTGCCAAGCAGAGGGCCTGTGCTTCCTGATCCCTGAGGACTGTCAGTCGGCAAACAGGAAACTGGAGATTCAGGTGGGGCCTGGCAGCCTGACTCAGGGTCAGGAAGGCCCTGCCAGGGGCCCAGCCATCTGTGCCCATGTGCCAGTGTGCTGTCCCTGGTGGCAGGATGTCGTGAGATGGGTCAGCAAATATTTGGACATGGAGAGAAGCTTGCACTTAGAGATTGGCCCCAGTCCTCTTCCGCCATGAGGTTCCATGACTAAGAATCAACTCCCCTCACTTCATCTTCTGTTTAAGTGATTCTAAAAATGTTCGTAACAAAAGAATCGCCACCATTTCAACCTTTTTTTATATGCACCATTAAGTGACATTATGTAGGCTCATGGTCATTGTTTCTGAAAATTTCCATCGTTCTGAATAGAAACTCAGTGATCCTGAGGACTGATTCCCTATCCCTCCCTCCCGTTGGCTCCTGGTCACCACGAACATGCATTAACTCAATACACTCAGCTATCCCAGATGTTTCATATAAATGGATTTAATCTTACAGCATGTGCCCTTTGTGACTGCCTTATTTCACTCAGTACAATTGTTTTCAAGTTTCATTCAAGTTGAGGCATGTATCAGGACTTAATTTCTTTTTTGTGGTTGAATACTATTCCATTGCATGTATGTATCTCCTTTATTTACCCAGCCATCTCTTGCTACACATTTAGAAATACTCTCCATAGGGCTTGCGTTAGACTGGATTGACTAGAGAAACAAATCCAGAGATACTCATGTGTGTGAGAGGAGAGCTTTACATCAAAGAGCAGTTAAATATTGTGAAAATATCCCAGCCCACTCCAGATCAAGCCCGTAAGTCTGATATTAGCCCATGTATCTGATACTAGTCCATACATTTCTCTTTAGACTCACAGCACATGCAACGATGCCGAATGCAAGAAGATTGCAGAAAGATCACAGGCCAGGGGTGGAAATCGTGTGGATCCAATGGTGGTGGATGCTTCTCCAGCACTCTGGCTGCCATCAGCATAGCTCCATGTGGTATCAGAAGGAAGATGAAGATGAGAAAGAGTGTGGCCCTCCTCTAGGGAAAGAGGAAATTCCCAGAATCCAAAAGAGAAGGCCACGCTCACAAGGAGGCACCATCAGTCTGTGACCCGATTGAAAGGCTAGACTCTACCCCTTCACTTACAACGTGCTTAAGTTTATAGGAGATTACGTAACTACCACAGGGATCTTTGTCAGTGTTTTTGCCGGTGCCTGGGATTTGTTCCTGCCTTTCCGCTACTGCTGAAGAATCTGCAATGAACATTAATGTCCGAGTATCTGCTTGCCCTACTTCTTCATTTAAAAAATAATTTTTATCAGTGATAGACTGGTGGAAGAATAGAAAAGGAGGGAGCGAGTGGTGGAAGGGGCAGAACGGCGGCTTCCCATGGCCCAAGGCATGGAAAGAACAATAGCTGCTATATCCTGACCGGAGCTGGAAAATTCCCCCAGTGCAGCCTTTCTTGTTCGTTGTTTTCTGTCGCTCTGGCCAGGACCCGGGACTCCTTACGTCCTTGTTGTTTCTGGTTTTCACTTGTGTGCGCTAAATAGCCACGATTATTATTTGCAAAAAGGTTGCTACAGTGTTCTCCTGACGTGAAAGGGGTCTTGTTTTCTTTTTTTGGCAGAGACCGAGCTTTTGTTTGGAGGAAATCATAAATCAGGATCAAAGGCCAAAGATATATCCATCCGGCGCTTCTCTCTCTCTCTCTCTTCCTCCCTCTCTCTCCGAGTCACTTAGTAAAAGTCCCTTGGCTGTGATACAGCGCTGCATAAATATATGATCCAGAATTAAAGCCTTGTGAAAGTCTATTAGCCAATCCCATATTTTCATGGACTCAAATCCTCTTAAGAAATATTATTTGGGGGAGGCCTGGGAAGCCCCTGATTTATGCTAATTTTCCTGATCCTTTTGGCAAATAATGAATTTTTGCAGCCAGTTGGGGCGCCGTTTTACATAAATGATGAACAGCTTAATCATAGCCTCTGGTTGAGAGACTGCAATGAAAACAACAAAAACCACAGTGATTTATTTGTCGATGTTAAACTTAGATGCAGTGGTTGGAACTTAACTCATTGAAGGTTAAGTTGAATTATAAGTCATGAATGCAGACTATTTGGGAATTAGCGATTAGCTCATCAAATAAAAACTGCTTCCCTGAGTGCAACTCTTGCTTTGGGAGTAAAGCCTTTACGTGAAATCGTGATAACTTGATGGTTTTGAGTCTTCTTGTTAGGGTTGATTAGCTTGTTCCAAGATCTAAAGGTCCAGTATAGGATTCTAATTTCCAATAGGCTTGCTGGTGAGATTTCTGACCATTTCCCATAGGAAGCCCAGCTGGAGCAATGGTTTAGTGCTCTGGTAATCAAAAAAATCTATTTGAACCCACCACTGGCACTGTGGGAGAAAAGGCCTGGCAGATGGACTCCTGTAGAGATTACAGCTTAGAGACCCCCTGGGTCAGCTCTTCCCTGTCCTGCAGCATTGCTCAGAGTCAGCAGAGACAACCACCATTTCCCGTGGCCAGGTGGGCGTGGCCAGGAACAGCAACAGGCTGGTCTGTATGTTAATTGAAACACATACGTAGTAATGAAAGGAATACATAATGCATGAGACGTGCATCTTGGACAGGGTTTCCATTGTTTGCCAATCACAGGGGTTGTTAAAGAATGAAAATCCAGTTTGGGGCTGTCAGCACCTGGAGCCCTCACAGTGATACCCAGAAAATGGATAAAAGGCGAGTTGTGACGGACTTAGCTCCCATCACTAGCTACAGATTTTGCAGAAGGTTTGAAGTGGGATTAGGTTTCCGGAGTTAAGACATTTATTGTCCTCCCAAGCTCTGAATGCCATCTGTGTTAGGATTGGTATGGCACTGAACGAACAGCAAGCGTCCTTTGTGCTTTGCTGTCACGGGCTGGGTTGTCTTGCTCCTGTTGTAGGTGAACAACGTCCCACTGTCCAAGCACTGGCCAGGAGAGCGCACACTGAGAGAGCGACTCATGAAATTACGATGGCCTCATCTCACCTGTCTGTCTGCTGCAGATTCGAACTGGCTACCACTTGAATTTGTTGAAGGCTACTAAGTTAATAAGGAGCCCTGGTGGCGCAGTGGTTAAGCAGCTGGTTGCATAACTGAACATTTGGCCCTCTTTTATTATTAGAGACCCCCTGCATCAGCTCTCTCTCACTCTCAAAGATTTCTAAACAGACTCTAATTTTGTTGTCTTCTGATAATCCTGCAAGTGGTAGTCATTTAAGAGATCCCTTTAATTTGAAACTCTGCCCTTTCTTTCCTAGAGCCAGTTTTTCAGTATAGCCTTAGAAGCATTCCACTCAGTTGTTTCAATGGATGGCTCCGAAGGGTGTTAGTCATGAAGTGGATGTGTTGAGAGGAAATTGGCTTTTGAAATGTTTTGGAATAAAATGATTGGGCATTTTATATTTTACAAATGCCTTATTCGCATGCTCACATGTTCTGTCTCTCAGGCCTTTGTTTCCCTGAAGACCTTCTGGTTCTTTCAAAAACGATTGTTGCTTAAAACCTGAGACCCTAATTCCACATGAACAAGGCTACTTCTACTCATTAGAGCAGTGAACTAGGCAAGAGTGCTTCATTTCGCAGTCTTCTCCCTTCTCATTCTTTTCTTCTTTTTGTTTGTTATTATTATCTTCTCCCTTCTCTTTCTAGAATAGGATGTCAGGGAAAGAAGATACATAAAGAATAGTAATTGTTATTACACTCAAACACGCCAACCCACTGCCATCAAGTTGATTCTAACTCCTAGAAAACTACTGAACCCTGTTTATAGCATTTCTGGGCTCTAAAGTCTTTATAGGAGCAGATCGCTCCGTATTATACCCAAGGAATGGCTGGTGGTCTGAACTGCTGACCTATATTATATAGTTATGCAGGGTATTATGTTTTAAAGAGGATATTACATATAAATGATATCTTGTATGTCAAGAAATGCGATATTTTTTGGTTGAGGAAAATAGTTTTGGAATATATATATATATATATATATTCCCTATCCCTCCACCTCCCAAACACAAACATGGTGCTTTGACTTGAGTCAAACCTGTCATCTTTCTATATGCTTCACCTTCTGCAAAGTAGAAGCATAAAGATGCATGTGCAAAGTGCAGCATGTAGCTCCAGGTAGGACATTGTGTAATGGCAATGTCTTATAAGCATCACCAGAGGTAATAAAGAAATAAGGTTAAATTTTCTTGGCCATTAACCTAATTCTTCTGGATATAACTCATAACAGTGATTTTTTTTTAAGCATCAACAAGTGCACATGAAACTCATTAGTGTTAATTATCAATTGCAGTTTTAATAAGCTTAGCTTCTTTATTAAAGAAAACAAAAACAACCTTTCATAAACTATAAAACTGTGCTTACTGAGGCTTTAGTAATGTGATGGTTCAAAGGGGAAAAAAGCCAACACCAAGAACAGTCCCCAAACTCTCTGTTATTTTACAATTGGATCATAGGGATACCTATGGTATTTGAGAACCTAATTATAGTTATACCTCATGGCATAATTATAAGCTCTCCTATCTTCCCAGACATGAAAATTAAATGGTGAAATGTCTATGCACACACGCAGCACCAGTGTGGAACAAACCCTGCTATTTCTCTACATGAAAAAATAAATGTCATGGGACCAAGCTGATATTCTCTAAAGAGGACACGCAGACTAGGAGATAACAGAGTTGTTTATTCCTCCTCCTCAGAAAACCAAATGTTGCCACTGTCCTTGTAACGGAAATGTCACCTCCGAGTGGCTGAGGTTTTCCATGGTTATAAAGTTGGTGCAGTGTTCTTCATCTGTAAGGGATGCTTCTGATGGCAGTGAATATTATGCATTTACATGTTTTCATAATTTATCCTCCGGAATTTTGCCCTTGTGTAAAATACACTGTTATTTTTTCTTGTTTCAAAAGGTATTTTGAAGCTCAAAGGTGTGTGTGTGTGTGTTTGTGTGTGTGTGTAGCAGTTGACAAGCCTGCATGTTAAAATCAAACAATTGGCTGTCTAGATCCTGAATGAAAAACTGTGAAGATACAAACAAGAAAGATGAGTCTACAAAACATCAGGAATGAAGTGAATGGAATGAAAAATAAGTCTTTTTGTTGAAGTAGTTTGGAGTTGGTCTCAGTTTGAATTTGGGAATCCAGTGAGATTGAATTTGTATAATCTTTGGGAGAGATTTGCATAGGACATATGAAGGGAAAAAGCCTGGCTTAGCCCAGTACTTGCATTCAGTCCAAACTTTGAATCTTGAACATATTTTAATTATTTTTTTTCTTGGGCATATTTTTGTTGTTCCTGGCCCAATCTGTGCTAAAGAGAACACTAAGCGATTTCACTTGGGGGCTCTTTATGAGCCCGATACTATGTGAACGATTGACCTACATCCAAAGAGTGGCATGAGATGGGCATTATTACCTCTATTTTAATACAAGTAAACTGTGTTGTAGATGGGTTGGACAGCTTAACAAAACCAGCATCCAAATCCAGCCCAGAGCTCAAGAGCCTAACCACAGTGCTGCACTGACGCCAAGGTTCACTTCTGTGCACTTGCAAGCTGACTTCATGCACCAATGTGTTTTTGAATGATAAATGAAAATAAAGCAAAGATTCTTAATGAATCAGCTCCTTATGAAGCGATCGCTGCTGTTGGATTTTATAATTTGAACTATTTTTAAAGTGTAATTTAAAAAATTGTTGTTGGGAATACACACATTAAAACATACACCAATCCATCAGTTTTCTTTCCCACGCACAATTCAGTGACATCGATAACATTCTTTGAGTTGTACAACATTCCTACTCTCCTGAATTGTTCCTCTCCATTAATGCCAATTCACTGCCCCTAAGCTGCCTATCGAATCTGAGTTGCTGTTGTCCTTTTGATAGTTCTTAAAAGAGCACAGTGCTCAAGGCAGACATTTTCACTAGCTAATGCTTTTGGTTTTAAGAAGGCTTCAGGGGATATTTTTAGTTTAAGGTTTAAAGAGCTTTTCAGCACAGTAGTTCAGGAGTTCATCTAACCTGTATCTTAAAGAAATCTGGAGTCCATGCGGATTTGGAATTCTATCTTACACTTCCTCCCTTTTGATAAGGCCTAAGGGATGTCTAGGAGCTCTGGTGGCATAGTGGTTATTCATTGGGGCTGATAACTGCAAGGTCTGAAGTTCGAAAGCACCAGGGCTCAAAGGGAGAAAAATGGGGTTTCTACTCCAATAAAGAGTTATAGGCTCAGAAACCCATAGGGTCAGTTTACCGCCCTGTCCTTTAGGGTCGTTATGAGTCGGCATTGATTCGATGTTTTTGTGTTTTGGCTTTGGGGGCAGAGGGTGTCTAAGGACTGGATTCCACCAGTTACTATTACACCATTAAGCCTGAGCTTTTTTATAGTTTTGAGTTTTTTTTCTTTATGTTGTTTTCTCCCTCTCTGTCTAGGACCTTCTATTGTGAGCCTCCTCAGAACTGTTCGTAGTGATAGCCGGGCACCATCTACTTCTTTTGGTCTCAGGGAAGTGGAGGCTGTGGCTTGCATGGTTCATTCGTTCTTTGGACTGTTTACTTGAGTCTTTAATTTTCCTCATAATACTTTGCTCCAGATGGGGAGACACCAATGGTTGCATCTTAGATATCAAGGATAGTTCTTGAATGTTAAGTCTGCGGCATTCAAGGTTCAATCTCTCTCAGTCTTTTTAGTAACATATATGTGCCATTGAGTGCCGTTCAACTGTGACCCCATTTAACAGAGGGGGAGGGTTAAAAACCCTGGAGGGTTTTCTAGGCTTTAATCTTTGACAGAAGCGGATACCAGGTCTTTCTCCCATGGAGCTAGTGGGTGCGTTTGAACCACCAACCTTTCGGTTACTTGCTGAGCACTTTATCCTTTGTGCCACAAGCTTCATTTTCATATGAATATAATCATGTGATATGTGGTCTTTTGGGTCTGGATTCTTTCACTTAGCATACTGTTTTCAAGGTTTTCATGGCTGAATAATAATACAGTATATGGATATACTACATGTTCTTTATTCATTTGTCAGTTATGGACATTTGTGCTGTTATGTGCTACCTTTGAGCTATTATGTATACATGTTTTTGTGTGGATATATGTGTATTTCTTTTGGGTATAAATGTAGAAGTAGAAATGCTAGGTCGTATAGTAAGTCTGTGTTTAATAATGTGAGAACTGCTAGGCTCTTTTCCAAAGCAGTAGTGCCATCTAACATCGCCGCTAGCAGTGTATGAGAGTTTCAACGCTCACGGTCTTCTGATTTCTTGATTCTAATTATCCTAAAGGTTTTGATTTACATTTTTCTGATGACAGATGATACCGAGCAACTTATGCGTTTGGTTCGCCCTTTGTCATAACTTCCTTGGAGAAATATCTATTCAGAGCCTTTGCTCATTTTTTAAGAAATTGGGCTATTTGACTCTTATTTTCGAGGTGTTAAGATTTCTTTATTATGGAAAGTAGACATATATATTATTTCACATATTTTCTTCCAATTTGTAACTTTTCCTTTCACTTTTTGGATTATGTCTTTTGGAGCACACCATGTTTTAATTTTGTTGAATTTTATTTTGCTGTTCTTGCTCATTGTTTTTAATCTAAGAATTCCTCTTCCCAAGGTCATGAATGTTTTCATCTATGAATTTTATAGCTCTGTTAGTCTGGGTTGACTAGAGAAACAAATCCATAGACACTCATGTGTGTAATAGAGACGTTTATATCAAAAAGTAATTGTATATTAAGAAAACACCCCTGCCTAGTCCAGATCAAGTCCATAATTCCAATATCAGCCCATATGTCCGATACCAATCTATAAATTCCTTTTAAGACTCACGCAAAACATGCAATGATGCCGAATGCAGTAAGATTACAGGTCAGTGGGTGGAATGTCTTGTGGATCCAGAGGCAGTGTAAGCATCTCTGCACTGATAGGGGTCTCCACATGGCTCCTCCGGCTCCTGGACTCTAGCGTAGCTGCACATGCCTTGTCAGCAGAAAGATGAAGCAGAGTGGGTATCTGGCCTCCAGTCAGCTATTTATCTCTTTAGGGCCTCCTAATGAGATCATCAAGCTGCGACTTGATTACATTTACAATAGTTTTACCTCTTAATTTAGGTCTCATCCTTTTTGTGTGTTTGAATTGTGGTGCTAGAGAAGAATATTGAAAGTACCAGGGACTGCTAAAAGGACAAATCAATCTGTATTGGAAGGAGTAAGGCCAGAGTGCTCCTTAGGAGCAAGGATGGCAAGACTTTGTCTTCCATAATTTGGCTGTGTTGTCAGGAGGGACCAGTCCCTGGAGAAGGACCTCATGTTTGGTCAAGAGGAGGGGCGGTGAAAAAGAGGAAGACCCTTGACGAGATGGATTGACACAGAGGCTGCATCAGTGGACTCAGGCAGAAGAACAGTGGTGAAGCAGGCGCAGGGCTGCAGTGTTTCTGCCTCTCGTGCACAGGGAACATTAGGGGTCTGAGCCAGCTCGATGGCACCTAACAACAACATGCATGTTGAGTTGTTTTTGTAGATGGTGTGAAGCAGATGCCCAATGTTATTCTTTTGTATGTGGCTATTCAATTGTCTCCGTCCCATTCAATTATATATATATATATACACACACACACATAGATATATAAGCCCTGGTAGCATACACATTGGGCTGTTAACCATAGCTCAGAAACCCACGGGCAGTTCTACCTTGTCCTATAGGGTCAATATGAGTCCACTTGAGTCTATGGCAGTGAGTGATATCACACACACACACACACACACACACACACATTTCCCCCAGTGGTTCATTTGGCACCCTTATCAAAAATCATTTCATCATAGTTGTGTGGATCTACTTTTAGATTATGTTCTACTCTAGTGATCTATCCCTGTGCCAGAAACACACTATCATGACATTGCTTCCTAGTAAGTTTTGAAATCAGGAAGGAAATGTAAGACCACCTACTTTTTTCTCGTTTGTTTAGACTCTTATTTTTTTAACCTGCTGGACTTAGGGAGCATGCAGACCCAGAGATTCAGGCACCGGACAATCTCTGCTGTCATAAGCACTTGCTATGTGAGATATTGGGAATGTACTAAGCTTCTAACTTTTGATCTCTTTGCTTCCCCAGAGCTTGAGATAATATATACAGCCCTTTGCATATAAGAAAAAAGAATGATTGTACTTTTTACCTCCAAAGTCGTTCTTAGGGATATTTGCCAGGAAGTCAAGTGTGTAGTTTGAAAATAGCCTTCTTTAACAGTCACATGGATCACGTTACAAAAATGTAATAATATGGCTTATTTTACTATGATTTAGCAGGCCTGGTCTTGTCTTCAATGTTTCTAAAAGCAGTAAATCTGTTCTAGTTGATTTCTAGAAACTGATTAGCAGTGAGATGAAGATACTCTAAGGATGAACTTTCACACACTACCCTTTTCGTTTTGTGCTAATTATGCTTGCTTTTACTTTCCCCCACAAGTCTCCGCATTTGTCTCACATTTCAATATGTGCCCTTTGATGTTGTTACACATGTGATATTATCATACTTCTGCCCGAAAATTCCAGGGAAATCATTTTTATCTTGCTTCCCAGGTCCCCTCCCAGCTTCTCTCCCCTCTGGAATGCCCGTTCTCCTTTCGTGATGCCTCTTGCTCATTTTCTCAGGCCACCAGAGCTCCTTCTGACTCCTCGTTAAAGCCATGTGCCGGCCAATCTGCTGTCACCCTTTGTCTTCCTTATCCTATGCAAGGTTGCCCTGTGGCCTCTGTCACCGATCTCTTCTTTCAGCCTGCGACTCAAGATGATGAACTGCGGTCTCTTCAGCAGACTCATATACAACAATGATTTGATTGTCTCGCTTATTAACTTCCTAACCCATCTCCCTCAATGGCTGTTATCCCATTTCCCCCCTCAGTTTTCAAGTGCCAGTCTGCATTCCCCACTTGCTCTTTGAGAACGACATCACCCCCTTCTTTTACTGGAAAGATCTAGGTCAAAGGCTACAAATCCAAATACATATGGAGGAGATGGGCAGCTTACGAATAAAATCAGGGAAGCTTGGGAGAGGACTCTGTTTAAAGCAGGGGGAGGGGCAGGTAGACAGGGCAGCAATTGGTCCGCAGAAATTTGGGCCCCGTTTTGCTATATGATCTCTTCTATCTAGAAAGACCATATAAAGACACTCACCATACAAACATCCCCCCCACAGCCTATTGTATTCAAAACGGAGGTACCTGGAATGGTTTGAAATAGCAAACTTTGTGATAGCATACATTGCGGTGTTACAATAACACAAATTAAAAATAATATTAAAAAACTGTCAGGTTAGAGATGTTGGAATGTGTCTGACTGTTTCTTTTTTGTACATAGAGAGATACATTGTGCACTAATATATGCATTCAGGCAAACATTTGAGTCTACAAGCTTGGCTTGGTGACAGAGATAGGGCTGGAACTTGTTCGTCATCTGGGGGCGGCCCGGGTCTCATTTTCTAGGGGGCGGCTCTACAGCTTCCCCTGGTGCATCATTGTTTCTGAACCATGTGTAAGCGATTACAGTAGCCAGTAATGTGACTTTATGAGTCCACTTTTCTTTCTTGGCATCGTTTTTTGTTTGTTTGTTTCCACTGACCATCGTTTCCTGGCCTGCTGGATCACTGGTTTTCCTTTCTCCCTTCAGGCCCTGCTGTTTCCTCTTCTCCATCTTTTTTCCACATGAAACGCTCGGTTTGCTCCCTTTCCTTGACCAGACTCTTCCTTCAGTGCCTTCCCGGTGTGCCCAGCATCCCACCGGTTCTTCGGCTTTCTTAGTGGGTTTGCGCAGTAGTGATCCACATTCATTGCCATCAATGCTCCCCCACCATTCCTGGAACCTCTTCAGTGTCTCTTGTCTCACAGTTCTTCCAAGGCTTTTCTTCTCAGGCTCCAGCCTCTCCATCTAGTTTTACGGATTCCCTTTGTTCCAGTTAGGTGCCACCGAGTCAATTCCAACTCATAACAACCTGTGCAACAGAACAAGACCCTGCCCGCACCTTCGCCATCCTTACAGTCATTCTGATGTCTGAGCCCCTTGATCTAGCTCTTATGTCAATGCAGCTCATGTAGGGGCTTCCTCTCTCTCTCTTTAAACTAACCTTCTTTATCAATGGAACCCTGGTGGCGTCCTGGTTATGTTTTGGGCTGCTAACCACAGGGTCAGCTGTTCGAAACACCAGTTGCTCTCTGAGAGAAAAATGGAAGATTTCTACTCCTGTGAAGAGTTACAGTCTCAGAAACTCACAGGTGCAGTTAGTTGTACCCGGTCCTACAGGGTTGCTATGAGTTCGTATCGACTCCAGAGACCTGTATGTCCATATTAATCTTTGTAAAACACAAATCTGACAGTGTTCCTCACTTGCTAAAAATACTGTAAAAATTCTCAATTATTTATCAAACTGAGTCCAACCCCCTTCCTACTCTACAGGCGCCTTTAAGGTCTGGTCCCATTGAGCCTTTCAAGCATCCTCTCTCACTGTCCATCAGACATTCCGGCCAAATGGAACTGACGTTCCCCACAAGGCTCCCCATCATTCAGCTTCTGTGATGTGCACTGTGTCTGGAATCGTCTCTCGCCTTCTTTCACCTTTCCTTGGGTCTCTAGGAACCCTACACGTCCTTTCAGCTTTCTTCTTGCCTATCGTCCCCATCACCCTCCGTCACTACCTAAACGCTAGGGTAATTTCCCATGTCACTTTTCATAGCATTTTATTCTTCCTCCCTGTGACACCTATCATTACATTATGCTACTTTACGTGAAAAGTTATTCTTATGTTTGAGCCCTCTCTTAAGGTACTATCGGCTCTTCTTCCCAGAAACACACTGTGCCTTAGTATGAATTTTCCACTCCCTACAGTGCACAGCCCAGGGATACGTGCTGAATGACATGTGACGGGGCCTCCAAAAAATGTATGGAAATGCAATGAAAAGATCATGGGAAATTTTAACCAACTTCTGAAAGCCTGCTCATATTTGAAGTAGGGACTTTCAGACTGAATACTTAAAAACTTAAGATAATTGGATTTTTTAAACCAGCAGATTAGAATTCTAACACTTTTAGTACTAACTGTCATGCTTGGCACATAGGAGGCACTTAGTCGAAGGAGGGGGAAAAACCCATTTTGTGTGCGTCTCACTTGACTACTTCTTAAACAGCCAAGAAGATTCCTTCCAGGACTGCTTTCAAAGACAGCTGCAGCCTCCTGCTGTGTGCAAAATATGGAAGCTCTATTGTCACACAGCAGGGTAGCTTCTGTTTAGAAGAACCATTATAGACAGAAATTGGCAAAACCTCAAGTGAGGTGAAAAAGTCTTTAGAGTTAAACTAACTTGAGAGTAGTTTTCAGGGCAGAAGGGGGTGTTGAGAAAGTATATTGTATCCCAATGATGCGTTTGTTTTCAGTAGGTTCTTTTTACTGATGATTCAAGGTAAGTATGACTAAAAAGGATAAAAGTGCCATTCACACACCCCTACCCCCCCAGCTTATTGTGCACTAACTGTAGGAATTATCTCCCTACATCTCCCTTAATAGAGATGAATTGTAGGTCCTATTACTATCCCCATTTTACAGTTAAAGACCCCAAAGCACAAAGAAGCCTATTTGTCAAAGATCCCAGCAGTTGAGTGTGGGTCTGGGATTCAAACCGCGGTTTGCTCCAGCTGCAGGTGCCTGACTCAAGACCCCGGACTCAAGGACTTGCCTGTCTGTGTTAGAGGGGAATTGGGAGGTGAGGGAAAGGGTCCGTCTTAGACATCTGTCTCCTTTCTCTCAGCTAATGACTTAGATACTGCTACATTATCAGTGTGCAACTTTGCTTCCTGCCCCATACATAATTTGATAGCATCCTTGATTGTCCCTCGGTTTAACATCTCCCATACTAAATGTCCACAGAATAGGAATGCATACTGGTTTCATTCTGCTGATCGTGAGGTCTCTCTTTATCCATGTCTGTAGCCGTCTAATAGGAGCTGTGGTGGTATAGTGTTTACTTATTGGGTTGCTAACTTCAAGGTCCGCAGTTCGAAACCTCCAGCAGCTCCTTGAGAGAAAGATGGGCCTTTCTACTCCCATGAAGAGTTACAGTCCTAGAGCTTTACAGAGGCAGTTCTACGCTGGCCTTATCCGGACGCCTAAGTCAGCACCGACTCCATGGCAGAGTTTGGTTTTGGGCTTTTGTGTCTGTCCAGCTGAGGTAATGGCTTAGAGGCCGTGTCTGATCCCCTTCAGATACGACAGGGCGGAAGGAGGATCGAACTCACACCAGCTCCAGACTGATGTTTTGGGGCAGAGGCCAGATAGACCCCAACCTTCCATCTGCTTTGCTCCAGTCTGACACTAGCAGACCCTCCCAAGGCACTCTGCTTCTCTGCTGAGCTTGATCACCTGTCGCAGTGGCCGCACAGTCCCACCGGATATATGGGGGCGTATTGGGCATGTTAACAGGTTGAAAGTCGTGGTCAGAAATGTTAAGGAAACAGTTCTTTTGTCCGCAGTATTTTTTCTCCCCCAGATTGGCAGGCACACTCTGCTGGGGCCTCTGCGTCTCAACCACGCAGCAAATGTTGCCTTGCTCCGTGAGGGCAGGTAAATGTCCAAAGGGCACCTCACCTGGCAAGCCCGGCTCCTGCCTGAGGCACGCAGCTTTCCTTGGTCTGTGGGCTGCCTTGTGGGCAGGGATTTGGATGCACTCTGCTCTCGGACTTTCCTTTTTTATGTCTGTGGGATTTTTTTGTTCCTTTTTCAAAATGCCTCCGTGCCATTTCCTCAGTCCCATACCCAGTGGAATGGCAAAGGGGGAAACTCCCTGAGTTAGAGTTCTCTACCCCTTATTTGCATGCACCACTCCATCATTTGGGCAGGATGCTGGTGATTACAAAGACTATGGATAGGAGAACTATAGATCAGCAGCAGTGAATTATTTAATGGGACTCTTATAGCCAAAGTCTCACCTTTCCCTGCAGGGATCTGATAAGAAAGTGGGGGAAGATATTGATAGGTTTCACCTATGAGTACTTGTGAACAGGATTGCCTGTGATGCCATCCTATGTATAAGCTGAGCCCTCTGAAAAACAGGGCAAGGGCTACCATTACCAGCAAGTGCCAGGAGTGGAGCTCCCCCTTTGGCCCTGAAGACCGCTGTGCCATTCGAGGAGCAGCAGCAGAAGCAGGAGCCAGAGCATGGGACGGTGATGGACTTCCCAACCTACAGAGCAAGTTAAGCTGAGTGCTTTTGTGCAAGAGCCTGGCTTGAGTGGGCTGCATCTGGGCACTCAATTGGGAAGTTGGGCTTGCTGACCCACGGAAGTGGGGCGGAGTGGCTGTGGAGTAGCTGGGTGGGTTTGAACCACCAATTTTTCTATTTGTAGCTGAATGCTTAATACTGCACCACCCTAAAACTAAAAGCAAACACATTCAATGCCATTGAGTCAATGGCGACTCACGGTGGCCCTATAGGACAGGGTAGAATACCCCTGTAAGTTTGCCAGACAGTCACTGCTTAAAGGAGTGGAAAGCCCTGTCTTTCTCCCAGGAGCTGCTGGTGGCTTCGAACTGCTGATACTTTGGATTGCAGCCTGATGTGTAACCGCTGGGTTATTTATGCCAGAGAGATAGCTCGTTAGGGGCAGATGGGAAAATGTGCTCAGCATGCTGGTCAGGCCACGAAGCAGCCACATAGCATTCTTCTCCCAGGTCAATCAGTTCTTGGG
>NW_022103918.1:14625803-14648467 GCF_000313985.2 Echinops telfairi
CCTTTTTTTCCTGTAAACCAAGTCCACAGGTGTCAGTGGCCAAACTCAACCTGTCTCTTTATTGTTGCATTTCTCCCACTTCCACTCAACAAGTAGATCCAAGTGGTCACCTAGCAAGCATTTTAGCCTGCTCTCGGGCTCCCTTTAACATTCTGTCCGAGAGGAGTTTTCTTCATGGTTCCAGATTTATATAGATTGATAGATATATAACACAAGAAATAAGTGGATTTGTTTCTCTAAAGTACCTAGACTAATAAATACAACAGGTTAGAAAATCCTGTGCTCACATTTTTAGAGAGTTCGGACTAGAGGTTTCTTGGGGCAAAACTAGGTTATAATGATGAACATCTTTTCAAAGGAGACTTTCAATACAAACATTCTTTTCTGTTGGAGTTTTTATCTGTTTTGCTTTGTTATTCTTGTTAGTTTTTTTAATGTCTTTCTGTGGATGAAATCAGGCTATGTAACTCTGTAGGGACAGTGACTGGATGAGTGGTTCCCTGGGGTGATGGCAGGGGAGGCTGGGGGGCATGGGGAGCCAATCACGAGTTCAAGAATGGAGAAAAGTTCCAGAACTGTTTGTGGTGGTGATTGTACAACTCTTCTTGATGTGATCGAACTATTGAACTGTTTGATACATGAATTATTTGCCAATAAAACGGTTGGAAACAAACAAAGTACACATTCTTTTAGAAAGCATTCTCACTATTACGATGTCATTTTTATTTTGGAGCGCCCAGAGCTACTGTGTGATTGTACAAAGTGAGCAAGTAGTCAATACATCTTTTTTCCCCATAGAACAGGGGCTGGTGGGTTCGGAAGGCCCCTCCTAAAATGACATGCACTTCAACAAAATTGTATTTAATATGAAAATCTATTGCCGCCTAGCCAGGGTTCCACTGATAGCAAGTCTGTACGTCAGAGTAGAGCAGCCCCATGGGGTTTCCAGGGCTCGGGATGTTTACAGAGCAGGCTCCCACATCTGTTTCCCTCAGAGTGGCTGGTGAATTTGAATAGCTGACCTTTGTGGTTAGTGTGGTTAGCAGCTGAGTGCTTTAAACACGGCTCCACCAGGGTATTTATATGCTGTGTGCTAATCGTGTCCCTTATCCAATATGGAGTTTTCCTAATTCTACAATTAAAAAAAAAATAGCTGTGTTATTATTCTGCCTATTTGTTGATAAGGAAATTTAATACCTTGGTTAAGGAATGTGACCAATAGTAGGGGCTTGAAAAAGTTCGTGGGAAAATTTTATTGTCTTTTACCTCCATTTTCCCATGAATTTTTTAAAGTTCCCTCATATAGCCTTGGCACATGAAGGTTTAGGAAGATTTTCTTCTCAATTTTAGCACCTTAATCCATTATGCTCTCCTCTGTCTGACGGAAATGATACATGCCATCTTTATTGTAGAATTATAAAATGCAGACTAACAAAAAGAAAACGTGACAACCATCTGAAATTTTACCCTACAGAGACAACTACTAATGGCACGTTGGCATTTAATAGCGTATATCAAGAGAGGGGCAGAAGACCGGCCCCAGGACCAGGCTTCGGAGTGGTTTGTTCTCTTTAAACCTGCACACATCTTAGGCCGAGTTCTCTAGCAGGGCGAAGCTAGGGAGGCACATAGCTAGAAGTTTGCTTCAAGGATGTGGCCCACACAGTTGTAGGGGTTGGCAAGCCCCAAAGCTGTGTTGTGGGTGGTAGCTGAAGGCTTCTGCTGGTCCCTGTGATTGCAGTGGCTGGTGGAACCTGTCTGCAAGTCAAGCAACAAGCCCAAACCCACAATCTTCCTATAGCCCAAGAACTGCAGGCACGCAAGAAGAGCGCGGGATTGAAAAGTAAGCTTTGCAGAACATCCATGCTAAAGTGGAGGTGGGCCACCCCCACACAGAAACTCCCCCTTCAGCTCATTGGCTGCTCACATCAAATCATAAAAATGGGAGGTGATTGTTTAATGTTTGCTGAACTAAGAATCATAGTCTACCGAAGTTGTTAGTAGTATTAACCATCACAGCACAACCTCTCCTTTCCATTCCTCCTCTCTCCAGTCAAAAATATTGCTCTTAATAAATGACCCTGGGTCTGTGATCAAGAGGCCCAAGAAGGTGCTAGAGCCCATAGTTGGGCTTTTTCCCCACTTTTTTTTTTTTTTTACCTTATCTGTGTCTATATTTACAAAATGGGGTCTGTTATAATGCCTGCTCTTCCATATCATTAACCACTGATAACCACCCTTGGATTCTTGGCTATTTGTCTTCTGTATAATGAATTAATCTCAATGTAGATACTGTTACTGTGAAATGTTGACTGTATTCCTATTTCTTCTTATAAAAATGTTGTTGTGAGAATTATGTACCTGCATCTTTGTTCATTTGTCCAATTATTTACTTATTTACTCAATGTGGGACACCAAGTTAGAAATCTATTACATTTTGAGAATTTTGGGAAATCATTACTGATTTACCCTTCAAAAAGTGTTACGAAAGTAAAGGGAGGAGAAAAAGGGAGGGGTAGGATGAGGGAGAGAGAGAGAATGAGAATACAATTTGATAAAATGAAATTGTGTTTGGAAAAAAACCAGCATTGCCTTTTTCTGGGTTAAACCTTTTATAATAAAGGTGAGGTGCACATTATCCCTGTGTTTCCTTTCTTACTATGGATTACCAAAATTCAAACCAAATTCACTGCCATCGACTCCTTTCTGACTCATAGTGACCCTATAGGACAGGGTGGAACTTCCTGCTCTGATTTTCCAAGGCCTTCCCTTGAGGAGGGCCTGATGGTTTTGAACTGCTGACCTTACCATTAGTAGCCCAACATGGAACCACAACGCCACCAGGGCTCCCTATAATTGTATCCTTTTTAAAAGAAATTGTAGTGGATCTTCTGTTTAGATCTAGAAAACTGACAGGCCATTGTGTCTTTCTGAATGTGAAAACTGAAAATCAAATGGCCAAATATTTTGTTAACTGCTTTCTTCCCAAAGAAATAAATTTTTGTTCTATGAACAAGAATAATTCTTGTTCGACAAATCAGTCTATGAACGCCAGTGGTTTACATATGTTGTGGTACAGGATTTTATCAGGAGGTAGCTGGGTGGGACCTATGGTGTCTTAGGCAGAAAACTCTCAGTTTGAGACATAATTTGGGGACATTGTGGACACTTGCACATTCTATATCAAACGGTCTTGTGTTCTTTAGAATCTCCCACTGGAAGTTTGCAATACATGCAATTCCTAATAATTCAGTTGCTTAACTCTTAGGAAAAATGTAGGTGCACTTACCTACACTGCTTCTTTCTTAACCATTCACAGTAAGAGGATCACGGTTCTAGCACAGCGATGTAAATATGTCTGTTCCATCAGGGGCCATTTAAGAGAATGGGGCCCTTGCTGTTCCCACTGAGTCAGCAGTGTTCGAGCTCACAATGGGCGAACCCCCTCCAGGGTTATGATGTTCTCACCAGAATATGTTGACCTTCAGAGTTCTTTTGGCATGAGGAGTGTTGTAGCCCAGTGGACTGAAGTCATTCTGATTCAGACCGTCACTGTACTGATTTCAGAGTAGTTTAGAATAAATGACCTTTTCCAAGTGCTTGAACGATCCTAATAGTTTGGCTTCATATTTTTAGAGTGAAATTTGCAATAGTAGCATGAGATAGTTAAGGTTTCTTGTGCCAACCTCGCCAATAAACACATGTGGGGTTAATTGAAGGGTGAAGCACTAAATAGCTTGGTGAGCCTCACCTTTCTGGTTCTCAGGTCTCTTGCTCTCTGATGGTCAGACCAGGGTGCAGCTGCCTTAGCAGTTCCCTGCTTCAGCTGGCAAGGCTGACTTCCTTCAAGACATTCCTTAGAAGCTGCATGGACCTATCCCGATGCAGCCCTGGGTGCTGGAACAGCCGTGTGGAGGCCCCTGCCAGCGCTGAGATGCTTACACATTTACTGATTTGGCTTTCTCTTGCAGTCGGCGTCATTGCATGTGTTTTGTGAGATTGAGGAGGACTTTGTAGATTGGTGTTGGACATATGGGCTAATGTTGGACTTATGGCCTTGGACAGCACAGGGTTGGGATGCTTTCTTAATGTACACTTACCCTTTTTGTAAAACTCTCTCTTGTACATATATGAGTTTCTGTGGATTTGTTTCCCTGGTTTACCCAGACTAACACATAGCACATTATAAATAGTTAATGATATAGGTGGTAGGACCTGATTCTACAGGTGTTATTGGATGTAGCTTGGGACCAGAATTTGTAGGGGAGCCACAACTGTTTCTCCTACAATCTCAAGAGGGATAGAACATAGTTCAGAAGACTTCTAGCTTATTTATTTCTCTGGGTATATTTTGATTGTTCACAGTCAACAATCTGAATTCTGTCACACTGGCCCTGCACCGAAAAGTATGCAGAAGAGTAGGGGAATGTAACTATAGAGCTGCGTGCTGAAAATTCTACAGTTTAAATACTTAGGATCCCTGGTGGTGTAATGGGTAAGTTACCCAAGGTCGGCAGTTTGTACCCACTCCAAGGGAGAAAGATGAGGCTTTCTACTCCCTTAAAGAATTGTAGTTTCAAAAACCCATGGGGGCAGTTCTACTAGGCCATGATAAGGCACAATCAATTTAGTGGCAGTTTCATGAAGGGAACACAAACGATGTGGTTGCTATAGCAAAGAGTGGCGAAGAAATTAGATGATGCCCGGCTATCAGATAGAATTAGTGTCTGGGGTCTTCAAGGCTTGTTTCCAAACAAGCAGCCATCTAACTGAGATGTCAACTAAGTGCACATGGAAGAAGCACATCATTGTCCATGACCCAAGGATTGTAGATGATATCCAAAGCCATAGGAGGGAATAGTATCAAGCCTAACCTGTGAGATTATTGCTTACAGAAGGTTATAGATGACAGTGAAAATCCAGGATACATTTGTGAGATCTGTACAAGAAATAGGCCTCCGGTGATTTCCCTCTATCCATAATGGAGCTATGGAAATAAACTGGTTATCAAACAGAGAGTATTGGAGAGATGACTATAGGAGATCAAAATGGTAAACCTGATTTGAATGGTTAAGACCTGTCACTTGGTTCCCCCTCTGATACATGGTGGGCCTGATCTGGGTTTCAACAGTTTCTCTCTGTGTGTGTGTGTGTGTGTGTGTGTGTGTGTCTTTCACATATTTGGGTTTGTCTCTGATGTATTTTGTTACTGTGAGTAGCCCTCTTGAATTTCTGTTATATATTTTTTGGTCTTTGAAACCCAGGATTGATGAACTTATAGAGAGAAGAAGTTGAATAAGGGTTCCTGGGGGTGCAGAGGGGGAGGGAGGGGATAAAGGGGAGCTGATATCAAGGAGTTCAATAAGCAAGAGAATGTTTTGAAACTAATTGTGGTAGCAATTGTACAATACTGCTTGATGTGATTGAACTATGGAATGATATCTGTATTAGCTGCCAATAAAATGGTTTTGGGGGAAGAAAAAAAACCATAATGGCAGTGAGTTTTTTTGTTTTTGTTTAAATATTTAAATGTCGCTGTTTGGCAAACCATAGACTAACCACAAGTTTGGTGGTCCAAACCCAGCAGCTCCTTCGAGAGAGAAAGATAAGGCTGTTGGCTCTGGTAACCTTATATACGAGTTGAAATCAACCTGATGTCAGTGACTTCAAATACATTGTTATATAAGTTTTTATATTACACTCAATAATTTTTTATATGAAAGTTTAAAGTACAACATAAAATTTGCATTATAGCCTGTAGCAACTTTCATAGAAAACAAAAAGTTTAAGTATTTGCCATTAAGAAAAATTGGTGCATTAGAAAGCTGAACCGCATTCATCCTTCACACCCACCCCTGTCTGCCTCAATCATGTATGTTTATTGTATATGAAACTTAATAGCAGACGTTAAGCACTTTACCCAATTCAGTAAACACTTGCAAAGAATAACAACTTTTGAATTCCAAAATTGCTCAGAATTTTTTGCTTAAAATCTTTCTGTGGGAAATATAAAAATAATATTCTAGTGTTAGCAAAGAAAGCTATGTAGGAAAACTTTAGAATCACAATAAAAAAAAGTTATTACTAAACACTACAAATACGATTGAGCAGCAACAAGTTAATAACATAGGGGCCTTGTTTGATGTAATACAATGTCAGTAGACATTGCACACACTGACATTTTAGACCTTGAGGGAAATTAACTAGACAGAATTTGATTTTTGGCAAGGAAAGCGGGTTCCATAAGGACTTTGGGGCGTCGGAGACTTCTCAGTTCAGTCACTGAGTAAATATTTACAGCACCATGTTTGGTACTATGGGAACACTCAGAGCTACACTATATGCAGTCAAAGCCATTCATAGATTCTCAGATTCACAGATACTACTGTAACATGAGGGAGCCCTGGAGCCGCTACGTGTTAAGTGTTGACCCGCTAACTGTAAGATTCGGAGTTTAAACCCACCAGCCACTCTGAGGGAGAAGGTTTAGACTGTTTGCTTCTGTACAGACTCAGACAATTTCAGAAACCCGATATAGGGTCGCTGGCAGTCTGGATCGACTTGTGGCAATGGGTTGCTCTCATATGAAAGGTGTCCTGGTGGCTCAGTTGTTAAAGCCTTGGCTGCTAACTAAAAGGCTAGTAGTTCAAACCCACCCATGGCTGGCTCCATGGGAGAAATGACTTGGTAGTCTGTTCTTGTAAAGATTAGAGCCTAGGAAACCCTATGGGACAGTTCTAGGTACTCTGTCATATAATAACTAAACCTAATAACAATTATAACCTAATTTCTCCAACTCTTTGCCCCCCTCCCCCTTTTTCTTTTTTTGGGGGGTGGGGGTGGGGCTAACTACCATCATTTTCTGGTTCTTGACCATTATTTCCATTATTAGCACCAGCAATGGTGCTTTTATTCTGCCGAGAAATATGTCTTAAGCCTCTTGCTACAAGTTACTGGATAGGCGTGAAACAAAGAGCTTTGTTGGAATGCAAATGCCTACTGGTTGACTGGGTATAATGTGACTGACCACTCAGCTCAAGCTTGTGCTTAAAATTAAATGTGTTTGTTAGCTCAATGGAAGTGCATGACTACCTGTCAACGAACCAGAATTTAAAATATGAAAGTGCTGCAAATTGATTAGAATCTATTCTTCGATAACAAAGTCTCATTGTTTTCAAGCCATAGTTTTGAACTATTTAGAGTGAAACCAACAAGTGATCTACTGCCCAAATGAGTCAATGGATGGTGGAAATGACAAATGCTCTTGAGAGTGTGAAAAGGCTTCCTGTTTTAGGCAAGGCTAGAGAAGCGGCTATGGGACACCTGGGGTTGTGAGTGTGTTTGCCATCAGCTGGTTTTATGCTGTCTCACTCCTTCAACCCTTTTTTCTAGTATAAGTGGAGCCAAGACCTTGAACTGAGTCTTTTCGGTCTTGAAGTCTGTGAAGTAAACTCCGATCCTTCATGGCCACCTCCTTTATCACCTCAACCGTTGAGTTAAGAGCTCTCTTCTTCCTTCAGATCTAAGTCACAAATGGCCTCCTTGTAACATCTTTCTAGACCTGCTAGTGAGAGTCTTTGGGCCTTTAAAACTGTGACACATTTGTGGTTTGTGCAACCATTCCCATCCTGGACTGGGAGTAGCCTTTGACAAAGAAGAGAGACTAAATAGAGCTCTAGGAGAAGTGTGATGAGCTGAGGAAAATGAAATGATTCTCTTGGTTACTTGGAAGACCCAAAATAAAAGGGGCTAGGCTGGAAAAGGATGTATGTGATAGGATATGAATCTTAGATGTACTTGCAGACATGGAAATGAATCGAAGACTAGCTTGATTAAAGGGACAGGTAAGGCCACTTTAACCTAAAAATGAAATTGGTGATGAGTAAGTTAGTAGCATATATATTGTAGTTTATTTAGAGACATATAAGCCTGTCTCTGAGTAAGAAAGAGCAGTGGGTCACATTCAGGTCACAGATTTTTTCCCCAGACATCTGGACAACTTCAGGAAGTGGTGGGCATGATTCAGCAAGGGAAGTCTTTGTGAACATGTGACAGCTGACACTCGATAGAGCTCTTCTTGCCTGACTGAATAGCAGTCGCCCTGTCATGTCCATTGATGCTCGCTCAGTCTTCTCCCAGATGGAGCTCAGAGAAGCGGATGAGACTGGATAGGGACCAGTGCAGAACATGTAGAGTTTCTGAGAAGTCTGCATCTGGAAGCTTTCGAAAGGGCATGGGCTCCCTGGTGAAAACAGATATTGCTCAATTAGTTTAATTGTTTTCTAATCTAGCAATACTGTTTTCAATCTGACCTGTTACTTAGCAGAAAGATAACCTTTGAGAGTGGTTTCCGTTCCAAGTGTCAAGGGTATCTCAGGGCAACTACCAGGGTTCAGCAAACTTTTGAGACAGTTCTGCCGCTCACAGCAATTGAAAAATGATTACGAACAAGTGAAAGCACCCTTATCTGAATAATAGCCTTTAAAGTGTTTCAATGTTATTTTAGACCCTCATGGATGTACTGAGAACGTCGCATGTGGCTCGTGATCTGCAGTTTGCTGTTCCTTGGTCTGGGAGGTCCTTCTAGCCTAGTGGCTACTGGTCCAGAAGCTGTCCTTTTTAAAGAATTTGAGCTATGTCCGATGTTTCTCTCCCATCCTATCTGGGGCCATCGGCTGTGTTCCTGGTCAGAACAGTTGGTAGTGGGCACCGTGGAGTTACCGTTCTTCCCGGCCCAGGAAAGATGAGGATGCGGTTCATATGGGCTGCTAGTTCTGTAGAGCTGTTTCTTCTTGGACTCTTTCATCTCCTTCGTTCTCTTTTGCTGCAGAATGGTGGAGATCGACAGTTGTAATTTAGAGGAGAGCTTGCAAGCAGACATTACCCCTCAAACTGTAAGGAAAATCGTACTAGGGAATTTAACCTCTGGAAAAGAAACCCAATGCACTGCCACCCTCCGTGTACTTCCTCATTCCTGGAACGCACCCGTCCCAGGACCCCTTTCTTCTCTACTAACAACCGTGTCTGCGCTGGAAATCCTCCCTCTTCCACTTCTGTGACCTAACTCGGCCGATAAAGTGTAAAAGCTACGCCGACCTTACATTCAGGGCCAAGATCTTCCGGAAGGCTAGTTCCTCTGGGTCGTCGCCTAATAAAAGTTCCCTCTTTCTAAGTTCTCCAAGAGAACTCCTGGTTATTCCCGAGTCACGGTTTTACTATTACAAAACTAGGATGTAGAATATAAACTGTAAACTGTGTTGTGCAGGTTGACCGAGTTGTCCCACGAGACTACACTCTTAGGCCTTAAAACCCGATACACCAACCCACAATAGGTTAATTCTCCGATTGGTTACCGTAAAAGATAAATAACATGATAGAGCGCTGCAGTCCTAGTACCACAAATTCAGTCCTCATCCTAGTATCAGAAAGGTCCTAAAATTATGTGGACATAAAGCTATGTGGACATGTGTGTATATTCTTGTTGTGTGCTTCATCCCAGACTCTGCACAGGTGCGCTTTCACTTTCGTTACCTATTCTTCACTAGCAAACCCTTCGAGATTTATTTGTGTAACTTTTATGTGGTTAAAATTGTTATCAATATGGATTAGAGATTAAGAATACCAGCCATGGAACCAGACTGCCTGGTTCTGATCCTGATCTATTTACCAGAAATGGCCAAGTTAATTAAACACTCTTTCCCAGAGCCCTCATCTGAAGATAGGGATAATAATTTACCTATCTCAAAGAACTTTGATCAGAATTACATGAGCTAATTCGTATGCTTCCCTTAGAACAGTGCCGGAGTAAGTTCCCTATAAATGATAGCTATTTTCATGTTTTAAAAGGAGAGAATTAAAAGTAAGAAAAGGTTAAGTGACATAGTAAGTCATCCCACAAAATGACCAGAGTTTCAGTCCAATGACCTAGTCTAGAGAAATATCTGTTTACTACTGATCAGGAGTTGGCATTATTTTTTTAAAGGGAAGATAGCAAATATTTTGTGCTTTGCTGGCCGTATAGTTTCTGTCACAACGGCTCGATTATTGGGTACCACAAAAGCAGCCCTAGACAATAGGTTAGTGAATAGTCTGGCTGATTCCCAATAAAGCTGTATTCACAAAAATAAGACTGTGGGCCGTATGTGGCCTGTGCACATACAGCTCCCTACGTTGACATCATTAAACCTGCGTGGTGGTTTCTAATTCCATTTCGTTTTAAAGCTTGAAATAAGTATTCTTGAACAGTAACTTTGCTTCCTAATGAGTTTGTTCTGCATATTGCTCTCAGTTTTGACAGTTATGCTTTTGAAAATCAGAGTGGTTTAGAAAATAAGTAAAAGTAATCAATGTGTTTTCCACGACAACGGTCACTGAAGGATTTCCCTGCAGTTTGAAACCTGAGGTTGTGGGCAGAACGGAAGGACTTGTTCCATTGAGTGGGCACAGATGTAGACTGTACATAGGCATACCTTGTTCTCTGCTGCACTTTGCTTTTTGGCGCTTTGCAGATACTGTGCTTTTTTACAAATTTGTGGCAACCTCCCAACAGCATGCGCTCCCTTCATGTCTCAGGGTCACATTTTGGTAATTTTTACAATGTTTCCAACGTTTTCATATTGCTAGTGCACACTTAATAGTTTATAGTAGAGTGTACACATAACCTTTATATGCACCAGGGAACTACAAAAGTCTCGTGACTCACTTATTGCCATATTGGCTTTATTACAGCAGCCTGGAAATGAACCTGACATATATCTGAGGTATGCCTGTGTGGGTGCCTGTGTGGGTGATATTTGAGTAGGAAAGGTTTTGTGAGCCAGATTAAAAGCTATTTGTATTTAATGCTTGTCATGACAGGAAGGGTTTTTCTCCTTGGAATGTTGTTTGCATGGGTTTGGATTTTTCATGGCTTGCTTTTCAGTTTAATAATGTGTTCTTGTTTTTAAAATTAAACTTGTCAGTGAGTCTTTTTGTGAGTGACTGACTGTGGTGCTTAGTATTTATAGCTTCAGTCTGCTCCTGAGGAAATGACGAAGGTCTCTTACGTTGGATCAAAACTGTGCAACAAAGGACATCTTGGATTTACTTAAATGAGGCCCATGATGAAATCTCAAAAAATATAATGGTTCGTGTTTATGAATGTTGTGTATTCATTCCTGCTTGGGTCAAATAATCAGAGCTCCTTGCTGAAGGAAGGATTGAATTTACTCAAAGCTTTTTAGCTGATATGAATTCCTCTGAAACAAGTTTGGGCACTGCTAATTTTCTCATAATGCTCTCTAAATGTTTTTTCTCTCCTTTCTTACATTTTACATGTTGTTTTGAGTTGGATCTTATATGTTTTTCTTCTCTTTCTGTAGTTCTCTTGACTTTTCTCCTAACTTACTCCTTTCAGTGAAATGCCCAGACATTTGTGAAGCCGTTCCACCTTGTGCCTGTGGTTCCCAGCTCGTAGCTCCTGGGGATTGGGCAGCCTGGGGGCCTGGCTGCCCTTCAGAAACCACTGTGGCTTGCTTCCTTCCTGCTGGCTAGTCCGGTTCTTTTAGCTGCATGCGTGCAGGTGGCCTTCCCTCTGCTGTTTGTTCCAGGGCAAGAGCTAAAGGGGCTGAGCAGGAGGGAGGCGGCCTGGCTCCTGCCTGCTCAGACTTCCTGTCATCCATGCTCAGGGCCCCACATGGGAACACCCAGGTTTCCTTCAAGGCCTTGCTACAGTAGGTGGTTGGATTCTGGTGGTGGTGACCGGTTTACATCTGCTGTTACAAACTCATTAGGATTTGCTGCTCTGGCCTGTAATGTAATCATTAACTTAGTCACACTGTTTCAAATGTTTTGTAAGCAGCTGAAGGAACTATTTATCCAATTAATTCTTGGCTCAAACTGTAAAACAAGTGGAGGTGAAATTTCCCTGCCCACGCCCACTCCCACCTCTTTTCACTTAGGAACCGGTAGGGCTGTGGACTTGGAGAGCACGCCCTAGGCTCATTAAAATGTCTCACTGTTAAGTGCTTAAAACTTGCCTGCATTTTTATGTGTATATACACGCTACATATGAAGCTGCCTTTGGATAGGCACTTAACCTAATATGACTTAATTCCTTTAAGACAACTGAAATTTCATTCCCAGTTTTATATATTACTTTAATGTTAAGCACCTATCTCTTCTGAAGCTTAAACACAAACAAACAAACTATCCCCTATTTTGAGGAATATGCTCCCAAAAGGGTATTCATTAAGTTGTTGGAATCTTAGAACTGATCCTCTTTCTTCTCTAATTGGCAACACCTCTGGGGCCACTGAATCCTCAGAAAGGGGAGGGGAGAAAAAGAGCCAGCTCAATTCCGACTTCATTATTTGGTCTAGAACAGGTGCTGATTTAAGGAGCCCTCGTGGCTGGGTGCTAAGCACTGGGCTTCTAACCACACAGGCAGGAGCTCAAAACCAGCAGCCTCTCCTTGGGAAGAACTATGGAGCCATTGCTCTCGTAAAGATGGACAGTCTCAGAAACGCAAGCGAACAGTTCTATTCTGTTCTGTGGGGTTACCCTGAGTTGGAATTGACTCGATGGATAACAGTGGATTTTGGCTTCTTTTGGGGGGGCAATATTTCTAGTATTTAAGTTGGAGAAACCACTTTCTCAGTTGGGTGAAAGCAGTTATGAGGCATTTGAAGAGGAAGCCTCTTTCTATGCCTATTTCTTTACAACGAATCTTTGTCTTATTTCTTCATTGTGGTGGGAGTGTACATGCTCATATATGGATGACAGCTGTGGATTTTTCCCTCCTAAGTATGCATTATTTAAAAGGAATAATTATCCAATTAAATCTTGGCTCAGAGTATAAAACAGGTAAAGGTGAAATAAAGACAAAGAGATAAAGGGAATTGGAAATGTACATCTCAAATCAGTGTATATATTTTGATGTATTGTCTATGTATTTTTCTTGTTGGATAAGAAAACAATCAGTTGCAAGCATTTCCCCATTTAAAAAAATCTAATGGCAGAACGATCAATTTAGAACCCCCCTCCCAGGGGGACGAATAACAGAAAAGTGGGTGAGGGGCAACGGAGGACGATGTAAGATATGAAAAAAATAATCTATAAGTTATCAAGGGTTCGGGAGGGAGGGTGTGTGGGGGAGCGGGGGAGGAAATGGGGAGCTGATATCAGGGGCTCAAGTGGGAAGAGAATGCTTTGAAAATGATGATGGCGGCACATGTGCAAATGTGCTTGACACACTGGATGAATATATGGATTGTGATAAGCGATGTAAGAGCCCCCAATAAAAGTATTTTAAAAAAGAAAGAAAAAACTTGCTTAGAAATGGAATTGTTAAACTCTCAAAGTTGATAAAGGAAGAAAACTAAAAAAACAAACAAAGCAACCCCAAAATACTAAAAATAATTCTCTGTGAACTTGACAAAATAGAAAATAAGCCTTATATATATATATTTTTTAAAATAAGCCTTATATTATGAAAAAGAATCTTAATGGATGCATGTATGTATTGTGATAAGAGCTGTACCAGCCCCCAATAAAATGATTAAAAAAAGATCTTAATGAGTAAGTATTGTAAAAGCATAATTTTTTAGTTCTATTGGCACATAATCCATGTATCATACAATTCAGTAGTTCAATCATATCAAGAAAAATTGTACAATCATTACTTAAAAGCATATTTTATTTATTCAATAAACATTGTACAACATCTATAATGTGCTGGATTCTTCCCACCAAACCCAAAATCACTGCTGTCGAATGAATTCTGCCTCATATCAACCTCAATAGGACAAAATTAGAACTGCCCCTTTGGGTTTCTGAGCCTGTAACTCTTTATGGGAAGTCTGATCTTTCTCGCAAGGAGCCACGGCTGACCTTGGAGGTTAGTGGCCCAACATGTACTCCATTTCACCACAAAAGTTCTGCTAGATACCTGGTACCACAAAAATTAATGTTCATGTTGGTTGTTTTTGGGCAGATAATTAGGCCTTAGGAACTGAGTGTCTTAGCTACTTCCACAACAGAAATCCTACAAGTCAGTGGCTTTCACAAAGTTTCTTTCTCACAGTCTTGGAGGCCAGTCGTGAATGCAGGTTCTAGCTAGCTCAAGGGCAAGTCTCTGATCACTGTAGGGGAGATTCTTCTCTAAGCCTCACTAATGTTCTCTCTATTCCTTGGAAATTTCCACGTGGCCTCCGCTTTCCTTTCCGTTTGTGTTTGCTTCTCTACCAAATCTGCTCTTTTTATATTTCTAAGGTGATTGGCTTAAAACACACCCTCTGCTCCTGTGACCTCTTGTAATGGCACTGGTCTGGGGAAGACAGTTCCCTCAGCAGTGAGGAAGACAGAGGGAGGGAGGCGGAGGACAAGTGTTGGCTGGGGAGAAGAAGGAAGGAGAGGGAGGGAAGACAGACAAGGGCGGACTGAGGAAGAACATTGTTGGCTCTACGGGCATGTGTTGTTAATACACACTGTCTTATTCTTAGTTACACTTGCTGTTGAGTTGCTGCGGTGTGTTCAGGCAGTAATTGATCATCCAGAAGTTTTGCTTTTGTCAGATGTGCTAGATTTTGAAATTAGTTTCAATTTGTCATTTTAATTTTTGTTTCTTTCCAGCCCAAAAACATTTGGATGGATCAATCTGCTAAGTCCATACGGGATTGGAAGAGCTGAGCAAAATCAATATTAAGCCTGATTTTATTACATGTAAGTAGACCCATCCCTCCTTATGGTTCTTTTTTGACATCCCTGAAGCCTGTAATTACCCTTCTGTGTGCTAGGTGTGAACATTTTTTTTGCTAGTAGCAAAGGTACTTGACTATCGCCACGTTAATCATGAAATCTGCGAGAGTTTTATCCACCTTAAAATGCGTTGTTCTAAGAGCAGCATGAGTAACAGAAGGAGTAGAATGAGTAAACCGAGGTGGCACCAATGTTTTGCCATGCAGTTGATGAGTAAATAAATGTGTTTTGGCCCCAAGAAGGGAAACACAGACCTGGCGGCACATCAAAAGCACAGCTCTTCTTGGCATGTTGTGCATTGCTTTGTCCCACAGGCTGTCAGTCTTAGATCTGAACCAGTGGGATTGCTGGCCAACCCATTAATGACCTTATAGACACCCCAGCTATTGACCTTAGAAAAGATAAGGTGATTGTTTATTCCCTTCCTCCCCACACCCTTGCCTAGTCATAATAATAGCTACCATTTATTGAGGCACTACTACATGATAAGTATTTGACCAATTTGAGTCAATATGCATTCCATAAGAACTTTTTCTGGGTAATTGCCACATGCCAGGACCTGCTTTGACGCTGTTACCTGTATCTTATCCTCATGGCCTTCTTACACCGTTTCTTACTAACTCACTGCCATTGAGTTGATTTCGACTCAAAGCGACCCTACAGGACAGAGTAGAACTATTGTCCTGATGGTTTTCAAGGTTGTAACTCTATATGGGAGTAGAAAGCATTTTCTTTCTTGTGCAGAGCAGCCGGTGGTTTTGAACTGCTGACCTTGTGGTTAGGAGCCCAATGCTTAACCGCTAAGCCACCAAGGTTCATACCTTGCACAGTTGGAGTTACTATTCTAGCTGAAGACGCTGAGGCTCAGAGGGGAATGCGCTGAAGTAGGTAGCAGCACCTAAAGCTCTGCTGGGCGTCAATCCAAGCACTCTTGACTTTTTCTGGTCTGCTATATTACTTACAGAGTGTTTAAATGCTTTTCCTGGTATCACGCTCCATAGGAACACTGAGCCTGCTGGGTTGTGTTTGCAATAGGCACAAGATCCTAATCCTTCTAAAACCAGTGGTTCTCAACCTTCCTGATGCTGCGACCCTTTCGTACAGTTCCTCATGTGGTGGTGACCCCCAACCATCAAATTAGTTTCACTGCTACTCCATAACTGCCATTTTGCTATTGTTATGAATTGGGCGACTCCTGTGAAAGGGTCGTTTGACCCCCACAGGGGTCGAGACCCACAGGTTGAGAACTGCTGTTAAGTCATATCAAGGAAAGAAGGCGGAAAAACATCCTCCTACATTTGAGAGTTTGCTGGTACCTGGATGGGCCATTACTCACTGCTATCACATCACTTCTGAGTCACAGCAATCCTGTAGGACAGGGTAGAGCTGCCCCTATGGGTTTCTGGAATTGTAACTCTGTATGGGAGTCGAAAGCCTCGTCTTTCTCCTGCAGAGTAGCTGGTGGTTTTAAACAGCGCGGCGTGTCACCAGGACACCGCTCCCAGGCCTTCTGCGTTGTGTGTGCTTGCCGTGTGTAAGCTTCACAACTACTCAGATGCTTCGAAGGGGAGTGAATCGGGTGCTTTCCGGGGTCTCTTTCTGTCAGCTTTTGAATGGAAGTGTCTTATCCATAGTGGAAATTGCTCAGATCAGAGGTGGACATCGTGATGCAATCATTATCACAGAGTGAACACACCTGTATAGCCAGCTCCTCACTTAAGATGCAACAGTGTCAGCCTCCAAAACATACTTCCTCCTGGGAACCCACTCTCCTGACTTTAATTTCATTGGTTGATTTTGCCTGTTGGGGAAATTTATGTAAGTAGGATCATGCGGGATTCTCTTGTCCCAGACTTATCTTGCTTATTATGTTTCTGACTTTTGTCTGTGATACTACATAAAGTTTATTTTATTCATTCTCCTCTAACTTTTATTCATTCTTACTCTAACGGTCCTGTATGATAGATGTAATTTACAGTTGTTGGACATTTCAGAGAATCCCAGGGGCTCAATGTTGCTCAGCCGCCAAATGATGGGCCAGGGCTTAGAACCCACCAGGCAGTGCAGGAGAGGAAGCTGTGGCCGCCTAGGCCCAGGAGGACGAATCGCTGTGGCAGCCTCGCAGAGCAGCCCTACTCTGTCCCTAAAGGGTTACGATGAGTCAGAACTGACCTCAAATGGCAGCGGGTTTGGTTTTGGCGGGTTTGGATACTTTGGTAGTTTCCAATTGGCAAATAGTGCTGCTATGAATATTTCTGGCATAGCTTTAGTGATGATTCTATTTTGTTTGGTCAGGGACCACTCAGCAATTCAGATTCGGTAGCCTTGAGAAATGCTGTTGCACTGAACTTCTCTGAAAGCAGAGAAATCAGTTTTCAGTAACCACATAAGGTTTGTCTACACGTGGCCAGGTGGAACCCCTCTCTGATAGATGTGTGATGAGAGAAGGTGTGTTCTTCAGGCAGAGAACGGTGGTACCGGGTTGGGATTACAGAGGGGAAGAAGAAATAGATCCTCAACTCTCCAAGGAGTGATCGAGCTACGTCGCCAACCGCAGCAGGGCGTGGAAAGGTAACAAGGAGATTCCGCTCTTAAAACCTGAACAACACATGAGAGTTGAAGAAAACCCAGAACCAGTTGTTGTCAAGTGGAAAACGACTCCTGGCTAAGTCACCATCCACTCGATGGCAGTCAGTCTGGTTTATGGTTTTAGGGCTCTGTGCATTATAACTAAAGAAATAAGGTGGTCCCCTATGATGTCTTCTGTGCTCCTGGTCTACCAGAACGCTCTTCCCTCCTGATCAAATCATAGGGCTTCTTTAGTCAAGAAGAGACATGAACTAGGGGTGTGGCAATTTATAGCCACTGTAGCAGTAACCATGTAGTCTATAAACAGAAGATATACGTGTAATCTCAGCAGAAATTACAGTAGCTTTGAGAGCTTGAAATAGCCTTCGCTTCCTTTGACTATCATAAAATGAGGCGTGAGCCTTGCTTGCTAGTGACTGGCTGCCAAGTGCAGCGTAATCATTGCATTTCTCTAGAATGTTTTAGTTGGTATTTGCAAATGCAAGTTGTCATTGTGCCATCAGCTTCTCTAGTGTGTATATTTTTACTGTACTTCATTCCCTTTGTAATAACAGTAGTTATGTGTTGACTCTAGACACTTAGGCCATTTGACACTGTGATATGAAGAGATTTTAGAAGAAAAGGCCATCAGCTGTCTTTCTGGGCTATTCTGGGCATTTTGTACTATCTTTATTTTGGATTTAGCTTTCCTTGTCTTTGTTCCTCCCCCTTATTGCCTTGGATTCTCATCTTGTTTGGAGGACTCGCGGCACTGCACTTGGCTGATGGCTTTGGCCAACAAATAAGCATTATCTCACCCTTGGGAGAGTGTTGAGAAGATAACAGGGTGTAGCTCTCCATTCATGCACAAGGTTGTAGTGCCTGGAACTTTGGAGCAAGGAAGCCAGCTTTCAGTCCACTGGCGTCCACAACATGGTCTTTCCCATTAGAGTAGCGGTTCTCAACCTGTGGGTCGCGACCCCGTTGCAGGTGTGTGTGTCAAACGACCCTTTCACAGGGGTCGCCCAATTTATGATCGTAGCAAAATGGCAGTGATGAAGTAGAAAATAATGTTATGCTTGGGGGGGTCACCACCCCATGAGGAACTGTCTGAAAGGGTCGCGGCATGAGGCAGGGTGAGAACTGCTGCATTAGAGGATGTGAGCTTCCGCAGGGGGAGCTCGTGGATTCCGAGTGAGGCATTCTCATGATGGTGTGCTAGCATTCGGATGGCCTTGCTGTTTGCAAATGTTTAGAAATTAAGGAATGCGCTTTTTTTGCTTAGGTAAGTGGCTGCTTTGCTTCTTGAGGAGCCACACGTGTCTGGCCTGAGATCTCAGACTTGGCTTCCTGCGTTGATGTTGTTGGGTGCTTTGCAGTTGTTCCTCCGCACAGGGACTCCGCGGGATGGAGTAGACTAGCCCTGTGTGGCTGGCGAAGCTGTCATCTCTCTGGGAGCACCTCAGCACACCTCTTTCCCGTGGAGCTACTGGTTGGTTTCAAACCACCAACCTTTCAGTTCTCTGGTGAGCACTTACCCCACTGGGCCACCTGTGTTGTTTAGGGTGGTGCAAAACCAGGTATTACGTAAGAAACAAGTGTTTTAATCACACGGAGTAGCACCCCTTCAACCACAATACTTCTAACAAGAGAAAACAGGGGTGCTTGAGAAAACCCCTTGTATGGATTCCCCCCCCCCCACCTCTTGAACCTTTCTGTCTCATTGCTCCCTCTCTCCTTAGCCAATAGAACAGCAAGCGTTTCTTTGTAAGACAGTCTCTGAATGGTTCCAGCAACATCAAACCAAAACCCAAACCCACTGCCCGTGAGTCGGTGCCAGCACATCGCACCCTGAAGGACAGGAAATACAAATCCTGTTGGGAGTGCTGTGGAGGCTCCAGAAGGCGATCTGGGTTTTCCTGACTTTGTGGCTCTGCTGACTCCTCAGACGATGGAGCTGCAGGGTCGTCGTGGTTAGTCCCGCGCACACTTTTCCTGGTATAAGAAAAGCAAGGTAATGTCCACAAGAGAGGCGGGCACCTTCCTTAATCCAGCTGAGCCTGCATGCATGATGAATATCAATGGTTGAAGTGAAACATGAGTCACAAGCTGGCTTGGCCAGATTGATGTTCAGAAAACATTTCTAAACAGAGTCATGTCAGTAAGATGAAGTCTGTCGCGGAGAACTTGTCCGATTAGTAATTCCTGCTGAAAAAATGATAACTCTGATGCCAGGCTTTGAGCATCCGGAGAGCAGGGACAATTTGTACCCTCATGTTCCTGGCATAGAGTGTTGTAATGGCCATCACATTTGGGGCCTCAGCAAATAAAAGAATGCTAAATAAATGAATGAATGAAAGAGTGAAGGGATATCTGCCTAATGAACCCCAACTTCCGGATACTTTGAGTCCGATGCATTGTTTTGGCTTCTATAATTTTCTGTCCACTGTTGCCTGAATTAGCTCATGCAAATGCCAGCTCCCTGTGTTAGACTCGGTAGTGCCTCTGAGCTGGTGTTGCATGGGGGGTATTTATGGCAGCTAGGTATGCTAGGGCAGACCCATCAACCATTCTGCAAAAATTCCTTAAGGGCCAGAATGGCCTTTCCTCTTGCTGTGGAGCCTGGTCGGCAGTTTGTCCCCCTCCACAAGTATTCCTGCTGAAGGAGCCCTGGTGGTGTAGTGGGCTACTCACTGACCACACGGTCAGCGGTTTGAACCTGCCAGCCCCCCCATGGGAGAATGATGAGGCTGTCCGTTTTTGTAAAGATTTAAAGCCCGGAAACCCAAAGGGTCTGTTTCACCCTGTCCCATAGAGTCACCGTGACCCAGAGTTGACTGCTAGCCTTGCATTGAGTTTTTTGAGAGTCCTGGTGGTGCAGTGGGTAAGCATTCAGTTGCTAAGGGAGGGGCTGGCCTGTTCAAACCCACCTGGCAGCTTGCATGAGAAAGGTTGGGGCATTTGCTTCAGTAAAGGTTTCAGTTCTACTTTGTCCGAAGAGGTTGCCAAGTCAGAACTCGATGACACCTGGTAGCAGCAACAGCGTCCCTGCCATCAACTTCCCTTCCTTCCGGCTCAATCCTGTGTTGCTGCTGCAGCAAACTTCTCCCTAGACCACAGGTTTGAGCATCTCTTTCTCTAGCTTCTAAAATGTTATTTCCCCCTCCACAGAATAAGTTCAAAACCCCTTAGCAATCTGACTCCATCCCTTCCATTTCAAATTTGTGTCTTTTACATTTGCACTAAGATCTCTACCATGTGCTCATCCTCATTTGAACTTGTTTTTCTGTTTCCCACATGTACCACTCTCTGTCAGTTGGTCCTACTGTGGTGGCTTGCATGTTGCTGTGGTTGTTGGAAGCTGTGTCACTGGCATTTCAAATAGCGGCTCAGCAGAGCTTCCAGACTAAGAACAGACCGTGATGAAGGACTAGGCTGTCCACGTCAGAGGCACTAGCCACTGACACTTTTTGGATAGCAGCGAAGCACTGTCAGATACTGGAAACCTAATGCAAACAGGCGGAACACTGTCGAGTGTAAGCACCGTTGTGAGGATGGTGCAGGATGGGGGTGTTTCCTTCTGTGGCCCTGTACAGGGTCACTGGGAGTCGGAACTGACTCGAAGGCATCTAACAGCAAGTGTACTTTATAGGAATTCTTGTCTCCTGCCACTGCTGCCTGTTCCTTCTGCACTGCGCCAGTCCCAGTCATGCCTTTTACACCTAGCTCAAAACTACCGCCTCAGTGCTGTGTCTGGAGTGGGCTGCTAACCACAAGGTCAGCACTTGGAAACTACCCGCCGGTCCATGGGAGAAAGATGAGGCTTTCTACTCTCAAGAAGTTGCAGTCTTGGAAACCCATCGGGTAGTTCTTCCTGTCCTGCTGCCATGTCACCTGTGTCACTGTGGATGGAAGGGCTTTGATGGTGGTGAGTTTCGTGTGCTTGTTTGTTAGTTTTCTGTGTTTGGGTGCTGGGTCAGGTGAGATGCTTGTCTCCTCTATGAAGATGAACTCTTCGGCAGAAGCTGTGTCACTCTCTTGTGCTGGTGATGTGTAGTACATTCGTCTGAATGAATAAGTCTAAACATCTGGAGGTTTTGGAAATAAATGCACAGACCTTAAAACTCCTTGAAAATGCAAAAGTGGGTTTACACTATAAGGATTTATTCAGACAAGCAGAAAACTATGTGCTCCCTATTGGGAACTGATTTTGCCCGTTGTACAAACTGGAGTTTTTCTGCTTAGGAAACATGGACACTGTGCAGCTCCTCCCCCTCATATATACCCTCTGATTCTCCCCCCCCCCCAGTGTAAACATCCAGGGACTCAACTTAATTAAAGCAGTAGCTAGTTAAATTTTATATGAGAGGAAATGAAATTCAATCTCAGATGTTATCTGTTTAAATGATTTCCTGCAGCTTAACCATTCATTTCACCAAATATTTATCGCGGAGCTACTAGGTACAGGAAACTGAGCCAGGGGCTTTGGAGTATGCAGAGATAAGCAGAGCACAGAGGGGCATTTGTCTGGTAGGAGAGAAGCTTGGTGCACATTTCTATTAAAAAGGATAAACTGTACACTTGTGGGAGGTACAAATGAGGTGCTGGGGCAGTACCGACGCAGTGAGATGAAGTCCAGGCTGCTTGGTGCTAGCTGGAATCTAATCTGGGTCTGGCAGGGTGGCTGGGGGTTGGTGGGTAGCTGGGTGGACACGGAAACCCGCAGGGTCGGGCCTGCCCCGGCCCAGCTATAGTGAGAGTTCATTGTCAGCTTGCTTGGACTTTTTCAGTAATCACTAGAAGTGGTGGTCGATTTTTAAGCACAGGGAGTACCTGGCAGTGCCTCATGGGAGCTGAAATTTCAGGTGCTTATTGTGTGTCAGGAAGGTGCGTGGGTGGCGCAAATGGTTTACACTTGGTTCCCTTGAGGTCTGTGGTTCAAACCCACCCACCGGCACCATGGAAGAAAGACTTGACTATCTACTTCCTAAGCAATCCGCCACTGGAAAGCCTGTGGAGCCCAGCTCTATACTGACACACTTGCTGTCACCCGAGTGTGACGGCAGCCGGTCATTTTCCTGGGCCAGCCAGTGTTCTCAGCACTTTCTAGGAAGATTTGTTTTCCTAGATCCTCGTGACAAGAATAGTACTATTAGCATTGCAGGAAAGGCCCAGAGAAGTTGAGTAACTTCTCTAGGATCCACAGCAAATAAATGGTAGACCTGGGATTTGAAACCAGGAGTGTCTCACTCAAAAACTTAGTTTTTAACCTGGATTTGAAGAGTAGATTTCTGGTGGTCTCTGAACTTTCTGAATTATATGGAAAACATTCAGTGTGCTTAAATGTGCATATTTATGTA
>NW_022103918.1:14649753-14703367 GCF_000313985.2 Echinops telfairi
TAAGACCCCAGGCACTATATCTTTTGATAGCTGGGCACCATCAGCTTTCTTCACCACATTAGCTTAGGCACCCATTTGTCTTCAGTGATCATGTTGGGAAGGCGAGCATCACAGAATGCCAGATTATTAGAACAAAGTGTTCTTGCATTGAGGGAGGACTTGAGTATGAGGCCCAACGTCTATCGGCTACCTTAATACTTTTTCTTTTTAATTGTAAAAAAATTTTTTAACCTTAATACTTAACATATGAACATAGACCTATATCCCTATCATATATTAATATATTTACATATGTACATGCTTATGTTTATACCTCGATAAATGTCTTTTGCCTCCCAGTTCTTTCCTCTATTTCCTTTTACTTTCCTCTTGTCCTACTGTCATGTTCGACCTTCATTCAGCCCTCTGTACTTCTCCGCTATGTTGTACCTGATCAAAGCCCACCAGACATTCTACGCCCTTCTCGCAGGATGGACAGGTTCTATGGTCATTTTATGCCTTTGTTTCTTCTTATGGTTTGAAAATGCCCAAGCAGTTTGTAGGACTTACTGGTATAAGTTTCAGGCTGACCCTGATTTATGGCCACCAGAAATATACCAGAAGTTCATTTGAAGGTACACAAGAGCAATCTGGGCAAATGGGGAGCAGTTATCAGGGGCTCAAGTGGGAAGAGAATGCTTTGAAAATGATGATGGCAGCATATGTACAAATGTGCTTGACACACTGGATGAATGTATGGATTGTGATAAGAGATGTAAGAGCCCTTGATAAAAGTATTTAATAATAATAAAAAAGATATATCTGGGCCTGAGAATTTTTGATAATTTGAAAAGGCAAAGGGGGCTTAGTTCCCCAAAGGGGAAAATTACCCTCTTTAAATATCAACAAGAGCTAAATAAATTCCTGAAATCATCAGAGCTTTTGAATAATACTTAGATGCTTTCAACTGGACCAGCTCTTCTTTTTGTAGTTTGAGGAACTTGTGGACTGGGTCAGTACTAACCCACGAGGCTGAGCCTGTGGTTGCTGGTGCTCAATGCAAAGGTAGTTGTCGACATGCATGAATGAATCCAGTTGAAAAATTACCCAGTTATATTAGCTGAGAAGTCAGACTCATTATGTAAATTTTGTTTAGGCTAAAAATATAAGGCTGTAAATATGTACATCTCTAAGATATTATTACAATATAAATATGTCAAATATAACACTTAATTTAAAAACAGAGAATTCTTCCTTACTTATTAGCATTCTTAAAAATGATATTTTTCTATCTTTACTTTCTCTTTTTTTATATTTTCCCCCCTAGACCTCCCGAACAAAAGTTGCTGACGTTTTACACTTCACACCTTAAGTGCATTAGCTTAAATTGCCTAGCATAAAGGGCATTCTATTAAATAGCCATACAACTTTTTATGTTTACTAAATATTTAATCTCTTCTCTGATATACAGTGCATATTCAGATTTCTCCAATTGCTCTAAGAATACTGTTTATCATAGTTTTGTTTCACTTTGTGGATTTGATCAAGGCTTTTTCATCCAGGATCCTAAGTTACCTTGTCATGCTTCTGTAGTCTCCTTTCTGTACCGTATGAGAGTCTCCCTGGGTATTTTCTTCTTTGCTGTTGCTTCTTGTGTTTTTTTTTGTTAAATTTCATTTCATGTTTGAAAGGTCTAGGCTAGTTGACTGGTAGAATATCCTACAATCTGGTTTCATTGGACTGTTTCCTTATGATTAGATTCAGGTCAGCATCATTAGCAAGAATACGCCACTCCTTTTCTGAAGCTGCTTGATGATGGTTTTTCCCATTATTGGTTGTGGTAATTATATAATCATTTGTCAATTTGAGAGGATTAAGAGTAAATGGAGTGGAATCTAGCTTGTCAATTAGGCCTTAGCCAATGAGGCCTCTGTATGGACATGGCCTTTTCCTGAGGATTCTGGCAACTCCGGTATTCCTCCTTGGAGGCGGGAGACACACTCTCTCTCTGCTCACTCCCTGCAACAAGATATTGTAGCTGACAAGACATATGGAGCTAAGCTCGTACCCTGAGCTGGAGAAGCCACGTGGAGACCCCTGGCAGCACTGAGATGCTTACTCCACCACTGGATCCACAAGACTTCCCACCCCACTGGCCTGTGTATTCGGCATCATTGCTGCATTCGGCATCATTGCATGTGTTTCTTGAGTCTAAAGAGGAATTTATAGATTGGTATCAGACATCTGGGTTAATATCGGACTTATGGACTTGATCTGGACTGAGCTGGGATGTTTTCTTAATGTACAATTACTCTATATACAGAGTCTATAACTTATATTATTTAATATATTGTAGCTCTTATACACATGAGTGTGTCTATGAATTTCTCTAACACATTTGTTATGCTAAGTGTGATCATGTAGTTAAGCTGGTATTTGCCAACTTAAAGGGAACCCAACCCCCTTGAGAATGAATAGTCTCTTGGCTGGCATAGTGGTTATGCTTTGGCCTATGGTATGCAAGGTCACTGGTTTGAAACCCACAGCTACTCCTCGGGAGAAAGAAAGAGCTTTCTACTCCCGTTAACAGTTACAGTCTTGGAAACTCACAGGGGGTCGTTCTACCCTGTCCTGTGGGGTTACTGTGAGTCGGCTTAGACTCTAGGGCAGTGAGTTTGAGAGCGATTCCCTGGAGTAATTCCTGGTGACCACGTGGCTGACATGCTCCGCACTTACTTCCCCCGTGATGTTAACACCCTTTGGTGTACTTTCATGAACCAGCTATGGTGGTGGTGGTCGTACTGGGGTGCTGACTGAATTTTTGAAGTCATTTTACCGAAGAAAACTCTTCCGCTTCTACCACCCCCCGACCTGCACCCAAATGAGGGCAAATGGAGTCCTTGTGGCTAGATGGCAGACGGTCATGAAAGCTGAGCTTCAAAACAACGCCCCTAACATACACTCATCATTTGCTGCTTGCTTCATGAACGCATCTCCAGAAAACTTCTACCCTCATGCCAGCGCTCTCTTTTGAAGATTCTTACGTAGATAAATCTTCCTGGAGACTGACTGGGAAATAAGCTGCCTGTTTTCTTTCCAGACTGAGACAGTTCAGTCCTACGGAGATTGAGATTTTCACTGACCAACTGCAGCCTGGAAAGAGCGTTGATCTGAGCCTTCCCATGGAAAGCAGTCCTTTACAAAGCATACTTTATTGGAATTGAATAAGCAGTAAAACCACAGACTTCCTTTGAAAGGTGGAATAAGTTGACAGAAATTGTCTAGTGGGGCACTCCTTGATCTAGACTAATAATACCTGTGGGAATTTATCCTAAGGCTTTTTGCACCCAACCTGCTCCCCACTGGCTCATTCAGTGAGCGTTATCTGATGAAGGTCTTATTTCACTGCATCTCAGAGCAGACCATAGTCGCAGTACTCGGAGGTACAGGGGCTCGCAGGAGAAGCTTAATTCTAGGCAATGCAATATAAAACCCACCCACCCATTTTGAAATTAGAGATGGTCTCGCCGGCCATATAAGCTCTCAAGTCATAGTGAAAGGACTTCCCCTTTATTAAGCATTGACTATTCCTCCCACGGAAGCAAACTGTCCTTAATATGGGGATAAGGACCTCTCTAGGAATTCATCCACAGTCTGCTCAATTTGTCTTTTAGCTACTATTCATATGGTCAAGTAGTCATGGAGCCACGAATCTTCACATTATATTTAAGTTTGGAAAAACTGACTTTTGCCTCTGTTTTGCCAGCATGTTATGGTTACATGCTCTCCCCTCTAATTAGGATCCTGCTGAGTAAGACACTGTTGTGGTCTGGAAATGTCTGCACTGTATTTGCAGCATCCTCTTCTAATTACAAGGCGCTCGGGTGGCGTAGTGGGTGTGTGCTGGGCCACGAACCATGTGGCTCAATCTTCCCAGCTCTCCCATGGGAGGAGGAGACGCTCTGCTCCTGGAAAAGATGTATCGCCTTGGAGACCCAAAGGGACCGTTCTGCGGTGCCTTATAGGGTCGCTATGAGTCAGTATCAACTCACTGGCATTGAGCTTGGTTTTGGGCTTGGGATTCCAATCCTAAGGAGCTCTGGTGCTGTCGTCAGTTACACATTGGACTACTGACCACATGGCTGACATTTGAAATCGACCATGCGTTCCGAGGGAGAATGATGAGACTTTCTGTTCTGGTAAAGATTTACAGCGTTGGAAATCCCAATGGGGCAGTTCGACGCTGTCCTGTAGGATAAGTCAGAATTGACTTGCTGGGAGGGAGTAGCAGTTGTATCCAATCCAGCATTGGGAGAGAGAGATTCACTCCATATTTGTTTGCTACATGCTCATACTGTGAGCATCACAGTGTATTATTGATTCTAGAGAGTGAACATTCATGCTAATACGGACTCATCAAGCAGGAGCTTGATAGGTTTCGGAGCTGAGAGCAGTTCTCTGAAAGAGAGTATTTTAATTTTTGACCATGAGGAAGAAAAAAATAGCCAAACTCACAGCCTGTGAGTCCACTGTAACTCACGGCTACTTGATCGAACAGGGCAGAATTGTCCCTGCGGGTGTCCAGGGCTAGAACTTTTTACAGAAGTAGAAAGCCTTGTCTTTCTTCTGTGGAGTGATTGAGGGTTTAGAACTGCTAACCTTGTGATTAGTAGCCCAATGTGTAACACACACCACCACCAGAGCTCCTGTGAGGAAGAGAACCCAAGAGTTATTGGCTGATTCAATTATAATATGGCTGGGATCTGGCAGTGATGATACTCTCATGAGAGGCTTACAATTATAGTTAAGCAGTCTCTTTCAGTGCCCACCTCTAATGTGTCCGTTCTTTTGATGTGCAGTGGACGTCTCCAGCTCCCAACCCGTCCCTTGCGTGGGGACAGAGGACCTTGTTACAACTTGGCACACAGCCAGTGACTTCAAGAGAATATTTGTCATTATAATGAATGAGGGAAAAACAAACTCACTGCCGTCAAGTTGATTCCGGCTCATAAGGACCCGAGAGAGCAGGGTAGAACCCCTGTAGGTTTCTGAGCAGTTTCTTTACAGGAGTAGAAAGCCTCTTCTTTCTCCTTCCAACCAGTTGGTGGTTTGAATTTCTGGCCCAAGCAACGTGCAACTCACTACATGACCGGGGTTCCTCAGGGAATGAAAAGGTTGCTGAAGTCTAAGGAGACTTCAAAAAAGTTTATGGAAAAATTCCATTTTCTACCAACTCTTCAAAGTAGTTCCTATTTTGAAACACATTGACTCACTTTCTGAGATGTAGCATAATACTTAACCATGGGTTCCCATCCGCCCCCAACCAGGCCCAGCCCTGTTCAGCTCTCTTATATTACTGCTGTATTGTAAAGGCTTGTAAAATATATTGCTTGAATCTTAGAGACAAGTTCACTAGAAGTATGTATGTGCATATGTATATATCCCCTTTCAATTAAGATGAAGAACAGGAAGAGGAAGACATAGCTAAGAAAATGTTTTATCGAAGAACAAAGCTATGGTGATCACAGAACTTGGTATATCAAAAGGTTAAAACTATGGCGACTCGTGCTCTAACTCGAGGGCTTCTTGAGGAAGAATTTTGTTTCGGAGAGAGAACCTTTTGTTCCGTGTCACCCGACTGCGGCTCCTGGCGGCCCTCTCAGGGTGCTCTCTCCCTACTAGGTAGGAGGAGACTCGCTGCCTTAGCCGGCGGAAGACCCAGCCGAAGTTTAGACAGCATGGCGCTTGTGAACTGGAAAGACTGCTTTCCTCTGGTTGACCTGATGAATTTGAGGAGGTTTCTATAGCCGAGGACTTTCGGCTATCAGTTGTGTGCTTTATCTATGAAGAAAGCAAATGATAAGCTACATGTAATGGGGCCCATCAGGGTGTCAAGTTTTACCCATTTATGGAACTTAAGGTCCACTTCACCAATTGTGAGTGCAAAGTTTGGATTTGCATTCGTACTTGAAAATGTACGTGCTTAGGTGGTTGGGGTGGGGGTGGGGGTATAATTGGAAGAGTTGGTCAGAATTGTCCGCCTGCTTGTTCATTGCTTTCCTCCCCACTTCTCTTACTCAGGGCTCCTCTTTCCCCCGGAGCTGCAGTTCCTTGCCATTTTCTTTCTACCATTTCTAGCAGTGTCAAAGACTTAGGGGCCTGCCCCTGCTTCATATTAAGTCAAGATGCTCCGTGGGTTCCCACCTGCCCCCAAACCGGGCCTCTACCTGCTCACCTCCAGGAGTGCAGGTTCCTGCAGCCTTTGCCGACTCGGTGGAAACTGGGTGACGTCTTCCTGTCCCCGTGGTCGGAAATTGGGCGAGTCTTGACCAGGCCTGTGATTCTGATCACTGACCCGAGCCGTCTCTGGTGGGGAGCTGCTAGGGAGCTGCAGATCTCCCTTCTGAGTAGATTCCTGGAAAACAGAGACACTGTCCTCGTCTTCCTGCGTTTCTATAAAACGCTCAAACTTTTATATAAGACTGTCCAGTTTGCCGAGGGTCAGTTCTGAACCTTTGTCCATCTCCCTGTTGTCTATCTTTAGATTCCGGTTAACTGTTGAGTCTGAATTGCTAGAGGCCCCATCTGTGTCCCAGCCCAGGGCAATGCTTACTTTGTAAAGCTGCTCTGGGTCATTCTGAATCCAACCTCGCTGCCCCAGGGCTCTCAATGCGCGTGTAGTACCCCACATCCCTTGGATTAGAGGGCGGAAGGGAACTTTAGGACTCGTAGAGGGCCTGTCTTCTTGGGGAGTTATGTTTTCATAGATGTCGTCACTGGGGAAGTAGCCCACGGAGGCACTCAGGTCGGACACAGAGTTGCTGTTCGAGGAGTCCGCCATGGAGTTCAAGGGCCCAGATCTTACAGCCTAGTTCTCCTTCACCTGAAGGGGCTTCAAAAGGAGAAGGGGAAAAAGTCAGATGGAGGAGAAGAAAAGGAAAGCCGTGCTTCCCGAGCAGTAACACCTGTTCCTTTTTCTCTTGGGCTAGAGCAGCAGTTCTCAACCCGTGGGCTGCGGCCCCTTTGAAGGTCGAACGACCCTTTCACAGGGGTCGCCTAAGACCATCGGAAAACACATTTCTGATGGTCTTAGGAACCGAGTGACCGCTTCTCTATCTGTCTCCAGGCGGGTCTGCCCACATGCAGATGTGCCCACATGCGAGTACCCGGCGTGAAGACTGTTACCCATGCTACACCATGCTTCAAGAACAAATTTCATTTATTTGTCATTAGAAATAAAACTTTCACAATATATAATGAAAATACATCCTGCCTATCAGATATTTACATGACAGTTCATAACAGCAGCAAAATGACAGTGATGAAGTGGCAACGAAAATAATTTTATGATTGGGGAGTCACCACCACATGAGGAACTGTATGAAAGGGTCGTGGCATGAGGAAAGCTGAGAACCACTGGGCTAGAGCATCCTCCTATATTCGCAATTTTCAATGAAGGGCCAGCCAGCCAGCCATCTCCTTAAAAAAAAAATGTCATGTTCTTGTACAGCTCTAAGAGTTCTCTCTGCTCAGCATGGCTGCCTGGCGCCTCTTCTCAGTCTTCCTGCAGCGGATGGTTCTATCCTAAAAGAAACGATCCTCGATGAAATTCAGAACTAGAAGGTAGTTTTACGTAAAATTTACAGATAAATAGGTTGAGATCTTACCGTCTGGAGATAAGGATAACCACTATTAAAACATTTTGGTGGGTTTCCTTATATTTTACACACACACACACACACACACACGTTAGGGGGCTTCAAAAAAGTTTGGAGAAATTCCATTATCTTTTTTATAATCATTTCATTGGGGGCTCTTACAACACTTATCACAATCCATACATCTATCCATTGTGTCAAGCACATTTGTACATTCGTTGCCCTCATCATTCTCAAAACATTTGCTGTCCACTTGAGCCTTGGTATCAGCTCCTCATTCCCCCCCCACCCCATTCACCCTTGATAATTTATAAATCATTATTTCGTCCTGTCTTACACTGTCCGATGTCTCCCTTCACCACTTTTCTGGTGTCTGCCCCCCAGGGAGGGGTTCTGTGTAGACCCTTTTGCAGCCTCCTGTATATGTAGGCGCCCGGGTCACGGTCATTGTTGAGATGGAGATGATTTTGTGGTGCTGGCATGCCGTACACCTGAGTATGGCGAAAATAACTACAACCTCCCCCTCCCCCCATATATATATGGCTAGCCTGTCACTTTTAACCACATTCTTACTAATGCCCATTCAGTTGTCCTTTTAATGAATAGCTCTGCCACGAGCCTTCTTGTCCATAAATCATTCTATTCCTCTGACGTGGGATCAGAGCTCACAAACCGAATAAAGGCTGCCAGTCGTTGATACCTGATTACTTTCAGGAGATGTTACAGCTATTGGGCCTGTCCTCTCTCCATCTGACGAGTCTCTTAAGTCCAACCTGTTCTGTGATGCTCTAGCGAGGGGAGGTGGAAGAGCCAACACACGTACACATACAAACATACAGATATTTGGGGCTCTGTCATACCCTGCTCAGGTGGCTGCCCATGTGATGAGATTGATACTGCCAGCTCAGGAGCCTCAGAGTCCAAGGCTCAGTGGCTCTCAGCCCAACTGCCAGAAGCCTGTATTCTGAGGCTGTTGGTTACCATAGCAACATGAGCACCCAAGTTATAAGCAGAAGTGAGGACCAAGAGAGAAGGGGAGTAGCAAAATCACAGGGTCCCGATGCCTTCACAGTCTTCTATACCCATAGCTTCCCGGGCGAAAGAACAAATGAAATGCAACAGTGCTTACTTCCCTGCTGCTGTGTGTGTGTCTGAGATGGCTCCTGTCCTACGAGAGTTTGAGAGCCTTTTTAGAGAGATGGGCAACATCAACAGCCTTTTGTAGGACAGGGTGTGTCAGTACAATGGCAGCACTAAATAACAGACTCTACAGGATGCGAGAGGGGGGGGGGGGCGCAATGGATGCAGCCAGGCTTGGGATTGAGATTGGGATGTGGGTCTGGAGAAAGGCCTCCTCGAGGGGACTTCTGACCAGAGTGTTTATGGACTAGTAGAAGTTAGGGGAAGACGGGAGTGGGGAAGAGGGGATCTTTCAGACTGCCGAGGGGCTGTGTATGTGTGTATGTGTGTGCATGTGTGTGTCCAGAGCAAGGCCATCCAAGTGAGAAACAGGTTGGTGTGGGAAGATCAAGCCCGAGGCCCACGATGACATGAGTTCAGTGAGCTCATGGCAGACCTGTCTCTATTAAGGAGAGTAGATTTTATCCTGTACACCAGCGTGATAGTTTGGGGGCACTCCTGTATTTGGGTGATGATACTCATTTCTCAGACTTTGTTCCAGGCAATTCAAAATACACGAAGGGTTTCAAAAAGTTCATGGAAAAAAAATCCATGATCTCCCCGCCCCCCAACATTTATTTATTGTAACCACTAATTGATATATGCTTCGTGTTACTATACAACTCCATAGCTTAAATAAATTGAAAGCAGAATGCAATCACCACCACAATTGATTGTATATAATTTTCTTCATTCATGTAACCATTGTTATTAGCTTGCCATTTCTCAATAACCTCCCCAATCGTAACTATTAATCATTACTGTCTATAGCTTTACCTACCCTGGATTTTGTATAAAAAAAATCATAGCAAAAAAATGCTATCAGCAGTAACAATATAAAACAGATAAATTTCAAAGAAAGAAGAAAATAAAAACTAGAACAAGTTGAAAAAAATGGTAAGATTAAAATATAAGCTAACTACATCTATAGTAATCCATTTTCCAGTGCATTCTATGTGAGGACAAAACTCCTCACAAATCCGGCCAATGACCTGAGGGAGTTCAATGTGGACGTAATCTACTTGGGGACCCTACTCGTGTGGTTTATTTGGCTTTCTTTTTTTTTTTTTTTTTAAATTTTTTAAAGTATTTTATTGGGGGCTCATACAGCTCTTACCACAATCCATCCATCCATTGTGTCAAGCACATTTGTACATATGTTGCCATCATTTTCAAAACATTTTCTTTCTACTTGAGCCTTTCCCCCCTCCCCCCACCCTCCCTCCTGTGTTTTAGGCTTTCACTGCCATCCATAACCTTCTGCAAACTGTACTCAGGAATAATGCCATTTATTCCACTTTCCCATGAATTTCTTTTTTTTTTTTCTATGAGTCTTTTGGAGCCTTCTTGTATAGTGTTATTTCTGGCTTCACACCTAAAACATTGAAAAGTCACAACATATTATTTTTAAAATGTTAAGATTTGTTATAGGCGATCTTACAAAAAAGTAAACTAAAAAAGGGCCCTGGTGGCACTGTGGGTTAGGTGTTGGGCTTGTAACGGGAAGGTTGTTGGTTGAAATCCACCAGCAGCTCCACACAAGGAAGATGAGGCTGTCTGCTCCCACGAAGAGCTAAAGTACCGGAAACTCTTACGTGGACAGTGACACTGAAACAATCCAGGGAGGATTGCCAAAGCAGATGCCTACACTTTATCCTAGGTTATACGCTAGAGTTTAAAAAAGAGAAAAAGTTTTTAATTGCCAGAGGGGAACTGAATAATTTTATTCCGAAAAGGGGCGAGGGGCCAAATAAGTTTGGGCCAAATAAGTAGGATCATTATGAGTTGGATTTGACTTGATAGCAGTAGGTTTTTGGTTTTACTTACATAGCAATACAAGAAAAGATACAGAACGAACCACTTCATATTGTTTAGATCAATAAGTAAGTTGATCAAAGAAAGGTTGATCAAGTCTTAATTAACACAAGTGATATTAGTAAGGAGGAGCCAAAATGCTCATCTGCCCTTAGAGGGACAATTGTCTTTTAGAATGAGCCGCACTCCTCAGCGTGCTCTCTGGAGAGGGATGCCCGTGAATAAAACAGAGTAGGAACCAAAACGACTCAGGAAGTGTTGGACAGTAACAAGTTAAAAGGATGTATAAAACTGTAGCCAATGAGATCAGAATACCTATATGTTTTTATAACTTCAAATCTGAAATTTTTGCTTTTTAATTCTTTTTTTTTTTTTTCAAGAAATAAACTGTTCTGGATCAAATGGACGCCCTATTGTATTTCTTCCTTATCTCCCCACTTTGCACCACCTCTCCCCCAAGACCACTACCTTGAATTTCATATGGGGAGATAAAGAAGAAATACAGTAGGGCTTGAATACTGTTTTACATATTGTCATATTGTTTTTACGTTTGGGGACAAAAAGCACTGTAAATGGAATCATACAATACTAAAAGTTCTACTCTTCAGAAGTGAGACAGTCCTGTTATGACAAGTTTGTTTTGTTTCATAAAAGTAATTATGACAAAGACATCCTCTTCTAAGCCAAACACATGGCTGAAATATTTAGTGTTTATTTTGGATGTTGGGTGTGTGGGGGGGCGCAATTTCCTATACTCTTGTTAATATGCTTATTTTGAAATAGACAAAACCTTCTCTAAGCTCTTACCAAAATCAAAACAAGTAAACAAACAAACAAAAACCCCTCACTGGCATAGAGTCAGTTTTGACTATATGCTTATTTTGAAATAGACAAAACCTTCTCTAAGCTCTTACCAAAATCAAAACAAGTAAACAAACAAACAAAAACCCCTCACTGGCATAGAGTCAGTTTTGACTCACAGCGACTTGGAGGACAGGGTCGAAGCACCCCTCTGGGTGTCCGAGGTGGTGAATCTTTATGGGAGGAAAAGGCTCATCTTTCTCCCTCGGAGAGGGTGGTGAGTTCTAACTGCCGACCTTGTTAGAGCCTAGCTTGTAACCCACTGTGCTGTCAGGTCTCCTGATCTCAGTGTACGGGTGTACTTAAGAGGTTTACGAGAATTAAAAGAGCATGTTTTGGTGGAAGCAAATTGATGCCGCTTCTGCCAGATAGTACTTACTGTGCCAGGTGACTCAACATACACTCACTGAATTTTCTTAACTCTCCAAGTTAGATATTGCTACCCAATTGTTCATTTGTGGTTATACAGGACCCATATCCGCCTCCGGGATCTAGTAGTCCTTTCACCTATTTCTCCCCCCTCCCCCACCCCAATTCACCTCTCTTGAGAACTGGTAGTTGTAGTTGATGCATCATGACTGGCCTGGTATGGCTAGTCTCTCACTGTGAATGAAGGGGGTAAGGGTCCCCCCACAGCATCACCACTGCATATTGCTGTGAAAGCAATTCAGAGACCATATTCTGCCACACACGTGGTGGTGATGGTTAGTTGCCATCGTGGCGGTTCTGGCTCATAGCTTCCCTCTGTACAACGGGAGGAAACCCTGCCCAGTCCTGTGCCATCCTTACAGTTGTTACGTTGGAGCCCGCTGTTGTAACCACTGTGTCAATCCAGCTCTCGGAGGGTTCTTCGTTTTCAGTGAACCTCTATGTCACCAACGTGATGCCCTTCCCCCAGGGCCTGGACCCTCCTGCCAGTGTGTCCAAGGTACAGGAGATGAAGCCTCATCCTCGATTCCAATTCTAGGGAGCATTCTGGCTGGACTTCTTCCAACACAGATGTGTTTGCTCTTCTAGCGGTCCACAGCATTTTCAGTCTTCGGTGCCAACCCCACAACCCAAGTGCCTCTCCATTCTTTCTCAGTCTCCCTGATTAGCTGCCCAACTCAGACATGCATATGGAGGCGGTTGAAAATACTGGCCTGGGTCAGGCCCACCATACTCCTCCACGTGACATCCTTGCCCCCCAACACTCTAAAGAGGTCGTGGGCTGTAGATTTGCATAATGCAAGACCGCATTTGATTTTGTATTTGCTGCTTTCATGAGGCATGAGGCTCAATTGGGAATCCAAGCAAAACGAAATCCTTGACAGCTTCCATCTTTTCTCTCCTTTTTATGGGTCTGTTGGTCCAGCTATGAGGGTGTTTGTTTTCTTTATATTGAGACAATCCACGAAGACAAGCAGGCACTCAAGCATTATCCAGTTTTGTATTGCACCCTCTGGAACTGTGCTGTCTGATAGAGTGGCTATTAAAAATGAAAAAATGTAAAGTGGTTTCTCAGTGCCCTCACCACACACCTTTCAGGACCCAGTGACCCCCTGTAGCTAGTAGCTCCATCATACCAGGCAGAAAACACCCCATTGTCACAGAATGTTTTCTTGGATGGTGTTGTTCTAGAAGGTTCCGGCTTTGCGTCCTTTTGTGCATTTGAATGGTGCCGTGGTGAATGAAAGTTTCCTTTGAGGCAGACGTGACAATATTCTAATCTCAAGATTCGGCGGACCTCATTGTCAGAATCAAGTGACAATGGTCTAGAAATAGGGCTGATGGGATTCATCCACCAAGGTTGTGATTCTCCTGAAAAGTTTAGCTATCTGGATTGGATAGATTCATTTTCGCTTCATGCAAGAGCAAGAATATCCATATAATACCTCTAGCCAATCTTGAACATTTTATTAACTGGAAATCATTTGCCACAGTCATCTCTGCTGTTGATCAGAGCTCACGATCGCTGACTTGGTATCTTGTTTGTGTGAGCTCTTGAGTAGTTTTGTCAGCATCTGATGTGACTGGTTTGGCTGAGGAACCAAATATTCTTATCACAGCTGCCTGTGTTGAAGAATTTTGGAGAATTGCTGACAATGTAACATATATAGCTATATGCACACATATAGAAGATCACATCCAGGCTTTGCGCCGCGGCTTTCCTATAGGCATAACAGGTGCGAGCCTCGTTTTGGTCTTGGTGAACTTACCTGAGACCCTGTAGACAGTTTATTGCATGACAGAGTCAGCAGCTTCTTCATTTGTTAAGTGAGAATGAAATGCGTTTGAGTTGTGGTGCTGGAGAAGAGTATTGAAAGTACCAGGGACTGCCACAAGGACAAACCAATCTGTCCTGGAAGTAAGGCTAGAGTGCTCCTTAGAGAAGAGGCTTCATCTCATATATTTTGGACATGCTATCAGGAGAGACCAGTCCCTGGAGGACGTCATGCTTGTCAAAGTGAAGCAGGCAGTGACGCGATGGACTGACACCGTGGCTGCATCGATGGGTTCAGGCACAGGAACACTTGTGAGGATGGCGCAGGACCGTGCAGTGTTTCATTCTCTTGTGCAAAGAATTGCTATGGGTCAGAGCTGACTCGCTGGCACCTCACCAAGAGATCTGGTGAAATGGGTGCCATGCCATCAGGCATTCAGACACCAGAGAATTGTTTGAGACAAATAGTTGTTTTCCCTTTGATATCACTGGAAATTGGGGCGATAGATCCTCTTGATGGGAAAGTTTAGGGTAAAGACTAGAGGGGTGAAGACTGTAGAGGCCGCAGGCTCTGAGGGTACTGCTCATTGTTTCAGAGGAAACCAGACACCACAGACCACAGAGGAGAGTTAGTACTTTCCTAACTTTCCTTCACTTAGTAGAAAACTGCTCCCAGTGCTACGCCCTTTGTTCTCCAGCCTCCCCCGCCCCAACCACCCCCCACCCCACCCTACCCCAGCACCAGGGAGCTCATACAACCCCTCACAAGGTTTCAGAGGCTGGTACCTTTACGGGAACAAAGAGCCTCCTCCTTCTCCCAAGGAGCACTGGTGGGTTTGAAAATTGTTGATCCTGCCTTCCGTAGTCCAAAACTTTCAGACCTTGCTAAGTCCTCTGTTCTAGGTCCTGCACAAGAGGGAGGTGAGAGGAGAAATCCAAAAAGTGTCCAAGACTCAGTACCCGAGAGGAACTGAAGAATACAGAACTGTCATGCAATGCCCAAACTGCCCCCGTGGGAGACAACAGGGACCAGAGGTGGCTGAAAGTGTTCTTCTTAAATACTGGAGATTCAGTCAACATGGCAGATAGTAGCTGAAGCATGGATATGAAGTTAGGAGCTGAGGGCTTAAAGGCATGTTATCAATAATTGACCATAGTTTGTAAAGCAGTTAAGGGGAGAAAAGGAGTCTGGCCTGGGAGCTAGAGCGAGATTCTGGGCTGACCCGTGGGCCATCGCAGAGCAGTACTCCTGGCCCGGAGCCCCTTTCATCTTCAGATGATTTGTTGAGTCCATGCTTTATGTTTCATTCAGTCTTTTCGTTTTCTTTCTCTTTTTCCCCACAAAGCACAGCTGAAGCTTTCCCTACACTTCCCTGAGGTTAAATAAAAGTACATTACAGAGTCCCACTGCCCGACCCCACCCCAGCATCGTCTGTGAATAGATCCTGTGTGTGGCCGCACAGTGCTCCCCATTCAGTTAGGAACCACTTGGGCTTGGTTCCTTTTGAAGGGTTCTTTGTTACCCAAAATGCATTTGTGGGGGCCTACCAGCTTTGGGAAGGAGATCTGGTAGTGCAAGTAGTTAAGCACTTGGCTGCTAATGAAGAAATCGGCATTTCAACCCGAGCCACTCCTAGGGAGGAGGATACAGCAGTCCGCTTCTGTAACAGACCTACAGTCTCAGAAACCCTCTGAGGCCACTTGACTCCATTCCTGTAATGTCGCTGTGAGTCCCGATCGCTAGCAGTGGCATGTTTACCAGCTTTGCAAGTGGCTAAGGAAAATGACATTGGTTAATGAAAACTATAGGAAATAATTGGGCACGGATAAAAAAAAAACATTTTAAAGCTAAAGAGCTTTAAAAAACACTTTAAAAACAGCACAAATAACAGTGGCTATCACTCAGTGCAGCACACACAACCTTCTTTTATTTTCAACAGCAGAGATTCATTCTCACGTGGGCGGTCACCTTTGTCAATTCCAGCTTCCAGGAGCTGCTGGTCATCCTTCGAGGTCCTGGACTTGTCTGTAACATCTCTGTGTATCTGTCTTCACGTGGTGGCTTTCCCTTGTGTGTGTGTCTCCATCTGGGCCCATTTTACTCTGTTTTATAGCTCTTAAGTGATGAGGCTCAGGATCCACCCTCCTTGGTTATGAGCTCATTGGTGTGGGAGAAAGCACCTTATTTCCAAACAGGATCAAATCTAGCGGCAGAGGAGCTTTTACTTCCATGCGTACTTGGAGTTGGGACTAACAGCCTTCAAGCCTTAACTGTGTTGATTAGCTGCAAAAGCGTCTTTTTGCTCCTTTGTAATCTCTCTGTACGTCATCCCCGATGCTTGGGCCACTTTGGGTCTATTTTCTATCACTATAGATAAACTTGGCATTTTCTAAAATTGTTTATGAGGGGCCTTCAGATATTTCATGGAAAAATGGAATTAAAAAGTTATGGACTTTTATTATGAACTTTTAAAACCTCATATAAATGAAGTAATATGGTATATTCTCTTTTATTGTCTTTCACTCAGTACTTTTTCTTTGAGACCCATCCATGTTGATCGTATCATGAGTTCATTATTTTTCATTACAGAATACTATTCATTGCATAGGCTTAAAGCAATCTGTCCTTTCATTTCCTGATAGACATTTGGATTGCTTCCAATTTTGAGCTATTACCACAAAAAGCTGCTGTAAACATTTTTCTAAACAAGTCTTTGTGTGGATCATTATAGCACTTTTCACAATAGCCCGAAGGTAGAAATTACTGAAATAGCTGGCAACAGATGAATGAACACAATATGGTGTATTGCTGTGATGGACTGTTCCTCTGCCCCGAAGAGTAACACGCCGCAACATGGATGGACCTAGAAAACATTGTTCTGAATGAAGTGAGGCCGTTGCAAAAAGACAAATGCTATGTAATTGCACACAAAATAAATATGTAGAAATCAAAGATGATTTATGGTTACTGGGGATAGGCAGAAGTACAGACCAAGGCCTCAGAAGAATGGCAAGACTTCATTTCATGCACTTGGGACATGTTGCCAGGAGAGAACGGTGCCGGGGAAAGGACACGATGCTCAGTAACGTGTGGAGGGTCAATGGGCAAAGTGGGAAGCTCCTTGATAAGATGAATTGACAGATGGCTGCAGGAAGGGGCTCACACAACCATTGTGAGGCTGATGCAGGAGCAGGAAGGGTTTCAATCTGTTGTCACCTGTGGAATCTGAAACAATTTGATGGCGCTTACCTAACAACAGGAATGGGAGAAGGAAGAGTTTTGCTAATTAGAAGACATTGAGTTTATCCTCATGGTGGTGGAACTGTTTGTAAAAACATGTGATAAACTTGGCACAACATGAAGAATGCATTCGTTGTCATTAGATTTTATATGTGGAAATAAATAGTTGCATTGGTGAAGATTTTGTTGTGTATGTTATCACAACAATATGAATAACACAAAATGACTGTGTGAAATTAGAAAATACAAGACAAGGAGAAGAAATACTTTTAAAAACCCAACCAAACCAAAATCGTAGGGACAGAAATTCTATCAGTGGGTACTGGGAGCTGGGCCTTGGGAAGTGATATTGGCCACAAAGGGGCAAGAGGGAACACTTTAGCAACTCTGTGATGTAGAACTAGTCACATACTTTAGACATGTTGCCAGGCGAGACCAGCCTGGCGAAGGATATTACGTTTGGTTAAGTAGCAGGTCCTTGGAAAAGAAGACCCTCAAGGAGATGGATTGGCGCTATGGCTCCAGCCATGCCCTTGCTCATGGTGATGCTGAGTGTGGCACAAGGCAGGCACCCTTTTGTTCTGTTGTCTCTGTGAATTGAAATCGACTCAGTGAGACCTACCAACAACTTACTTAAACTAAATATGCTAAGAAATACATGATTTCATCATAATCTATATAATAATGGTTGATGAGATGAAGTAAGTCGTTAAAATCTGGCATATATTTGTTTCTGGAACAGCCCCATTTTGTGGCCGCTTTGTTGGGCAACACAATTCAAACCAGTTTGCACACAGGTGTTCACACAACTGTATGCATGTGTTGAAATTCATTGAACTGCACACACCCAAAGGGATGGGTTTTACTACATATAAATAGAGCACCATTAAAAAACACATTCTTTTACTAAGCAGAGTGAGCCAGTATTACGTTTCCTTCATGAACATGTTAAAAGTACTCAGTCAAGAAGAATCTCAGAAATGGAATTGCCTTAAAAAAAATTTTTTTTAAGGCATACCTTAGACTACCTGAGTTTACTTAGTTATTTTCATTGATTCCAGGTATAGGTCTGTTTTTCCATTTCACAGTTTAGAAAGGACTGGTGAAAATCTAATTAGCCAGTGCAATTTTACAGTAAAAATAAAAAAGCATTTGCATGTGTTTGGCAAGTTAAAAAAAATGAGTACAAATTGTTTTGAAAAGGACCCATTGCTAATTTTAGAAAAGGGCTTGTTGTTTTCTTTCATTTTATAGCAGCTTCTCTTGTACCAGTTTTCAAAATCTCTTGCCTCCTACTTCCTTCTGTTGTATTACATAGGGTGCTTTGTAGTAACTATTTTGACAGTGCACGGAGCTGTGTGCAGGCCGTTTTGGAGTGTGTGTGGGCGGGGGGGAGGCTCACGGAGCTTATTTAGTTGGAGGGTTGGGGGAGAGGGGCAGGAGGAGTATGTTTAACTTTTCATAACGACAGCCAGGAAATAATTTTGGCTGTGGAACCATGTGTCACTAGTTATAAATAATGTAGTTGGTATTAATATCAATCTTTGGGTTTTCTTCCTAACACCTAAAATGCCATGTTTGGGTTTTGTTGAAGCCAAAGGAAACTGACCCTTCACGGATGAATAAGTCTAGGAGAAATAGCCAAAGGGACATCTGGTGACTGGTCTTCAGGCCAGGGCTAAAAATAAAATAACATTAATTAGGGTTCAAAAATTAACGGCAGAAGTTTAAACTGGAAAAGACCCAATTGCTAAGAAAATTCTGCTACAGTTTTTGTAGACCGAATCCCAGAGGGAACACAAAGTATGTGGGGAAATGGTGGAGAGGCCATCTCTGATGTCCTCTGGCTTCCCCATAGAGATCAGGCCTGCTTCCACCTCCTTCACTTATTCTGACACCAGCCATTCCTCCCACAGCGCTCTAATTCTCTGCTGGGTTTGATAAGTTCTAGCAACGCCACACTGAGCTCACAGACAGAACTCACCATAATGGTGGTTTCCTGGGGAAATAACAAGTTATCACAAGTCAGGATCAGTAAACAATAAGAATGCCTTCATTGGCCCAGAGCAATACCTCTTCGCAACCAGTAGTCCATGTTCTTGCTGGTTCTCAGTCTCTCGGTCTTAGCCTGGCTCCTTTGTTCTGTCCCCTGGTCTCCGAGCGACAACTCTGGTGGTGCCTGTAGTCCCAGCCTCCACCACTTCAGACAGGGATCTTGAATGTACTCCATTTCTAATGGCCCTGGGATTTCTCTCTCCTTTTCTCCAAGGTGGCTCTTAGACACAGAAGAATGGCTTTGATGGAGGTGTTGATTCTGATGTTGGTTATTGGTATACTAGCAAAGATGTTTTTATGTCGAGATGTAGTCCATACTGAGGGCTGCAGTCTTTTAAAAAAAATCATTTTATTGGGGGCTCGTACAACTCTTATCACAATCCTTCCATCCATTATGTCAAGCACATTTGTTGGCATCATCTTTTTCAAAACATTTTCTTTCTACTTGAGCCTTTGGTATCAGCTTCTCATTTTTTCCCCTCCCTCCCTGACCCACACTCCATCACGAACCCTTGATAATTTATAAATTATTATTTTTTCATGTCTTACACTGACTTATGTCTCCCTTCACCTACTTTTCTGTTGTCCATTCCCCTGGGAGTTATAGATAGATCATTGTGATTGGTTCCCCTTATTTCCCCCCACCTTCCCCTTAACCTCCTGGTATGGCTACTCTCAATTTTGGCCCTGAGGGGTTCATCTGTCCTGAATTCCCTGTGTTTCCAGATCTTATCTGTACCTGTGTACATGCTCTGGTCTAGCTGGATTTGTAAAGTAGAATTGGGGTCATGATAGGGGAGGGGGCGGGTGGAAGCATTAAAGAACTAGAAGAAAGTTGTATGTTTCATCGGTGCTATAATGCCCCCTGACTGGTTCATCTCCCTGAGACCCTTCTGCAAGGGGATGGCCTGTTGCCTACAGATGGGCTTGGGTCCCCACTCCGCACTCCCCCTCATTCACAATGACATGATTTTTTGTTTTGGGTCTTTGATGCCTGATACCTGATCTTATCGACACCTCATAATCACACAGACTGGTGTGTTTCTTCTGTGTAGTGTTTGTTGCTTCTCAGCTAGATGGCCAATTGTTTATCTTCAAGCCTTTAAGACCCCAAACACTATTATCTTTTGATAGCTGGGCACCATCCGCTTTCTTCACCACATTTGCTTATGCGCCCGCTTTGTCTGCAGCGATCTTGTTGGGAAGGTGAACATCATGGAATGCCAGGTTAATAGAACAAAGTGTTCTTGCATTGAGGGAGTCATTGAGTAGAGGCCCAATGTCCATCTTCTACCTTAATACTAAACCTATAAATATATGTACATAGATCTATTTGCCCATGGTCATTTAAATATATTTACATATGTAGATGCCTGTATTTAGACCTCTATAAATGGAGGCCTGCAGTCTTTGCTCTTCATCAGGCCTCTTGGTTTGCGTACTGCTGCAGCTTGTTAATGGTCTTCCTCCTCATATAGTTCAGCTTCTCCTAGTTTTGCTTAGCATCCAAATTGAATAGCTTTGTGGAAAGTTACAACCTTGATACACACACCTTTCCTGACTTTAGGCCATGCAGTATTCATTTTTCCTGCTAGAGCGATTGCTAGTTGGCCCCTGTACAGGCCTCACATGAATGTTCTGGAATTCCCATTCTTTGCAGTACTATCTATAGTTATGCCACACATAATCAAAAGCTCTGCACAGTCCATAAAACACAGGTAAGCCTCTTTCTCATATTCTTTGCTATTATTTAAGACTCATCGGACTTCTACCCTTGGTAGCTCCCCTTCCCCGTCCTCCTCTGAACCTGGCTTGTATTTCTGGCAGTTCCCTGTTGATGTACTGCAGCCACTGTTTCTGAATGATCATAAGCAACAATTTCCTTATGGGAGATATTGTTTGATAATTTCTGTATGATAGAGGGTCACTTTTCTTTGGACTGGCGCAAAGACGTCCTCCAGTTAGTGGTCCAGACTTCTTGTCCAGGGTCAGCAATACTACCAGTGTTTCAGAGCTTCCTGGCTAAGACCCACGGGGAAGGACCCAGGGATCTGCGGTTGAAGAAAATGGCTAGTAAAAGCCGTATGGACAGCACCAGAACACTGTCTGCTATCCTGCTAGAAGGTCAGCCCCGCAGGGTCCAAGGCCTTCGAAGGATGACAGGAGAGTTGTCTCCTTGAAGGGGAGTCCAGTCGAATGGAGTGGATGAAGTCAAGCCTTCAGGACCTTCATTTGAGGATATAGCACAGCCCTAGAAGGTGGGGCCTGAGAAATTGCATGTCTAACAAGTCTTCAAGTTATATTGTTACTTTGCTGGGGACCACACATTGAGCCCCACTCACTTGGCGACTTCATTTACAGCGATCCACAGTTAATGACTGCAATCACGTGTGGGCAAAAGGATGGGGAAGAACATGCTGGGCAGGATAGAATGTGACTTTGGGTTCCTATCAAACTGGTCTGTGTTTTCCCCTTCCTTCCCCTCCCCCCCTCGATATTTCTTTACTCTTAGAGCAAGTGGTGGCCTAGAACGCACCCCAGGGGAGGGGGTTTGGCGGGTGACACCAGAATGTCTCTATGGAGAACAGAGAACTACAAGATCTGTTATTCAGTATGCAGTCCTCAGTGCTTCTGCAGCTCTGACCAAAACTGATTTTCTGTTTTTATTTTAAAAAGTAATCACATGGTATCATCATTCAATACCATTGTTTGCTAGATGGCCCATTAACCCTCTGCTCGATGGAGATCCCAACTCAAAAGCTGGATTTATGACCGTCATCTCTGAAGTGGCTGTTCCTCCACGTTGCTGATTGTGTTCTCTCCTTGTTCATGCCAGAGGTGGGGCCCCATCCTGCTCATCATCTTTCTCTCTCGCACTTTCATCCCGGCATCCAATTACCGTACTCCCCAGAGCCCGCCAATGTCATAATGTGAATCTGCCCGTTTTTCTAATTGCATCATTTTGTCCCGTCAGCCAACTCTCCTCTGGACCTGATCATCTTCCCTGGCTCTTTTCTGATTCATTAGCTTCATTGCAGCCGGAGCGGTTTTCCTAACAACACAAATCACACCACGGCCTTCTGCGCTGACGACCCTTCACTGGCATTCCTCTGCTCTGACGATTGTTGTTGCTAGGTGCCACCAAGTCCGCTCCAAGAAGAGTGACCAGCCTGTGCCACCCTCCGCAGGGTTGCTGTGAGCCCGTGGCTGCAGCTGCTGTGCCCCACCCACCTTGTCGAGGGTCTCCTCTTCTTCCCTGAGCAAGCATGTTACCTTTCTCCAGCAATTGATTCTTGGGAAGCCAGATGAAGTCCCACCATCCTGCCTCCTAAGGAGTAGTCTGGGCGTACATCCTCCAAGATTTGTTCATTGTTTTGGAACCCAGTGGCATATTCCACATTCTTTACTCACACCACAGTGAGAATGCATCGATTCTTCTCTGGGCTTCTTTTTGCCTTGTCCACTTTTCATATGCTTATGAATCAAAAATATATACCCTGATTTGGGTCCAGCACCCCCGAAGGATTAAAATTTGTAATCCTCTCCCACCGACTAGTCCACAGCTTGAACTCAAGCCCAAGCCACATTCACTGCTATTGAGTTGACACAAACTCCCAGCCACCCAATAGGACAGAGTAGAATTGCCCCTTTGGGTTTCTGAAACTTTACAGCTTTATGGCAGCAGACAGCCTCATCTTTCTCTCAAGGAGCGCCTGGTGGATTTGAACCGCTGAATTTGTGGTTTTCAGCTCACTGCAAAGCCCACTACGCCACCAGGACTCTTTCTTCCTGAGTGAGGCAAGTTTAAAACTACTGCCCTTCACTGAGGTCCTTCTAGGCCCATGTCCATAGAGTATCTGTGAAGGAAAGTGCCTGTGCTATTCACAAGTGGCCATTTATTACCGTTTATACTCAAGTATAAGCCAACCTGAATATCAGCCGAGGCACCTAATTTTACCACAAACACTGCATAAAAATGTGCTGAAAAACTCAGCTTATATTCGAGTATATACGGTAAGTTTAAAGGTGACAGAGCCCTTTTCTAATTGTTTTTGAAAAACAGGTAGTCTCAGCAGCAATGTGAAACAAAAAAAAGAGCCACTGCTTGTTCCTAAAGAGATTTTGTGCAGATTAGAACCTAGTGCCCCTCCAGGCAGAAGTAGCCCATGGCCTGGAGCAGGTTGGATTTCAGCCTCCTCTCATCCTGGGTGGAGTGACCTGGGCAGTACGTAACCTCCAAGCCAGAATGGTCATCCTGCTGGAAGACGTGGGTCTGAGTTCCTCCATGTACAACCAGGCCTGGGTGTGTGTCATAGAGGCAGAAGAGCACTGGCCAACTTCTGGAAGTCCCTGTAGCCCTGTGATTTAGTGGTGACAATAAATGGGAAAAGGCGTTTTACCACGAAGCTGTCACAAGGGTTCTTTGAGTATGCGTCTTTGCAAACCAGTGTGTTGACATGTGTGCTGCTTGCTAGTAGCTGTGTCTCATCAGCAGAGCAGGCGTGATTTGCGGTCCAGATTCTAGACTCTAGACTACCTCCAGCTGCTAGTATCTAAACTGGGAATGAAGCATCTGGAGAGCCCAGGCTGCTGCACTTATGCTTGGTGGAGGGTGGAGCACAGGGCGTGTGTCCCCAACATGTTGGAGATGTACAGCATTCTTCCATAGGACATGTTCGCTCTTGTAAGAATGTTTCACGTATTTGAGACCTGGCAAGAGAAGGACTGGGAGGAGACCTCAGTTTTGCGAGGCTTGAGTCATCCTATAAAAATTTAAATTGAACGCTTTATTAAGCAGTTTCCTTGTTGGTATAATCCTGTTCACCAGCCATTAGATTACTTTGATCTGTGTCTTCTGCCGGAATTCTAGCATACACCTCTCCCGAGACAAACACCGAGTAGATATTTACTTGAGTTTGCATAGTTCTTATCATTTTCCCTCTGAATGGAGAGCTGCCTCAGAAGGGTTGGTTTTCTTTCTCGTTTTTAAACTCATTTTTGACTATTCAACTTCATGGCTGATACTCGTTTTGTTTTCTGATTTATGGAAGTGCCTACATTTTATTTGGGGGAGAAGTGTAAAACTCAAACTGCAAATTCACTGCCATTGAGTGGATTCCGACTCATCCCGATGCTATAGGACAGGATAGAACTGCCCCTGTGGGTTTCAGAGACGTCAATCTTCACAGGAGTAGAAAGCCTCCTCTTTCTCCCTTGGAGCATCTGGTGCTTATAAACTACAGTTGTTCTGGTTAGCAGCCGCCACAGGCAACCCAGTGCACCACCAGGGGCCTGGCAAACAACCACACGCATACACTACCGTCGTCATGTCAAACACTGATGGACGCTCCATGAAGATCATGGCCCTCTCTCCCTCTCGGTAGGAGTGGAATTTGGAACTGGGAGCAAGTCGTCTTTCTGTGAATGTGTGTGATGATGTTGAAATTGCTGACTACACTGTCTAATTGAATTAGCGTATACCGATTCACTGCTGGCCCATACAATGTCCTTGGTTGAGAATTGCGGTTTGGGCCTGACTATGTTTCATGAGATGTTTGGGACAGGCCCTCACTGACAAGCTGCCTGTTGTGTGTCTGAAACCAAAGTCTGGACTTTATCAAGCAATCTAGCTTCATGACATGCTTGATTTAGGAGGCCAAAAAACGATGCAATGCGTTCTAGAGTTTCCCTTCTAAAGTGGTTAAAATAAAAACATCCATACTTGAGGTATCCTGATATAACAGAGAAACAGAAGCTGTAAATGGAGTCCTAAAAACCAAACAAAAACAAAATTATGTACATATATTTATGTTTCACAAAAATAAGCACAAATTTGGCCTTAGGAAATCAGGAAAAAAATGAAAACCGTATTCCTGGTTTTTTTTTTTTTATGCTCTTCATTTACTCTCTCTTAAGCTATTAATTTCATTCTATAATAAAATTGACCCAGGGCAATGGGGGGGGGGCAACAATTCAATATTGTTAGCGAAAAACATGTCGTGGCCAAGTGATCTTTGTCTAGAACACTTGCCCTTTACATCAGTTGTGTTTCTCAGGCACGTTGCACCCTGGATGCTGTCTCCATGAGATGCCCCACCTTATCTTGTCTTGCGGCAATTGCCAATCCTGCTGCTGCTGCCGCCGCATCTCAACATCTCCTGCTAGGTCCCACTGCCCTAAGTGGGGCTTTGAAACAAGTGGGCCTCAGAAAGCCTCAGTCAGCCACCCACAGAATCTATAAATTAGCCGAACTTTGACCTTTGCAACACCACAGAACACGTTTGAGTTGGTGGTAGACTTCTGTTGTCCACGCTGCCCTCGCTCTCGTTAGGGCTCGATGAAAGCCAAAGGTGAGAGCAGCGCCTTGTCTAAGCAGCCCTGGTGGCCTAGCGCTTACCCCGTTTCCCCGAAAATAAGACAGTGTCTTATATTAATGTCTGCTCCCAAAGATGCGCTAGGTCTTATTTCCAGGGAATGTCTTTCCATGCAGAATATTGTACACATTTATTGTTTATTATTTTATAAAAAGAGACCTTGCACTTCCTGTCTGCTCGGGCCGCGCTGCAGCCAACAGTGAGCTGCGCGGCGGCACCCACTGCTACGGTCCAGAGTCCAGAGTTAGGGTAGCTTCTGGGGGCTTTATTTTCGGGGGTGGGGGGTGGGGGATGCCTTATATTTCAGCAAGAGGCCAAACTGTAAGTAGGTCTTATTTTTAGGAGCTGTCTTACTTTCAGGGAAACGGGGTAGGAGTTGGACTGCGATTCACAAGGTTCACAGTTCGAAACCACCAGCCTCTCTTTGGGAGAAACACAGAGCTTTCTACTCCCCTAAAGAGTTGACAGTCTCAGAAACCCATAACGCCAGTTCTACCCTGGCCTATAGGGTCTCTGTGAGTTGGCATCGACTGACTGGATGGCAGTGACCCCCTTTTCTAAGGGGCCTTCATGGATTTTTCCCCCTCCAGGTCCATGGAGGATAGATCCTTGACTTAATGCAGGCTGAATTATGTGGATTGAAATGATCGCAGGCAGATCTGCGGTGTGTTTGCACTTGATGTCTTGTTTTGAGCACACCATTCTTAACATAGCTGTCTTCTCCCGCGGGCTTGGTGAGTCCTCAGCTTTCCAAGGCTTTGGGCTGTTGATTCCGAGGGTTCGGCTGAGTCTCCTGGCAGATCGTCTGTGACTGCCCACAGCCTCCTTCTTAAACTGAGGGATGTCTTCCTTTTCTCAAAACGCCGGGCCCTTTCCGGTTTCAGGAAGACGGAGGCATCTGCTAAGCATCTCTGTCCTCAGCCCCCGGGCTCCTGTCATATGCCTCTGTCTGTACTTTTAACTCTCCTTAGCCTCTGTTCCCAAGCATGTCACCTGTTACTATGACTCATCTCTACCTTCTTAGGCATCTAGACACCGAAACACAGCCCATATTTCATCGCTCCTATGACTAGGAAGGGAGCCCTAGTGAGATGACACATTGGGCCGCTAGCCACAATGTCACCAGTTTGAAACCAGCATTTTCCCTGCTAGAGAAAAATGAGGCTTTCTACTCCTCTAAGGATTTACCATCTCAGGGTCCCACAGGAGCAGCTCTACTCTGCCCCATAGGGTCAAGAGAAGAGTCCTTGAATGGGGCAACAACTTTTGTTGGTCTTGTTTTTCGAAGCCAAGAGATGCAAAGGGAAAGAATCTTTCCTCTCCTCTCACATAAATGAGTTACGTTTTCTCTCCCCTCGTTGTGTAGAATATCAGCTTTCTGCTCATAAAACTACCCTTCCCTACACGAAATAGGACTCTAAAGCTGGTTACATAATGTCCAGCTTTTTATCATTGCCCTGCCCTGGTGGCACTTTCTGGTAAGCGTTAGCCTGCTAACCACAAGGTGCATGGTTCAAACCTACCTGCTGCTCCTCAGGAGAATGGTGAGATAATTTGCTCTCATACATATATACCCCAGCTACGGAAGAAAGAGACCTTGGGCTAAAGGTCATTTCTGAATTAACATGAAAGGTCCTACTAATTTTTATTATCAGGATGAATTAGAATACTGTAAAATTTCCCATGAACAAATACATGTTTACCTGCGACCAAAGGCCACGCTTCTACGACTTCATTATAGAGCCACCTCTCACCACCACTCCTCCCCCAGCCGCAGATTGAATACCTTCTAGTAGTAGGCCTCCTCCTGGATGTGGGCCCTTGGTTAACTTACGTTGAGTCTCTTTAAGAAAGGCTTTTCTTGTGGGATTCTTTTGTAGAACCAGAGCCCATCCTTCCAACCACAGTGAGGGTGTTAAAGCAAGATCCCATAGAAAAGCGGTTTTCTCAGAGCTGTTCTACCCCACATAAGGGATCGATTGGTTGGTTAAAACTGGCTTGGCCACCACTTGCTAGCCAATTCCTGCAGAAGTAGGCCACATTGAACCAGAACCTTACCACTCGGTAAGGCTCATAACTCTCAGCTAACCTTTAAAATGTTGACTTTGGGGGAATGATCCAGGTGCTTCATCTGGTGGTCATGTATAGGCCGGCCAGCTTGTGACTCCACTTGCGTGATACTTCTGTTGCCCTTCTTGCTTCCCTTCTTAGGTGGATGAAGAACGTACTTGTGATGCTTGGGTTTGGGAGTGGGAGGTAACTACCTCAGTAAATGGCAGCTCTGTGTCTATATGGCTTAGGCCACCACCCTGGCTTGAGTCCTTCCTTTCTCCGAAACCCTCTATCAAATCCTTTTCATTTTCCATCCGCATTATGTGTACCATGATAGAAATGTTGATATCTTGTTAAGGGATGCTGTACTCAGATATATGCATTTGTTCCAGATTCGTCACACTCCACTGTTAAAAATGTGTGTGTTCCACTCCAGATATATATGCCCTTGACTCCTTGCTTCCAACCCTTATTGCCCCTGCACTGTGTTCTTAGCCTGAGTGTACTTCTTAAAACATGTCCCTCTTCTGCTCAGAACTTTCCAGTGGCTTCCCATCTGGCCAGTGAAGTTCTTACCATGGCTGAGCACCATTAGATCCCACCCCTCTTGCTCTCCCACCACATTCTCAAACCTCAGAGGCCGAATTCTCTGCTTATCCTCAGGCCTTCTGCCTTCCCACCACACAACTCACCTCAAACGCATTAAGCCTTCTGCTTCTCAGACTGTTACACTCACCGTAGTTTCTACCTGGAAGCTTTTCCCATATATTCATGTGACTTGTTCTTTCTTTCCAGAACTCTTCTTTGCACATCACTTGATCAGTGGCAGGAGACTTGGTGGCATAGTGGGTTATGCGTTGGGCTTCTAGCCACAAGGTCAGCAGTTTGAAACCACCAACTGCTCCTCCTCAGGAGAAAGATGAGATTTTTCTGCTCCCGTAAAGGTCTACAGTCTCAGAAACCCACAGGAGCAGTTCTACCCTGCACTGTATTTGCCGTGAGAGTCCCAATGGACTCCAGGGCAGGGACCTCCATGGTTGTTCCTATCAGCAGGGCTTCCCGATGACAATGTGAAGGATTGTAACTCCTGCCACTCCTCACAGAGGCAGCACAGTGTTCACAATGAAAGCATGGACCGAAGCCCGATTCTGTTTCGAAATCCATGTTCTAGCCATGTAACTTGGGCGTTCACTCTGCGCCTCAGTTTTATCACCTGTTAAATGAGGATTAAAAATAGTGTGAGTAAAGCATGCTGTCAGGTGCATAGTAAACGAATGTTTCTGCCCCTCTTCCTTGCTTTAATGCTCCCCCGTAAACTTAAAAAGCTTGCTCCCATTGAGTCGATTCCAAGTCACAGTGACCCTATAGGACAGGGTAGAACTGCCGCTGTGCGTTTCTGAGACAGTCACTCTTTATAGGAGAAGAAAGCTCTGTTTTTCTCCTGCGGAGCCACTGGTGGTTTCGAACTGCTGACCCTGTGGTTATAGCAGCCCGACTCATAACCAGGTCTCTCGAGGTGGACATCGACTCAGGAACAGTGAGCTTTAGTTTGGGTTTCTCCATCAGCCCCCAGGGGCGGCCCCACTCACTTTGGGGGAACATGGCACTATATGAAGGAGACTTGCCGGATGACACATTGGTTAAGCACTTGACTGCCAGCCATAAAATTGGCCCTTTAAGTCCACCAGCTGCTGTGTGGGAGAAAGATGAAGCAGTTTGCATTTACAAAGATTTCAACCGTAGGTGCCTGATGGAGCTTAGTTCTACTCTGTCCTATAGGGTTGTTAGGCATCAGAACTGAGTTGATGATGTTTATGGGATGTCTGATAGAATTAAAATGATTTGTTTGTGACTTGTTATCTTGCCATTAAGATGTATGTTCTATCAAAACCGTAATTTATTCTTTTTCCTTTTCCTTTCCCTTGATATGCTACACTTTCATCATTTAAAATGGCACTTGATGTACTTATATATTACCCAAACCAGATCCACTGCTGTACAGTTGATTCCTATGCACAGTGATATTATAGAAAGAGCAGAACTGCTGTTTAACTGTAAATCTTTACAGGAGCAGGCAAACTCCTCTTTCTTCCATGTAACTGTGGGTTTGAACCACCAGCCTCAAGGCTAGCAGCCAGTGCTCATCTCACTATACCATAGCGGCTTCTTGGATATGAGTTAGGTAGGTGCTCAGTAGTGATAACGTTGAGTCAATGAGTGAGAGTCCAGGTGCTTTGAGGAGGTTATGGGATGGGTTGGGGCCGAGTTGGCAAGCCTTTTCTGAAAAGGGCCAGACAACATGTTGCTGTCCAGTGAATTCCTGGTCATCGTGGCCACATAGGACAGAGCAGAAGAACCCAGTAAGATTTTCAAGGTGGTAATCTTTACACAAGCGGACTTGTATATCTTTTGCCCAGGGAGCGATTGGTGGGTTCAAACCACCTACCTTTTGATTGAAGCGCCGTGAAGCAGGACTTATTGTCCTTATCTGTCTCGTAAGGGCCCCTCTGCAGCGGCTAGTGCCATTCCCTCAGAACTGAAATGTAACTTACTGGAAAAGCAATATATTACCATCATTGCTTGGTTCAGTGTTCATTAATTATACACATTTTCTACATCTCACAGTATTTTGATAGTAAGTAATAAAGTAAAGGCTGTGTCGTGAACTTCCAACCGTATAATTCCAGGGCTCTGGTTTTCATTTTTTCCCACAGCCGAAAACACATCTGTATTAATGATTATGGTCAGAAGCATGTATGCTATAAAAGAAAAGGAAATGTTGGCATTTCACTTAATATACGGCTGAGTGTAACTCACACCCAATTGAAATAGAAACCAAGAGAAATTACCTTCAAGAACCCAGATTAGCTTTTAAAATTATCTATGAAAACATATTCTTCCACAAAACAGTTCCCTCTCCCACAGTTTTTTTTAACCACTCTTCCCAGTCAATTTGGTATGCTGGCAGAATTCTTCCAGTGGTGTGTCTGTGTTTGAATTCATTGTGTTTTAACCATATCTGAAAAACAAGCTATGAAATGTTAGCACAAAGCCTATAGATTTTACTACTATAATTAAACAAAGCAAAATGGATCACACGTTACATGCATTTTGCATCGTAGTTAGAAATGTATATGCCTGCAGTTGATGCTAATTTTACAGAACCAAAAATGGTTTTTGTTTCACCTCTTCTGAATTGAATAGTATCCCCTCAATGTCCATGGGCACCCCGGTAACATAGTGGGTTACAAGTTGGGCTGCTAACTGCAAGGTCAGCAGTTCAAAACCACCAGCTGCTCAGTGGAAGAAAGATGAAGCTTCCTGCTTCTGTAAAGATTGACAGCCTTGGAGACCCAAAGAAGTAGTTCCACTCTGTGGAATCAGCTCAATAGCAGCGGGCTTGGTTTTGGCTGTCAGTGTCAACACCGATCTTGTTTTTTTGCTTGCCATTTAATTTATGCGCGTCCTTTCACATGTGTGAAAAGCGAACCTTGCCCCCGGTCGAGGGGGGTTTCTTGCTTGCAATGCCGCTCCTTCTCCGCGTCTCGTCTGTGACTGAAGCTCCATTTGAGACCAGGCCCGTTCTGACCAAGAACCAGAGCTTGCATGGGGTGTTCGCTGCCTTCTAGCCCATCCTGGATGGATTCTTTTGTGAGATTCAATTTAAGAAGCTTAAGGGGAAGGGGGAATACTACTAGCCTGTGACATTGCCGTGCAGTTAAATAACGGGAGGACCAAACTGTTGTACAATTTTCTAAATGTTTCCTCACTTCTTTCTGTACTCAGAGCTTCAGAAAGTGTGTGGAAAAAATGGAACTACAAGATCATGGGCTTTCTCCCATGAATTTTCTAAGGCACCCTCTTGGAGCCGATCGGTAATCAACAATTTTACCAGCGCTTCGTGGGAGGAGGATGAGGCAGGCTGTTTCAGCCACCGTTTTAATGTGTATTTCACAGGGGCGGCATCGCTGTGGGGCTGTCTCAGGAGATGCTCTAGTGAAGCAGAGCAAGCAGCCATCAGCGTTCGATGGCGCTCGTAGTCAACATCACCAGCTTAAGCATTTCGCACTCTTAAAGCTTTTGGATTTACCCTCTTTGGGAGCATTTTATTGGGAACTGGTTTGACATAATAATCATCCATTTGAGACCCAAAGGACAGCATTCGCCCGCCGCCGTTGCGAAGAGTTGCAAAAGAAGGAGAAGTGGAATGGGAAACATAGGGAGTGGGCGGGATAAGTGAAGGCACAGGAAGGGATGGCAGGGAATGGGCGGGGACTCGATGTAGATGAGTTGTTGAATCCAATCACACTTTAAGTGGAACTTCTCTGGAGCAATAGTTTTCAAATGTTTTTGGCCCACTAAAGGATCTACTTTCTTATATCTTAGTATAGAACAGATGCATCCATGCCTCTACACGCATGAACACACGCACGCACCCTGAAGCCAATGAAATATCAGCTACCTAGAGGCAGAATTTTTCCCCTCTCTCTTTTTTTTTGGTTTGTCTATTTGACTGTTTGGTCTCCTGTAGCTAGCATGAGGCAGGCCCTCCATCAGTATTTGTTGCATGCCCGTGTATAACTGACTCGTTAAGTTTGGTAGAGCACTACTTATCCCTGACTCCTTGTGAGATATAGTTGGATGTTTTCTATTTTATTAAAATAAATGCAAATTATAATTGTATAACTCCTCTCGAGGGGGCTGAGCAATAGAATTGAGAACTGGGTGTAAATTGATATATTGGACTGGGTAAGATATGTCAATCAAACTGTTATTTTAAAAAAAGGATTGAGCATCCTTAAAATACTTTTAAAAATCAAATAAGTGTCACTTACAGTCTGTGAAGTTTGTTTCACTGCCTTCTGATCATATGGGCTGTGATCTATGGCTTATAACACACTCGAGAGCGTAAGCAGTCTGTTAACTTGTGGGTTGGGTCCTGGGCTGCTAAGGTTGTGGTCCAAACCCTCCTTTGGAGAAAGATGAAGCTGTCGGCTCCCCTCTCATAAATCCTATAGAGGGTCGCCATGATTCACAATCAGCTCAAAAGCAGTAGGTGAGTTGCAGGGCATTAGGAGCCGGAGCGGTGCTGTGCTGAAGCACTTTTGGCTGCTAACCAGAAGGTCAGCAGTTCAAACCCCACAGGAGAAAGATGTGGCTGAGGGCTTCCGTGAAGATTTGCAGCCTTGGAAACCCCGTGGTTCAGCTCTACTCCATCCCATAGACTCACTGAGTTGGAGTCGACTTGGCTGGACCTAACACACACATCCCTCTGGGAAAGTCTGGGTCCAACACCCCCCAAGTGATTTACTTTTAGGGAGCCCTGGTGACATAGTGCTTACTCATTGGGCTGGTAACCAAGAGGTCAGCTGTTCAAAACCACCATCTGCTGCTCAGGAGAAAGAGGAGGCTTTCTTATCCCATAGTTATGGTCTTTATAGGGGAAACCCACAGGGACAGTACTACGCTGCCTTATAGGATCATCGTGAGCCAGAATTGTCTCGATGGCAGTGAGTTTGTTTGTTTTCTTGGGGGTGGGGGGTGGGGGTAGGCACTGATAAAGGATCACTGGTGGCATTTGACTGCTTACCTAAATGTCAACTGTTTGAACCCACCAGCTGCTTCTTGGGAGAAAGATATGCAGTCTACTTCTGTCAAGAATTACAGCCTTGGAAACCCTCAAGGTGGGGGTAGGTGGGTGGGACTGGGGGGAATTCTACTTTGTCCTGTTGGGTCAACATGATTCGTTGGCATTGCCTCAACAGCAGTGGGTTGAGTGGGGTGGGGGCACAAGCAGCCAGCTGGTCTGGATCGGTAGGTTGGGCAAGCAAAGAGAACAGCTGAGTGTCTAGGCTTTGAGTGCAGAACTGCAGGGAAGGCAGTTGTGAGGGTTACAGAAGGGAGAACAAATGAGAAGTTGAAATCTGCCCAGGCCTCTTGATATTCCTTTATCACACTGCAAACTGCATTTGCAAATTCTACAGAATAACAAGATTCCAACATCACAGAATTAATTTTGTTCACATACATCTTGGTTCATGTGAAAATTCCGTCTCAAAGATTGTAGATAGCAAGGGTGGTATGAATGAGCATACTTCTCTAGATTTATCTTAACAGATAAGGTCAAGAGATAGGATTTGGGCTGATGCAGCCAGGAGGAAACTGGTTCTACATACCTTGTTTCCCCGAAAATAAGAGTGTCTTATATTAATTTTTGCTCCCAAAGATGCGCTAGGTCTTATTTTCAGGAGATGTCTTATTTTTCCATGAAGAAGAAAAAACGGTACACACTTATTGCTTATTGTTTTATTAAAAGAGACCTCGCACTTCCTGTCTGCTCCTGCTGTGCTGCGGCCAACAGTGAGCTGCGCAGCGGCACCTGCCACTATGGTCCAAAGTTACAGTAGCTTGAGGGGAGGCTTATTTTCAGGGAGGTCTTATTTTCGGGGGATGCCTAATATTTCAACGAGAGGCAAAACTGTAAGTAGGTCTTATTGTCGGGGGATGTCTTACTTTTGGGGAATCAGGGTATTAGACCAAGGAGGGAATATAGGAACTGGAAGGGTTCTGACATGAAGGTGTTCCTGTGGGAGGGGCCCCTGGGGCTGAGCTCGGAGCCGCAAGTGTGTGATGCCCTCATAGTAGATTCCGGGGATGCTAAGACCTGAAGCAGAGTCTCTGATTTTCAGGAACTCGCAGCTTGGTCGTGGAGACACACCTACGACTATCACTGGGGCTCTGGCGGACAAGACACAGGGTAGTCCAGGCAGGATGGAGTATTGTATGTGATGACCCAGATGTAAGGGTCTCATGAGGGACAGGCAAGGCTGTGTGTCCTATCGGCAGTGTGTACCATTTGGGTTAGGAACCGCTATGAGAGTTTGGTCATCCTAGTCAGGCATCACAGAATACCTCTGAGAGGCACACACAGGAGCACTATGGATTTTTGGACTAGAATCCCATTTGTTGAGTGACCTTGAACAAGTCCCCTAGTTTCTGTCTGGAGTCATGTGGTTAGATCCTGGGATTCCACTTCATAGTCATCCTACGTGCAGCAGAGGTAACACTGCCCAGGCCTCCAGCATCCTCACACTTGCAATGCGTGAGCCACGGTGGCAGCTGCTGTGTCAGTTCATCGCTCTGATGTAGTTGTGCCAGTAGCTAACAATACCAGATATGGGGAAATGTGGCCTTCTTTTGGTTTGCCATCAGGTTTTCAGATTTTCTGACAATACATACCAGGTTTTCAAATGGAAACATCTTTTTATTCAGAAAACAAAGGAATTTGGATTATTGTCTAGACCTTCTTTATTAATTCTATTCTGCTTATGGGGCCTAAATATTAAAAGGAGCCCTGGTGATATAGTGGTTACAAGTTGGGCTACTAACAAGGCCAGCAGTTTGAAACCACCAGCCGATCTGCAGGAAGAAGGTGAGGCTTTCCACTCCTGTAAAGAGTGAGTCTCAGCATCGCGCAGGGGCAGTTTTGTACCCTGTCCTGTAGGGTTGCCAGGAGTCAGAATTGATTTGATGGCAGTGATTTTTTGTTGTTGTTTGATCAGAGCAGATTAGAGCTGAAAACGTATAATGCAAGGTTTCAAAAAGTTCATGAGAAAATTCTATTGTCTTTGAATTTCACTTTTCTTAAGTCCCCTCCGATGACCAGAGAGGAGACAAAATACATGATGATAGTTACATAGCAAAGAATCCTGAAAGAAAGGAAGTTGTATGTGAGCAGATAGAAAGAGCTAGTATTGAGGGTTTAAAGGAAGAAATATTCTGTCGAGTTAAAACCCGGAGAGCTCGTTCAGAACACTTATTTTTGGATCAGAAGTAAGAAGGGGAGGAGAGCTGCCCTTGTTCGCCCGGTGCCAGGTGTCTACCACATCCGGTGGGTGGGTGGTCCCAGAGAGGAAAGACAGACCTCTTGCTCTCAGGGACAGTGGTGGAGTGCGCACTGGAGTCACCTGGAGGAGAGCTTGTAAACAGTCCAGTAACTGGGCGCTGCTCCCCGGGCGTCAGCCTGTCTTTGGGGGGCCCAAGAAGTGCCATTGCCAACCAGCTCAGATGCAGTGCTGCTGCTGACCTCCCGGTCTGTCTGACTCCCTGTGGGCTTTCCATTTTTAGGACGTTTTATCTTCTCTAAAATTGTCTGGGGGAGCACAATGGGAATCATTGTTTTGTGTGTTACCATCCACAGACAGCCACTTGAGGGGGGGAAATGGGTTAGAATAGATGAGTCATTCACGTGAAAATCTCTTTTGTTTTCTTAAGGACCTCAGGCTAATAAAGCATTTCACTGACTTCTCGGTAGAACCGGGTGTAGGTGAGAATGGTTTCTTTCTTGGAAGGGATTTCTTCTCTTTTAAGTGCCTTATAACCTCAAGTGAGTTTTATTTGTTTGTTTCTAGGCAACAAATTTGGAGTTCACTTTCTAGCCTGCACAATTTATACCGCAGGAAAGCTGAGGTGGCTCGGAAAAAATATTCTCACACACGTTTCCAAGACATTTACTCATTTTCTTGTAGAGCAGCGGTTCTCAACTTGTGGGTCACGGCCCCTTTGGGCGGGGGTCGAAAGACGCTTTCACAGAGGTCACCCAATTCATAACAGTAGCAAAATTACAGTTATGCAGTACCAATGAAAATAATCTTACTTTCTGTATGAACTGTATGAAAGGGTCGCGCCATCAGGCAGGTGGAAAACCAGGGTGCGTTCTCTCCTTCACCGTGACCTAAAACATGTTAGCCAGCACCGTAGGGAGCATTGTGATCTTCGGCCACCATGCCCACTGCTGGAACGTCTGCTCCCTGAATGTGTACCCTATTCAAGCCTGCTCTACGTGGGTCCTGACCAAGATTGAAACGCTGCAAAAGAGCTTCCACTCGTCCTCTCTTGAGTCATTGGTTTGTTTTGTTGGTTTGGGGCTTTGTTTTTGTGTTTTTCTTGGTCTTCCACCTAGCGATATTATCCCCAAGTTAAAGATTAAAGTGTTCAGGTGCCAACCCAGCGGCCAGTGGTTTGAACCCACCAGCCGCTCCAAGGTTGAGAGATGAGGCAGTCTGCTTCCGTAAATATTGCAGCCGTGGAAACCCAATGAGGACAGTTCTACTCGGTCCTCCGGGCTTGTTCTGCGTTGGGATTGGCTCCTCAGAAGCAGGTTTGGTTCTTTGTTTTGCTTTTATCTCCGAGAGCCTGCCTTTCTCAGATTTTTCTATACTTATTTTTATTAAACGGTTAGAATAGAAGCACTAGACAGAGGACTCCAAAAACAAAGATTCTCTGTGTACATCACCCAGCAAACTAGGGGCTTCCCAGGTTTGGGTTATGACCTTGAACCCCAGCCCTGCTGTTTAGTTGCCGAGGTAGTCTGATTGCCCGGTCCTGACCAATTTGGGACAACACGTGCTAAATAATTCACACCCATCCCTCCGTGGTCCCGTACTCTAATACCCTACTGACTACAGCAGGTCAATCAAAAATTAATATACGTTTATTTAAATTGGCCGTTTAGGATCCAGAGATGAATATGCTATTTTGTAGAAATTAGAGACGTTGTTTTTATGGTCTAATAATTTTGACTCCTTCAAAGACCGAATCATAGCCTGCAGGTTGCTGGGTGAGGGAAGAATTAGTCCTAAGGGACCAGGATATTTTGAGATCTTCATTTTGAGTGAAATATTATCCTTGATTCACGACATATTGTCATGATAGATCCATGCATGCCCTAGGTATGTATGTTCATCTATTTAGTTTAGTTTTAAAAGTTTCATTTCTAATTCTTAACAGTGATTTGCAGTAATTTAATTTTATGTAGGATATGCATAATGTGTGCAGTTTGAAGAATTTTGATATGTGTATAGTATAAATGTGTGTGCTTAACACCCAATCAGGAAAGTGAACAAAAGGACCCGAGTTCTCCTTTCACTTGGTTACCACTTCCCGCAGGGCACTCTGATTGTATTTTCTATCACCCTAGGTTTGCCTGTTCGTAAATTTCCTCAAAGGAGTCACGTAGGATGGAGTCTTTTGTGTCCAATTTCTTCTACTCCACTTGATGTGTGTATGGGTCGCTCACTCTATTTTGTTAGAGTGATATCCCATTCATTGTATTAATAGATCGTATTTATTTGACTAGTTGATGAAAGCGCAGGCCTGGGTGGAAGCCTAGGAGAATCTTCCTCTCAGAAACTTATCTTTTCAATGGCTATCCAGTCAGTTCCGACTTGTGAAAGGCCCATTTTTTTCCCAAAGCAGGCAGGTTTTTATTAAAGCTGCCTTTTATTTATTTATTTATTTTTCTATTCAAAAAATAATAACTTGGAGCTAGCCATGAAAATTAACAGCCATGGATAAGTCAGAATTATAATAAAGGGGAATTTATGCTTAGTGTTAGTGCGGCGCTTTAAAATCCCTTTGAAGTTACTGTGCTTTACCTAGTGGTCTTGCGTCTGCGACCTCGGCCTATGACTATAACGCAGGCACTTGTGAAGAATGTATGTTTTGCATTTGGGTTCTATAAATTCAAGTAGGTCAAGACGGCTGCTCGAATCATTCAAATCTTCTACGCTATTTGTGGCTTTGTTTGTCTACCAGTCCCCAAAGTTGGTGGAAAAAGAGAAGTACGTGACAGATGACATAAACAGAAAAATTTAACAGGACAATCAACTCCAGTCACATTGACCTTTATATGAAACATGTTCGCTACCATCGAGCCGGTGCCCTTTGAGAGCATAGCCCGATGTGCAGTAGAGCAAGCACCGCCCAGCCCCACACCAGCACCGTCCCCGCGATTGTTGCGATGATTGCGCCCAGTGTTGCAGTCACCCCATCTCGGGGGGGATCTTCCTTTGTTCCCCTATGAGCCTCTTCTTTGTCAAGCATGATGATGTCTTTCTCCAGGAACCAGTGGGGACCAGCCTCCACACCCGAGAGAGTCCTAAGGAGCAGTTGCGTGATTGAAGGGAAAGAAATAAAGGACAAAGCATGCAAGGGCTCACCTCTGCCGTGGAGTCTGGAACTGTTAGGTAGCTCGATTTAGGGATAGGGGGATTGTCCCTCCCATGCCTGCAAAGGCCCCCATCGAGGAGGTTGGGAAGAAATCAGACACAAAAATGGACACCCTGTGAAAACCCAAACTGAGTATGCACAGATTAGGGTCCCCAGCATAAGTGAAACCTAAAACCTAGCCTCCACTTAGGACCAAGGCGTCTCACAGGTGGTCCACACTCAGCCAGTGAGGTCAACCAATACCTTCTCCCACACCTCCCCAGCCAGTGGGTGGGATAGAGAAAGGCAGGAGGGACAACCCTGCCGCTCTCACTGCACCCCCTCGAGGCCCACCGCCAGTCTCTGTTCTGCCCTCGCTCAGGGGCAGGATGTAAGGAGGGCTTCTAGTGGGCGGGGTGAGCACATACCTGCATCCCCCCTAACGGCTCACCCCGGGCCTACTCAGGGCCCACACGACTGACTGTGTGTATGTCTACCATCTCGCCGTTTGTCTTCTTTTTCTCATCTCTGCGTGGTACTTTTCTTTTCTTTCTTCTTTGGGATTTAATTGAGTATATATTGGTCTTCAATATCTTCATGTAAATGAAAGCACTTCACGACTCTTTGCTTCCAACTACCGTTTTCTGTCCTTTGCAGACTGACCATTTATTTTACTCCTGCACTCACGACACTCACTCACTGCCGACTCCGGGGACCCTGTAGGACAGAGCAGAACTGCTGCTATGAGTTTCCGAGGCTGTAAAAGCCCTGTCTTTCTCCTTTCTGGCGCACATGACTGGAGTCCCTGACTGGGGCAGATGGTTAACATTCTTGGCTGCTAACCGAAAGAGTGGCAGTGTGAATTCCACCCAGGGACACCTCCCAAGCAAGACCTGGCAATCTACTTCCTTCAAATCAGCCTTTGAAAGCCTTATGGGGCACGGTTCTACTCTGTTGCCACAAACCCAACATTGACGGAATGGCTCTATTTTCTGTTTGTTTGCTTTAATGTCAAGTACTTTAGGGTACTGGTGATGCATCAGTGGACAAAACAGACAAAAACAAACAAAAATCCCTTCCCTCATGTAGTAGACCATAAACACAATTCATAAATACGTATGTGTAATACAGTAAAAATGATAGCCGCTAGTGGGGGAACTGAAGCAGAATAAAGGAGTCAGATGTTTGGAGGGGCTTTCAAATGATACAGGGTGGGCAGGGTGACCGAGGCAAAGGTCAGAGACCTCTTGCAGAAGTTAACAGTAGCTGAATGAAGGTGCCGTAGTTTAGTGGTATTCCAGTTTAAGCTCAATTGATCATAGTCTACTATGTGATACTTACTGCAAGTATTCCTAAACTTTCATGGCAATTCAGTATGTTCACGATCTTGTATTCTATTAAAGTGTTGGTTTTAGTGGATTGGAAATCGCCAATGCAAAACAAAACTGGTTCCTCACGCCCTCGCAAAGCATGATGTGGTTGGTCTCGTGCCCTCAGACAGCACAGCGTTTGAAGGATTCACGGAAAGGAACAAAGAAGAAACAATAGCCACCTGTTGTACTTGGGGGGTGGAGGGCGTTTCTACTCTGCCCAAAATCTAGCTGCTAATATGAGTTTGCTTCCCTGTTTTTGTGAGGTGGTGAGGGTGTTTTTATTTTTTATTGGGGGCTCATACAACTCTTATCACAATCCATACATCAATTGTGTAAAGCACATTCGTGCCCTCATCATTCTCAAAACATTTGTTCTCCACTTAAGCCCCTGGCATCAGCTGCTCACTCCCCGCCTTCCCCCTCTCTCATGAACCCTTGATAATTTATAAATTATTATTTTGTCATATCTTGCACTGGCCGAAGTCTCCCTTCACTAAGGTGACCAGATGTCTCGCTTTTGGCGGGACAGTCCCGATTTTTGGCGTTTTAAAAAAGTCCCGATTTTTGGAAAGAATGCACGACAAGCTAGGGAACGGTCTATTTGGTCCATATAGACCAAATTTTTAATCAAGAACCCCCCCACCCCACCGGTCAATGATGTCCTGCTTTAAATCTGGTCACCTTACCCTCCACCCACTTTTCTGTTCACCCCCCAGGGAGGAGGTCATATGTAGATCCTTGTAATCAATTCCCCCTTCCACCCCACCCTCCTCCACGGTGAGGGTGTTTTTAAAACACAGGCATTGCTTTGTTTTATTGGCACCCACCACCTTTATAGCTGAGCATGGCCCCTAGCCCTTTGTCTTAATATGTGCATCGGGGTATGGAGCCTGCTTTGAAATGCTGCTTTTAAAATGAAAGGGAGTGAAAGCCACTTAATTACCTGAAATCCAGGAAGTGCACACTCCTTGGCTTAATGCTTTGTGTTCTCAGTGTTTCACGTCTCCAGTGTTCCAGCAGGAAGGTGGTGGTTGGACTTTATACCCAACGCCTTGGGGCTGTGCTGTGGCTGGCATACAAGTAAAGGTTTTGAGAACGATCTTAATTAAAACAGAAGCTAGCTTGTTAGCACCCCACCCCCACCCCCAACTGGTTTTTGAGTGACTTCATGCAGGTGCCTTCAGCATTTTTATGTTGTAGTTTTTACACACACACACACACACACACTTATAGCTTTTGTAGTGAATAAAGGTTTAGAAAATCCTTAGGTAAAACTACTATAAAATCAAGGTAATATTTCACAATGGTTACGTATGGTATTTTACTAAATTAAATGTATAGCAGAGAATGGATCTGAGACTCTGTCCAAATTGTACATATGCTTATGGAAATAGGAGGTCGATCAAATCTGGCCGATGAGAAACCATGGGCAGAGATTTCAGTTCAAGAGCATCCCCTCTCTTTCCGGCTCTCTGCCGCTCCACAGTATATGCACAGTCCAGTCTTCTACCACCAGCCTGGTGGGAGACTAGACGTGGGTGCCCACCCTGCTGCGTGAAATGCAGCCATGATTGTTCAAAGTCCCATAATCTTAACTCTTTCTTGTTTGTGACCCCCCTTTTTTTTTTGGCAAGAGTAATATATGTTTAATCAGGTTAAAAAGAAGACTAGATTCTGATACAATATCCGCCTTTAAGAAGTGCTACAATCCTTCATTTACCTGTCAGAGCCTAAGGAAACAATGGAGATTTATTGTTCCAGGAGAGACTTGGCCAGAGAGCATCAGATAAATGCTGGTGCAGCGTTGCAGTGAAAATTAAGCTCACCTAGGTTCAAAATGATCTTTGCTGTGTTTACTTCCTACGTGTTTATGCAGAACTCAGGAAACTTCTTTGATCTTTATTTATAAAATGGAGATAAAGATGCTCATTTTATAGAGTTGTCACCAGTAAGATTTATGAATAACTTGTATAGAGGCCAGTATAGGCGCCCAATAAGTGATAGCCGTGACTTCTTTATGAACAGCCAGTAGGCTTGTGTGTGTGAAGCTGTTTTCTTGGACAAAGCTTTTGGTAAACCCTACTGCAAGGGGCACTGTAAGGAGCCCGGGTGGCACTTTCGGGTGAGCACTGGATTGCTAACCCAAAGGTTGTTGGTTCAAATCCACCAAACTATCTGCTCCCCTAAAGAATGACTGCCTTGGGAACCCAGCACAGAGCTGCTGAGAGTCAGAATCAACTCTGTGTCCTAGAAAGGAGGCAGGGGGGCAAGAGAGCTGAAATTGGTAGGTGGGTGCAAGAAGGCTGAATGCTCAGCCGTCATGGCTTTCAACAAGGTTCCGATACCATCCCCAAAGCATGCCCAAGAGTCCTAGCGCTGCACAGCCTACCATGTAAGAAATCCATCCTACTGGATGTCAGACATCCGTGGTCTGGCAGAACAGAAGGTACTTGTCCATGGCGTGTAAAATGATTCTGCGAACTCAACCACTTCAGAAGTTTTCTCCTCTGACTGCAAGTGGAGCCATAATTTGATGTTGAATTTGCAAACTTGCTAGCTAGCAAGCCTGTGCCATTTAAAGAGTGTAATGATAACGTCATTATTGTTTCCGATCTAGGCTGGGACTTGCCATTGAAAGATAAGAAAATGATGAGTGATGCAAGTGACATGTTGGCCGCGGCGCTGGAACAGATGGATGGCATTATAGCAGGTAATCTTCTTCTTCCAGAAGCTGACTCCCCACATGGACCCCGCTGCCTCGGGTTTTTTTCATGACAACGCTTAAACTGTCTTTGCATCGTCTTTCTTGTTCTTGTGGGCTGGCTCTCTCCAATGCCTTGACATTCCCCATGGTTTCCTCTTTTCTGTCTGTCTGTCTGTCTGTCTGTCTGTCTATCATCTATCTATCTATCATCTATATTTAAAACTGGAAGTAATCTCAAGCTTTCACTTAAAGTGCCAGCCTCTGATCAAGGATAAAGAATCAGTCTGCTGGTGATTCTGGAAGAGGTGGTGTGCGGGCCAGGCTATGAGGAACACCTCTCTATCCAGGATCGCTGAAGGTTCTGACCTGCTGCCTTAGATTCAACATTCACTCTTTTCAGAAATGAGTCCCACATCCATCTATATCCTGTACCTTTGGCTTTCCCAATTCTTTCGAAGCTTCAACACCCTCTTCTTTCCCCGGTGGACAGCCAGCGCTCTCTCCTGAAATTCCCTTTAGGCACACACCGCAGGGCCGTTGTTAAAGACAGTGCTTTTCCTTGGAAGCCTCTCTGTGGGTCTTCATCCTAGCAAATTCCATCACCCTCCCTCCTCCACACTTCCACAACAAGAAATGTAAGCGGTGCTGGACACATGTGTCCCTCGTGTTTCCCATTTATTCAGTCTCTCAATCCCATCTCCTGCCTTTCCTCTTTGTCCTGTCTAGAGTCTGGCAGAGCTCGGCCACCATTATCTTAGTTTGTACAGGACACCCACTCACTCAGGTGATGCCCCCGATTTCCCATCCACTCCAGTGCATCCTTTCCCAGCCCTTCAGACTGGCCTTTCTTAAGCACAAACCTGGGCGTATCACCCCCTGGTTAAGACTCGTCTGTGATTTTCTACTGTGAATGCAGTTTTTCTGTGTGAGAGCAGACCACGGGTGTTTGAAGCCCATCACACCATGGCAGAGGGAGCTGAGGAGCAGCGAATCCCTGGTAATTCCTTGCAGTCTCCCAGGAGCGGTGGCTTCTCCCGAGGAAAGGGTCATGTCAGAGTTTGCCCTTCTCTGTTGCACTTTGTCCTGGAGACCACACTTCAGTTGCAACTCCATGTGTATTAGGCTGCACATTGAATACTATAGTCGGTGTTTGGAATATTGCTTTCAAAGCATTCTTAGCAAGCTGAAACTTGTTTAGAGTAGGTGAGCATGATGGTGGAGAGTTAAACAACCCATCAGAAAAGATCATTTGAAGGAACTGGTTAAGAAAAGTTCATGCTTGAGGCTTGAAACAATGTTTGCTTACAGTTGAAAGACTATTATGTGGATGACATCCAAATGTCAAATATAGAACTACAATTAATTCTAGGCTCTTGCCAGAGATGATAACCCTACACTCTTAGAAAAACGCTGATTGAAAGTAGCGATGTTTTTGAAGCATTATTTGAAGGATTTACGGTTCATATACTATCCCATGAAAAGGAGCCCTGGTGGTGCTGTGGAATAAGTATTGAGCTGCGAACGGCAAGGTTGATGGTTCAAACACACCTGATGCTCCATGTGAGAAAGATGAGGCTATCTGCTCCCATAAACATTTATAGTCTTGCCAACCCTCAGGAGCAGTTCTACTCTGCCTTTTGGCATTGCTATGGGTCAGAATTGGCTCCGTGCAAAGGGTTTGGTTTGGTTTGATAAACTCTTCCATTAGAAAAGAACGTTGGTAGTACAATGGTTAAAGTGCTGAGCATTGGTCCGCAGTTCAAATGCACCTGCTCCTCTGTAAAGAAAGATAATTCTCTTTGACAATATTAAAAACAAACAAACGCACTGCCATCAAGTTGATTCTGACTTACAGCCACCCAATATAGAGTGTCTGGAGCTTTGCAGACCTTTGCGGGATTAGATAGTCTCATCTTTTTCAAGATGAGAAGCTGGTGGATTTGAACAGCCTACCTTGTCACTAGTGATTGCAGTACTTACCCAACAGCACCGCAAGGGCTCCTCCTGGTAAATATTTGCATGCTCTTTGGAGGCAGTGCCGCTCTGCCCTGCAGGGTGGCTGTGAGTTGAAATGAACTCCTTCACAGTGCGTTTGGTTTGGATGATATTCTACCCCAACCCCATCCGGGGCTTCAGAGCAGTTTAGAGTTACTAAGGAGCTCAAGTCTCACCACAGACTTTGTAGGCCGGGAACATGTGAGTACCATCTGTGTTTGTATGTTTTCATACACTGAGTGATTTTCCACCTGAGGTAATAGTATGGGGAGAGGAGGAGAAAAGACAGTAAATGTTTGGAGAGTTTTTCTAAATTAGCATTTTTCCCGGCAGCCACCATATTTGGGGAAGGAGACTTTCAAAACAGAGGAAGGACTGGTGGGTTTAGAAGAATCTCATCAGTGAGGTTAAAACCACTGAAATGAGGGCTTCGGATCTCTGTGTTTGTTTTTATAACAGTTTTATTGGCATATAATCCACCCATCACACAATTCAGTAGTTGAATCGAATCAAGAATTGTACCATCATTGCCACAGCCAGTTTTGATCCCTGTGATTTTTGAATGCTCTTCTGTTCCCTTGTCCTCACACCATCTTCATTTTATATCTTTCTGGGTTCCTGTCTCGGCCTTACGTGTTGTGAGATGGTTGATTCTCAGGGTTTTGATACGCATTTAGCATAGCAACAGTTGCCATCACTACGATTTGGCAGCTTTGGGTCCAAATCTTTAGGTCCCAACCTAATGGAGGACAGTGAGTGGCATGGACTTCCCGAGAGATAATTACTCTCCCTGGGGTTGGAATTGTTCAAACTAGGTGACCAACTGGAGAGAGAACTTAGACACTAGTTTGAAGGTCGCCACTTGTTACAACCTTATTATTTCTTGACTCAGACATAGGAAGTGATAGCTTAATTGTGACAGTTATTGATATTTTAGTGTACCAGTAGTTTGTATATTTGACACACCAAGAAAAAGAAAATAATCAGAGGTGAAAGCTTTCAGAGCGGGCTGTGCATTAGCAGTGTGAGTTTTAGTAGAATGGTTTCATTGTAAGTGATAGAAAGCCAACTATATAACCATGTAACTAGAAACTAGCTGTGTAACTATTTTTAAAAGTTGACATTAGCATTAGTCTTGATGTTTGGGCTGCAAACAAAATCCTGAGGGAAAATACATATTTACATGCCTATTGCATTGGACTTTTTAAGAGATTAAATTCTGGTGTGTTAGCTAAGAGTTGGTTGCCTTATATATGCTTTGCAATGTTCATCTCACTGTAACTTAAAACAAATTTTTTGAAGACTTTGTGGCTTTAAAATACATGTTTCTGGAGTGCATAGCTCCACACAAATGGTTTTGGCTCCCTCATCCCAGGCATTTCCAGTGGGGTTAGTACATCTTTGTCCCAAACCCACCATCCTTTCTCTGATTATTATGCCACACAGTGATCATCTCTGTTAGGTATTGAACTATTGAACACAGCTCATTCTCATTCTTTGTGCAGTTACGTCCTAAAACTTCCCATTGGCTTTGAATTCACTCATTCACTCGCTGTCACTGAGTTGATTCCTACTCATAGCAAACCTGTAGGACAAGGTAGATCTGCCCTGGTAGGATTCTGAGACGGTAACTCTTTGAGGAGTAGAAAGCCTCATTTTTGTTCCGTGGAGCAGATGGTGGTTTTGAACTGCTGACCTCTTGGTTAGCAACCAAAGTGTAACCCACTACACTTCCAGGGCTCCTATGAATGAACAAATACCAAATGAGTCTTGTGCATTGAGCTACTCAGTATTTTTGCTGAGTATGCATACCCATGGATGACCCATGTAAACACCATGGGTATTGGTTTTGGGGTTGCAAATAAACTCTAGTGAGTTGGCCAATTGGCTAATATGAAATAATGATAGACTGTATATAGTATTTGTTTTTTCTACCGTATTACTATGACTTAAAGGCATTTACATGATTGAATTATTATCTGTCACCCCCCACTCCCATATACTTTGTTTTAATTTGAATGTTCCTCATTGCTTACCATCTTTAGCCCTGCTGTTGAATATAAATCCCATTTCTTTCCTTGTGATGTTTTCCACCTAGGTTCTAAGGCCCTGGAATATTCTAATGGGATTTTTGATTGCCAATCTCCCACCTCCCCGTTCATGGGAAGCCTTCGAGCTCTGCACCTTGTAGAAGACCTGCGTGGATTGTTGGAGATGATGGAAACAGATGAGAAAGAAGGCTTGAGATGCCAGATCCCAGATTCAACAGCAGAAACACTGATTGAATGGCTTCAGAGTCAAATGGTAGGTGTCTCTGCCTCTTGAAAGCCCCACAGTGTGTGTCTTTCCTTACTTGTTTCATAATTTAGAGGGTAGAGTAACTAATTAGAACAGGAAAAAAAATTACAGGGCAAAAGCTTTGCTTTAATTTTGTCTCTTAAGCGATTCCAATTGTCTTTTTACTCTTCAGATCTTTTTTTAAAATGCTCTTAGTGCAGATTTTTAGTGCCAGCAGCCCTTGTGGCGCTGTTGGGTAAGCGTTGGACTGGTCACCACAAGGATGGAAGTTCAAAGCCACCAGTTGTTCCTCGAGAGAAAGATGAGGCTGTCTGCTCCCATACAGATGTACAAAGCCTCGGAAACCGTAGAGGGTAATTGTGAGTCAGCATTGGCTCCATGGCTGTGCTAGCAGGTCATTGGATTCTGGTCATAAAAGTGGAATTGCTTTTCAGACGCTCCACTGTGGCTTAAAACATATAGGGCCATACGGAGAAAAAGGTTTGCACATAACAGTTATTCTCGTGGTACTTTGGGGAAATTTGCTGTGAAGCGTCCAATGGCATTCAAAAAAAATTAACATCTTGCATTCCTGTGGTGTATCTGTTACAGCTGATGAACCCAGCTTGATACGTAATGTTATGTAGTCCTATGGGTTTTGAAATCCAGCAGACTTACAATTTTTTTGGTGGCAATCCACCCAGCCAAACACATCTATGATGCGCAGCATCTACGTGAGCAGTTCGGTGACACTGGTTACCTCGTTCACACGGTGTCACTGTTCTGTCTCGCCCCATATCGTCTCCGCACCGTTAATTTAGACCGCTTTCCCATTAAAGTTCTCATCTAGATGAGTTCATCTGGACAGCTCCATGGCAACTCTAAGTGGAAAGTGTGATGGATTGGGAATCGCACCCAGGTTGGAGGCAGCGTGTGACTGGCAGTGCCCTCTAGTGGTTCATGGCAGTCCTGTCAGCTCCGTCCGGTGCGCTCATTAGGCCATGAAGTTGCGCTTTCAGTGGCGCTCTGAGTTCCCTGGGCAGCGAGGCCTCACTCTGGGCATCCTGCTCAAAGTGGATGTTGCGACAGAGCTGCCCTTCCTCATTAGTCAACGCCGTGGCTTTTGTGTGTCGAAGACATAAAATATGAAGGGGGTTACAGTAACGTACTCTGAATTCAATGATGAAGACAGAGGAGATGGTGGTTTGTGAGTTGACAGGACTCATCAGTAAGATACCACAATAGGCTTGTGTGTTGCAAAGAAACAGGCCGATGTTTGGAATGCTGGCGACGATGGAAGCGGTTTGCTCTGGGAACCTTAATGATGCGTATCAGTAGCGGGACAGTGAAGAAGAGGACGGCCTTCCACAAGGCGGACGGACACTAGTGGCTGCAATAGTGTGCTCAGCGTCCTAACAGTTGTGCGGATGACGCAGGACCGCGCACTGTTCAGTTCTGTTGTACATCGGGTTGCAGCACACAACAACAATACAGCGGAAGCATTGGGATGTGATGTAATACCAGTACTGGTGTTCACAACCAGTGTTCTCACAAATATTGTTTTGTTCCCACCCAACTTACCTCTTCATCTCTGAGTGCAAATAATGCAATCTATCTTTTGTGGTGGTGTAGCTACGTAAACTTGATAGTGGCAGGTATCTTTGATCACATGGGTGCCTTATTATTAAGCTCTGCAAGTTTCCCCTCTACAGCTTTCACGGACTCAGGCTTGCCAGCTTCTCGGGGATTGCTTCATACTCCGAATTTAGGTGTTCCCCAGCCTTCTTCCCTTGCCTGTGTCTCGCCCCTACTACACTCCGTGGTTTTTTGACCATGCAGTCACTCTGTGATGGGAAAGGGATTAAGAAGCTATTTCTAACCCATATCCAAAAGCCATCAAGTGAACCTGAGCTGAAGGAGACCCGTGGTTGTGTTAGGTTTCTAGTGGGTTATACCTTGGTTCTTTGCTTCACGTGCTGAAAGAATTCGCGCTGAAGCACGTTGTGTGATCCAGGTGAGTTTTTATGAAGTATAAGTTTCAGGTTTTACGGTCCCCAAAAGGTACACGCTATTTCTGGAAAGCATGCCAGGCTGAGTGGAAGTTACGTTGGGATTCACAACTGGGCACGGGCAACCACGTGGAAAAGAGTACCCCCATGTGTGGAACTAGGGTGGGGTGGGGCATCCCGGGAGGCCAGAAACCCAAGAACCCTAGAGGCTAAGTGCATGTGGGCCCAGAGGCTGTGGACCCCGAGTAGGCCCAGAGCGGGCATATGTGCACCCGTGTAGGGGAGGGAGACCCTCACCCTCCACCTGCCACTGACCAGGAGCAGGGTAAGAGAGACCGGCCGTCCCACAGCCGCCAGGATATGCCAAACCTCTGGCTGGGGAAGCGTGGTTGGTGGCATTGGTTAACCCCATTGGCTGAGTTAGGCCCACCTGTGTGATGTACCTAAGCTGGTACGTCCAAGATACAGGTTTTACCTGGGCCTTGGGGGGCTTATGTCTGTACGTGCTGAGTTTGGGGTCATCGTAGGTGTTCAACGGCTGCCTGATTTCTTTCCAGTCTACTCTCTGGGGGCCTTTGCAGGCATGGGAGGGACACCCCCCCCCCATCCCTAAATCTAGCTACCTAACAGTTGAATTTTTTACTTATGTCTCAAACATGCTAACATGCGCTCAGTCTGTGTAATTAAAGTATTTCTGAGGAAGATCACTGGTGATGACAACAGAATCTGTCACCCACTCTCTTCTCACAGCCTGCAGTGGCTCCTCCTTTACCCAGTCAAAACCACACTTTCTTACATACTATTTTTTGCCATGTTTATTTCCTTTATATTGCGTCTACAATTAGAAGGTATTATAAACCAAGTATTTTTGCCATGATTAAACAAAAACAAACAACCCAAACCAATTGTACCCTTGGTTCCTCGAATAACGCCTGGCATGTGGCAGAGATTTAACAATGACATTTACAGTGATGCTTCATAGGCAGCCAGGCCAAGTGCACACTGGGATGAACTGAAGTTGGCGGTTGTGCCACATTTATTCCTTGACGGGACAGTGTCTCAATGGGCTTGGTGGCTTCCTGTTTGAAAAGTAAGTGGCCACAAAATGCCCAACACTTTACACAGCTTAGATATAATTGTCACCCAGTTAATAATAATAAATAGCTAGAAGCAACAAATGAAAACAAACTTTTGACCCAAAGAAGATGTGATATTGGGGGGGCACCACGGTGTCGCTGTTGAGTGGTTTCTACCTCTCGCCGTTCCTCCGCCCTGACTCCCATGCCTCCAAATGAAATGGGTGTTTTTTCCCCCAAACACACACAGAATGAGGGAAGGTGGCAAAGGGCCAAATGCAAAGGAGGGAGAGGAGGGAAGAATGGGTGTTTAGGATAATAAAGGCATAGGTGATAAATGAGTGGTCTCAGCATATCTGCTATCGCAACTTTTTTTCATATTTTTTAAGTCAAAAGAGAACTTTAACCCGCAGCTAGAGAGGCTTAGGCTTTCTAACTTAATAGTTTGCAGATATCCGATTTTTCACATTAATCTTTCAGAAGTTACCCTGTGTTTTATGCTCTGAGAAAGTGGCATATGTACACATTTTAGCTGGGATTATAAAGTAAAATATTTTGGTGGTATTTTAGAATTCAAAAACCACGGGATTCTAGCAAATTCTCCCTTTATATTGTACATGGTGAAATTGCCAATGCAACAGATAAGGAAGGTCATTCCAGGTTCTGTAGAAAAATGTGGAATGAGAAAGAAGGCATGTCTTTATTTTAGTGATTACACACACAGGCTCTGGAGACCACACACCCGCATGGTAAGGTTGGCTCGAACTCTCAGAAGCTTGTGTGCTTAGGGGGATATTTCTTAGCTCCAGCCTCCTCATCTGTAAAATGGGGTTAGTGGTATTGTGAGGCTCCTAATGGACTTCAGATAATTCTTGGGAAAATGGAATTATAAGAAAACATCTCTTAATTCCATTTTTCCAGGTACTTTTTGAAGCCTTTTTATATGTTGGGTGCTTATCAAAGAGCCTGGCAGATAGCGAGTTAAAAAGGCAAATACTGAGGAGTAGACTGAAGGAAAACAGGGAACGGATTCCCTTGGCCTTGGGAGAAAGGAAGGGCCCAGTTACACGGGGAATTAGATTCCAAATTCCTCACACCTGCTTCACTTCTTGTGACAAAAGGGTACAGAAATGTGGAGAAGCTTCCAATTGTAGAACAAACTTGTTGGTAATACCAGTTACCTAATTAAGGTTTCACTTGTGTTTAATGAGGGCCATCTTAAATGTCCATGTACTTTAGGCTGATATTAATCTTATCATTAGCGTACCTAGGGATTTGCAGCCAAAATATTGTAATTATTATTTTGCCTGGGTCAAGGACATCCTTTGGTTTCCTGTGGGATGCAGGTTATTCCTTCACTACTTAGCCCTCCTGTCTGTTTAATATTGTTAATTTATCAGGCGCGGGTAGCCATGACTCAGGTTCACTTTTGGTAGGGCAGGGGTTAGGAAAAAAGAAAACAATAGCTGCCTAATAGATTGCAGGGTATACACTCTAGAAGAATGCATTTGATTTAGTAGCATAGCTATAGCTGTGCACTTCTCCAACTGAAGGTCCTCTTAACACAGAGCTTTTCACCTGTGGCAAAAACCAAAATAAGACTATTGAACAGGGCATATTCAGTCAAGACAAAATTCTCTTGTTTTGACTGTGAAATGCTATCTGTTAACAAAAGTACAAATGTTGGAGAATAACTTCCTTTGTTAAGCTCCAAGTTTAAGAAGGAAAACAGGTGGTGGGGGGAGCGGGGAGGGAAAGGGACAATGAGGAGCTGATGCCAAGGGCTCAAGTAGAAAGCAAATGTTTTGAGAATGCTGATGGCAACAAAGGTACAAATGCGCTTGACAGGATGGATGGATGGATGGATGGATGGATGGATGGATGGATGGATGGATGGATGGATTGTGATAGGAGTTGGATGAACCCCCAATGAAATGATTTTTAAAAAAGAAGGAAACGGGGAGATAGGTCTAGTTGTTTATGCCAACCAAAGTGTTTTGTTTACTTTGGGTCTGGCATGATAAATTACCCTAGAACGGTCTCTCACTGCTTCCCCCAGAGATGAAGCTGAGTACCATGACCTGGACCCACACCTGCGGGAGATCACGTATTTGGCAGCTTTAATTATGAGGCCATCCCCAAATTACGAAATTACCATTTCAACAGAGTTAAAGCACTTTCATTTTTTAATACCTCAAGTCTGCTGACGTAACCGTGAGACATGCAGCACATAAATGGGAGAAATGAAACATTCCTGAAGGCTTTCTGATCTTTCAGATCAGCATAACATACTTGATCTACTCATCTGTTTTTTAAAATTAGGTATTAATTAAAAATGTACTTTAAAAAAAAGTCTGTAAAGACGTGAAATACTTATGATTTGAAGAGTTGTTTCCACATAGGAATAAATAAGAATAGAGCTCTCTCTCAGTTACTGGCTCCCTGCCACGCGACCCCATCCCAAACCCACTGCCCTTGAATCAGTTCCAGTTCTTAATGACCTCGTGTAGGGTTTCTGAGGCTATGAATGTTTACAGAAGCAGATAGCCTCAACTTTCTCCCTCGGAGCGGCTGGTGGATTTGAACCACCGACCTTGAGGTTAGTAGTCCCAACAGTGCACCAGGGCTTCTTCCCTGCCACACAGTCCATTTCATTCCTTCCAGCCTCTGACCCCTGCCGCTGTCTGCCCAGTTTCTCTTTTTTGGTGAGCGTCCAGGGGATAGCGTATCAGGTTGGCAAGCAGACTGTCTCCTGTGTGTGGTCACAGCTGTCTGAGTTACATAGTGCCTCCCTGAGACATCCAGCTAAAATGGAATGGCTTCCCCTTAGGCTTCTGGGAAGACCCAGGAAGAGTATCCACAGGTCCAGACAAACCAGTGACCCAAGTCGGACAAGTCTCCATTTGAGGGCGGCCAGCAGCCATGATGGAGAAAGGCACCGGTGTTCGTTAGCGTTCCGTGGGAAGAGATTTCTTGATGTCTTCTTATGCCTTTTTTAAGGTAGAACATCGATTCTCTTCCCGTGTCTACATGCTGGAGCAACCTGCCTGTCACATGGTTGTCATTAATTACCCTTGTCTGACCCCAAACCCATGGGGAACCAATGATATGTAGATATATATCTCCATATCCAACAGAACCAAGTGTTGCCCGGCCCTCTGCCATCTTCACGATGACTGGAATGCTCTTGTCCATGGTTGAGCCCGCTGTGTGTTTTGCGCACCGTCCACTGGAGGGGACTCATCTGCCAGTGTTATCGCTGGACTGGGCAGGCTTCTCCAGTGGGTCTTTTCACAAAGACTGACTGACTGACAAGGCTGCTGGGATAGAACCTGGGTTTAGCTTTTAGGTGTGCGGGGACAGTCTTTCCTTTATCCTGGGACTCCAGAGACTTGGGAGTCTCTCAGTGAGCTGCGTCATGTCCCATGGCGGCAGCCTCGGGGAGCATCGTGGTGGACATGAAAATAAGGAGCGGACAGGCCAGCGCCCTGAAGAACCCACGGGAACTCCCTCACCCTGTGCGGACCGAGCGTTCTCGGATGAGGAGAAGTGTGTGTGGGTAACCACTGTGTCTTGGCAATTGCTTTTTTGGCAACAGACTGCTCCGAGGGAAGCTCTCTCAAGGCATTTCTAATGGGACTGGCAGGTGAGAGCACTTGGCATCTGCCAGCCCCAACCCGCACTTCAGACGTACATCCGATGGAGTTCAGCTTTGGGAGTCCGAAATCCTGGTGGTGGGCCAGCTCCCAAGGTTGCTCTTACTCCTCAGCACCC
>NW_022103918.1:14704128-14729610 GCF_000313985.2 Echinops telfairi
GGGGGGAGAGATGGGTCCCAGACTTACCCCCAGCGCATCTCCTGATACAGCATCTAGTGGAGAACAGGCATGCAATAAATGTTTGCAGGCAAGTTAGTGGCAGAACACTGATATGGGGGAGATGAGAGGCCCTACTGATAGTTACTTCTTTGGTAGCTAGCGATAAGATTTACTTAAAGCAGCTTGAGGAGACTGAACCTTGATGGTGAATTTAAAAAAGAGAAAGAACCATGGAATTACGTCTGTACGACATTGTTAAAGATGACTTTAAAAATAAATCAACGCTATTAGTTGTATGGAGTTATGGGAGTTGTGTGTATCCGCGTATGCATCTCAGGACTGACCCAACGCTAACCAGCATTTCTTTCTTTCTTTTTTTAAAAATAAATCATTTTATTGGGGCTTTTACAGTTCATCTAACAATCCATACATCAATTGTATCAAGCACATTTGTGCATATGTTGCCGTCATCATTTCCAAAACATTTTCTTTCTACTTGAGTCCTTGGTATCTGCTCCTCTTCCCCCCCCTCCCTTTACTACCCTCCCACCTTCATAAACCCTTGATAATTTATAAATGATTATTATTTTAATATTTTACACCATCCACTGTCTCTCTTCCCCCACGTTTCTGCTGTTTCCCCCCTCCCCAGGGGGTGGTGTTAGACGTCTATCATTTCTGTTGGTTTCCCCTGTATCCCCCTTCTCCCTCCTCCTCTGCCTTCCCCCTACCCTTATGGTATCACTACTCTTATTATTGGTCCTGAGGGGTTTATCTGCCATGGTTTGTGTGTGTGTCAAGAGCTCTTATCTGTACCAGAGTACATGCTCTGGTCTAGCCGGGTTTGTAAGATAGAACTGGAGGCATGACAGTGGTGGGCCAGCATTTCTTGTCCTTACACAACTAGACTGATTTTTTTTTTCCCTTCCCCTTCCCCATTTGTTAATGTAGCGACTCACCATTCTGATTTAGAGATACGACATTCAAAATGAATTTGTGTGTCTCAAAACGAATGACTATAACTGTGGCAAACCACTGCCTGGATGGCTTTTTTTCTTTTATTAGTATAGTTAGACAGGTCAAAGAGCTCAGAAAGAACGAAAAGCAAAGTGAAGGTTGGGGAACGAGCAGAGACTGCCAAGCATGGGGCCCGGAATGTCAGGGGAAAGCACAGCTGGGTGGACGCACCAGGTAAAAGTGATGCGGGCAGGAGCCCTGGTGGTGCGGTGTGTAGGCACTCAGCTGCCCCAGGAAAGGGCAGCGGTTCACACCTGGCAGCCACCCTCTGTTGAGAAAGACTGGCCACCTGCTGCTGGAGAGACTGCAGACTTGGAAACTGTACGGGGTGGGGCAGCTCCACCATGTCCTCTGGTTCATTAGTTGGAATTGACTGCCCGCTGCATTTGGTGTGGTGTTAGTGGGCTACATGCTCCTGTCTGCCCATAAATTACTATTGAAACGAAGCGGTGGGTTCAGACTTCTGACTTGGGGTGAGCCGCTCAGCACACAACCCACTCACTACACCACCAGGGTCCCTCAGTGATGGATACAAGGGTTTCATCTGACTGGCCCCACTGCTTCCATATCCGAGGGGCTTCAGAGAGTTGATGTGGGAAAGCCATTATCTTTTAATTCCATCTCTGCACGCATTTTGCATAATAAAACATTTTTCTGAAAAGCCGAAGCATAAGACACAATATCTTACCTGGATAGATGAATGATTGACTATCCTAATTTCTTTATACTTAATTATATGTTTCTAAATTGGATAATTAAAGGAAATTGACTTAAAAAGAACCCCTTAGGTGATGAAAGATAAAGTAGTGTGTACACTATCCAGCATTGCATGTAGCACCTACTCTGTGAGTTTAGACAACTTACATTCCCAGGTGTAGTTCCTGATCAGCTCAGTCTATGCTTCTATGAGGAATCGCCGTTTTAGACCTGTTTCCCCATTATGCTGGTGAGCCCCGTGAGCTCCTTAATTAAATCAAGGTATCGATTTTACAGTGGAGCTGAATCTCATGCCTTGACCCTCAGACTCTCACTGATGTGCTTCCCCCTTGCCCCCTACACACACACACACACACACACACACACAGAGATAAATACACTAAGTTCTGTGTTGCTAAAGTCCCCAAGTTAATTCCCATTTTTACTTAGACTTTCAGTTGGATTGAATGTGGGTAATAAAGGGGTCTCGTCATAAGCTATAGCTGAAAGGATTACTTTGAAGGCACTTCTAGAATTTTGAGTAATTAGAGTGGTCTAAATTCTTTGAAAGTCAAGTAGACTCAATAAATGCTTATGATAGATGCATTATATGCTTGGGATTTTATAAACATCATGGAAGAATCTCAAGCAATCCAAGGCTTTAGTGTTGCACTGAGGGACTACTAGCAAGAATGAAAAAAACAACTCACATAAAACCACCAGATTACTATCCCGAGCAGAACATGATGAAGGGCGAACTTCTGGAGTGTGGACCAGGCATGTTTTGACGGAAGCCCCGAGGGGACTCCAGTGCAGGAGGAGGGGACACCGGCCCAGTATAAGAAGGAAGTGGTGGGAACTGAGCCCATGACAGTGGGGTCAAATTGACAGAGGCAGAGATGAGTGGGAGATAAGTATAGTGGGGGCACAGATGCTTATGGGATATGTTGAAAAGGAGAATACAAGAAGGTACACTGAGAGGAGGAATTGAGTTGTAGGTCTCAGGGAAGCAAGAAGCAAAAACAAAGGTTCCAAAGCAGAGAAGGACTCATGAGCTTTTAGGAAAAAGTTAAGACCCAATTCCTGTGAGACTGGAAGAAGAAAGCACTGTAGTACATGTGGAAGACGAAAGTATGTCGGAAGGGAGCTTAAGCAAGATGGCCTCCACTACAGTCCATTCAGAAGGTCTCGTGAACATAGTGTACAGTAAGAGGGTGTCTAGACTTCAAGGGAAAGGAGTAGGTCTGGAACTTGGCCATGGAGTGCATGCCAGGTTGTAGAGGGAAAGTGTTCTTGCTGAGACTGACAGAGGTTAAAATCCAATGCTCACATGTCTTCGTTCAGTGAACGTCTACAATGGTTCCTTCATTCAGTCACTTTGTGTTAGTCTGGGTAGACTAGAGAAACAAATCCACAGAAACTCATATGTATATAAGAGAGCGTTTTATATAAAGGGTAAGTGTACATTAAGAAAGCATCCCAACCCAGTGCTGTCAAAGCCCATAGGTCCAACACCTTATGTCCGACACCCAAAGTCCTCCTCCATCTCACAAAACACAGACTATGACGCCGACTGCAGGAGGAAAGCCGAATCAGTGAGTGTGTAAGCATCTCAGTGCTGGCAGGGGTCTGTCTCTACACGGCTGCTCCAGCACCCAGGGCTGCATTGGGCTACGTCCATGTGGCTTCTCCTCAGGGATGTCTTGCAGGAAGTGAGCCTTGCCAGCTGAAGCAGGGAACTGGCTAAGGCAGCTGCACCCTGGTGCAACCATCAGAAAGCAGGAGACCCGAGAAGTAGAAAGGCGAGGCTGACTGAGCCATTTATCTTCAGCCCTTCAGTTAACCCCACATGTGTTCATCGGCCAGATTGACCCAATAAACTGTAACTATTTCACCCCCCACTCTGTGTCAGATGCTAAGACAAAGCATGCAGAGTCTTGGGAGGGAAAGGTGAGTAGGTAGCTAAGGACTAACTTTAGTCCATTCATTGTGATGCCTGTTGTTAGTAAAGGCTCATCTGGTTGAAGAGGAGATAGCTGCCTTATGAGTAAACAGTTAATTCAAAGAAGACAGCATAGAAAGCTACCTCATCTGAGGTGACTCCTAATGAATGAGGAAAGAGGCTAGGAGAAGCCTGCCTCCTGCCCCAAGCACTCAGGCCACGGGCCAGGAAACCCACCACGGTGGGTTTGTGTTCTGGCTGCCACGACCTCCTCTGCCCGCACCGGGTCCCCTGTGCAGGGGATGTCAGGGGCATTCATTCCACTTCTGACTATTTGTTCTTGATGGTGGTGAGATCTCCCACTGCTTCAGAGATGGCTCGTTTTATACCTGCTAGGATGGCAGAACTGACCAGTGCCCTCAGTAGAGTCCATGCGCTCCTTGTTTGCTTGTTTCCACCCGTCATTTAGTGGAGTCATAGCAGGTCATGTCATTCCAGTGCATCCTTCCAAAGTAAGCCACTGGTCCATCGGTTCCTACTGTGATCCGGTGTTTACAGATAGTAGTATTAGAATAGCTTTGATCGTGATAGGCTCTTACAAAAAGCAATCCCATGTTTAAGACCCCTAAGGTGGATCGCTGTAGGTTTTCAGGAACTGCTTTGTTTTTGGAGCTAATCTTGGGGAATCCATTTTAGAACATCTTGTTTTCACAGCATCTAGACTAGCTTGGGGATGGGTGGTGGGGTGGTGGGGTGGTGGTGGGGGGGAGGCTGGGCTCTCTACTCCGGTAAACGGTTACAGTCTAAGACACCCAGAGGTGAGTCCCTGTGAGTCAGCATCGACTTATGGCAGCACGTTTGGTGTTTTAGAGAGGCACTTGGGGGAGAAACACGACTTATCTTGCTATCTTTCCTCCAGTCAGAGGAAAGACAAGTTTTGCTTCTTGTCCTCACCCGAACAGGCAGCTTCTTTATCTAATGAAATGCATCCGTTCACAAAGCGTTGCTTGTATGGGTCCGGTAATGTTCATCACCAACACGCTGGTTTTTAAGGCGGGACAGGATCTGCCTCAACAAACGGCCCTTAAGAAGGCCCTTACATTTCATTTCTCAGTAGTCCCAAGAGACGACTCTTCTCCAGTTCATTCCTACCAGACTCTTTGTAATTTGATTCTGGCCTCTTCACTTAACAGCTCAAACAGAATTATGCTGTGATCAATGTGCAGGCATGTTGTCAAGCAGCTGATGTTGAGAATTCCATCCACTGTAAATACGCATTGCACATTCACTGAATTGCCTTCTCCGGCTTCTGGGAAAATGTATCCAGGGAAAACATATCTAAATTGATCCAAGAAATTCTGAAATTTTCTCTTTTCATGTAGCCCCTTCTAACACATAACTTTTGTTACTTCCAGAATTGATACTGGATACTATGTTAACTGGAAAGGTAAAATAATAATAGTTTAAAAAAACCTCACTGCCATGACTCCTGGCAGCCTGATTACTGGTAAAATAATAATATCAGTTAATTTTGGAAAAATTAATAGAGGTCACATCAGATGTGCCCTGGGGAGTAAGATGGGCTGTTTCGCTTGCGTTGTTGCTAGTTCTGAACCTGAAGGGATCATTTCACTTGAACACGGCCGGGGCACCGGATATGCCGGCAGGACTCCCCAACTGGCTTTTGTTTCTGTTGTACTTGAATGAGAGTGAGGGAATTCTGTTAGGCTTGCTTATTAGAGTTATAAACTACGTAGATGAGACAAGAAGAACAGTTCATATGCTAAGGAGCCCTGGCGATGGAGAGGGTTTCGCACTGGGCTACTAACCGCAGGTCAGCAGTTTGCAACCAACAGTGCTCCTTAAGAGGAGCAAGAGGAGGCTCTGTGCTTCCATAAAGAACGACAGCTCCAGGAACCCAGGGGGGCAGTTCTCCCCTGGGTGGCCGAAAGGCAGAATTGGGCAGTTCTGCACATAGGATTGCCAGGAGGCAGAATGGGCTCCGAGTTTATCACCTAGACCACTGTATTTCAAAAGGATGGTTTTTAAAATGTTTTCTGCTGTGAGCCTTTTTTCAGCCTCAGCTGAGAAGGGAAGAAAACCTACACGTTATCCCCTAATTTAGACTTCGTGTGGCATGTACACCATGCATAGCCAACCACGCTCTGCCTTACGGCAACCCCACGTGTGTCAGCCTTGGAATTAGGCTCCACAGGGTTTTCATTAGCTGGTTTTTAAAAATTGTGAATTAGGTGAGGGGTTTACATTTCAGACCATCAACTCTGTATTCAGCAATTCAAACCACTCATCAGCCCTCACCTCTGTACCCTCCCACCCCCCCCAACATGGCTAATTTTTTAAAACTTTTTTTGGTGAATTGGGCAAAGGTTTCAACGCAACTGTTTATACACATTTTGTTTCATGTCATTGATGGCAGTCCCCACGACAACATCACTCTTCCAACTGCTCCCCGTGCTCCGTGCTTCCTCCTCTCTAATCCTTATGACATCGCCCTTGGGCAAATGCTTATTCTAAGAAATATGTACCTCCCTCGGATTATTACCGTCTACCTGCCTAGTGCTTAGCTGAAAACTGGGCCACGGAGGTGAGTTCATTCCCAGACCTGAAGGATGGCTGGGGCCATCGTCCTTGGGGTCCACTAATCTCTGACATGGAGGCCTGGTCTTGTTGATGAGTTTTGTTCCGCATTCCCCCCACTCTACCAAAGACCCCTTTCTATAATGTGATCCTTTTCATAGCAATTGGTAGTGGTAGCCGAGCACCATCTAGTTCTATTGGTCTCAAGGTCGTGAAGGCTGTGGGTTCCAGTGATCCATTGGTCCATAGGTTGGTTTTTGGAAATAAGTCACCAGACCTCCCCCCATCCCCACCTCCCCTCAGGGTGCCCTGAGGTGGACTTGAACCTCGGACCTTTGGTCAGCAGCCAGCACTTTAGCCATTTGCATCACTCAGGTACACCATGCCACGCATAACCCAAATCTGATGAGAGAGAGGTGATGGGGATGGAAGAAAGCGTGAGCATCAGTAGCTGCAGAACACAAGACTGCAAGTGGATGCCAGCTGCTAGGCTGCCCAGGAGCTTAACCTAAGAGCATGTGAACAAGCAGCTCACAAGGCATTAATACATTCACAGCAGACCGTGAGGAAGCACTGAGAATCAGTCCATGTTATCAGGGCCAGTCATTGTGGGCTGGAGTGATTAAGTTTTGGGAGAAAGAGAGGAAGGCTTCAAAGAGGTGGGGACGCCCAGCCCTGTGGTTGGAAGACTTCAGTAGGCAGCAAGACGACTGTGGGGTGAAGTGTCCCTGCCATCGCACCTTTACAGGCAGGCGTTGCCGGGCTCTGGGGGAAGGGAGGAAAATATGGCAGGCCCTCTCTTCCCACTCCCTCCCCATCACTCCACCACACCCTCCAGAATGGTGCTGAGCATTTGGGGAGAAACAGCACTCTTGTGCCTTGGCCACGGACAGGCGTATCTAGGCGTGGATCCACGGTCCACGAAAAATGTCGGTGCCCCTATTCCCTTTGGGTCCTTATTTTCTGCTTCTTAAGAAATGGTTGCACCTATTGAAAATGCTCCTTCCTCAAGGTCTCCTCTGCCTGTGCTCTCTTAAGTGAACCAGGTCACGTTCGCCCCTCTCCCGTCGATGGCAGTGACGGCCACACTTAATTCAGGTTCCTTGGATTCAGAACCCAGTCGGTCAGCTCTCAAGAGCCTGGTGCCCATTCTTCTCTCTTCCAGACAAATGGACATCTGCCTGGGAACGGAGATGTGTATCAAGAACGGCTGGCGCGCTTAGAAAACGATAAAGAGTCCCTCGTTCTCCAGGCAAGTGGTTTGTCTAGATTCGTCTTTCCCAATGGTGTGCTTACGTGAACGTTCTTTTCATGGGGATATGGCAAAGCCTGACGCTTACAGAAAGTAGACAGCTAATAGAAACCTGTACACAGCTGAGAGCGGTGGGGCCTGTGGCAGAAGGAGCCTGTGCATCTGCAGGCTGGACGGAACAGTCCCCCATCAGCCTGAGTTCTTCAAGGGGCAGGGACAGTGAATTATTTAATGCTCTTCTAGACACCGTCTCTAACTTCCACCCCTGGATTATTGCTCTGTCTCCAACAGCACTCTTTTCCCGCTCTCCCCCACAGCACTCTGTTGTTCAGCTGCGTTCTATAATTCATCACAATGGCCACACAGAATTTGGTGACCCTATTCATGATGAAGAGGTTTATTAAGGAAGTTCACAGGTTCCAGTGTAGGCGAGAAATGCTCAGGGTAGTTGTAAATTTTTCCTCTTACAAAGTTTTTCGGGGTGGGGGTGGGGTTGCTAATAAATGCCCACCACAGGGCCTGTTACTCTACTCCGGGTCTCAACCTGAGGGCATTCTGATCTAGCTCCCCCAATTACGTGTCCAGAGTTACCCCACCCCAGGAAGCCCTCCCTTGAAGGCGCTTCCACTCCAGCTTTGTGAACGAGCGAGCCCAGCAACTTTGATTAATACCCAGAGGCACCTCGTGCCACAGGCCAGCCTCCTGCCCCAAAGCACTCAGCTTTACTTGCTCCGTGGCCTGGGAAGTCCACCTCTCGGGCTCCTATGTGGCTCCTGGGTGGGACTGTTAAGAAGGCGGGGCTTCTGCCGATGCTGCCCCGCTGCCACTCCTCAAATGTCAAGGCTGCCTTCTGGATCCAAGAGGCTCACTACACAGCAATCTCGGGGTGCTAACACCCTCTACTCCTGACTCTGGCTGCCGATGAGATCCCTCTCTCCTGCTCATAGGGCTCATTTTGTACCCAGTGGACGGCACTCACGTTGGGGGTGGGGGGGCTGTTACTCACAGGTGGGTCCCATCAGGGTCTTCTCCACCATCGTACCCAGAAGCATACAGCAAAGGGTCATTTAGTGGGTGTTACAGAGACTGCAGCTAGCAGAGCCACATTAACTAATTCACTGCCCCTGCCAAAGGCCATTCTGAATACAGGCATAATGCCATCCAGTCTGATTTTTTTTATCTGAATTTTTAATATTGGAAAATTAGGTTTCTATGAAAATACACTTTTTTTAAATGTAAAGTTTTCAGGGTTTTAAATGATTTTTCTCTCTCACTGTCATCAAGTCGCAACGCACAGCGACCTTAGAGGACAGAGGAGTACTGCCCCTGTGGGTTTCTGAGGGCGTCCATTGTTTCTGCTCAGAAAGCCTCATCTTTCTCCCATGGAGCTGCTGGTGGTTTCAAACTGCTGACTTTGTGATTGGCAGGACAGTGAGTAACCACTGCACCACCAGGGCCAGGGCTTCTGTTTTAAATGAGATGGTAGGCCAAACAGAACACTATTATGAATGAAGTCCTGCTTATGGGTTAACTTGAAGAGTCTGATTTTAACTTTTGATACATTTATTGAGATACCATATATACTGTGTATAAGCCGAGTTATTCAGCACATTTTTAATGCAGCTTTTGTGGTAAAATTAGGTGCCTCAGCTGATATTCGGGTCAGCTTTTACTCGACTATATACGGTCTTGGAACTAAATTATAGCTAGTAGATTGGTGGTCTTTGGAGGAGGGCTGGCCCACAGCAATTTTCAGTAAATACCAAGATGATGCACTAACCCAGGGGCCCCTCGTGGACTCTTAGGGTATAACAGGTTATACCTCAGCCTTGAACAGATTCTTGTAAGCAGTGTCATTTTAAAAGATCTCGTGGGATTGTACAGTTTCCCGGTTTCATTTTTTCTTCTTTATTTGTCTTGAAGCATCATCTTTGAACAGTCCTTGATAATTTCTGCTTCAAACATTAGCTTCATTTCCTCTTTTAACTTTTACTATTGCCCTTTCGCCCCGCACCCATAAAAAAAGAGAGAGCATTTGTGCACGCACGGAAAAGGCGTCCTGTGAACCAAAGAGCAGCAGAGAAGTAAGAATGTGAAGGGGAAAACAAAGAACGTGTAAGATTGTTGCCTTATCATGAATGTCAGAATTTCCCCCCTTTAATTAAATGCGTAGCTCGATCATTCCAAATTTTGTTCTATTGAAAGAAATAAAGTGTGCAATAAGATCCCCGAGTCCTGTCCAACTCACCGGAGCCTCTGCTCTAATTACAGGTCAGTGTGCTAACAGACCAGGTAGAGGCTCAAGGAGAGAAGATTCGCGACTTGGAGTTCTGTCTGGAAGAGCACCGAGAGAAACTGAATGCCACAGAGGAAATGCTGCAGCAGGTATGTGCCGAAGCAGCCAGCAAGGTGCGCTTGTCCTGCTGCGTGCTCGAGAGGCGGCCTGGGCAGTTCCGTTGTGCTGATAACTCTGAGGATGGAGTAGCGTCTCCACACACGTACACACAACATCCGATGCTTCTGTAATTAGGATTTGGACGGACATATGTTAGGTCTTTGGGTTATTTTAATTTCCCCTCCGTGTTTCCAGATTTATGTCTCTTCTGCTCATCTAAATTTCATAGACCCCGACACTTGGTTTTCTTTTAACCGGCCGCACATGCGTCTTCTATTTAAAGGAAAGATAGACATCTGTGACTTTACTAGGGGGGAAAAAAAACCTCTTCAGTGCCTATCCACGCATGGATATCCATACATGCTCGTGTCTCAGAGGCTTTCTGATACGATGGATGTACCTCAGGGGCACGATCACTGCTAAGCAAAGATTGGCCTTTCGGGCCCTCCACTAGCTCAGTGGAGAAGGGTCTGCTGATCTGCTTCTGCCAAGTTCATAGCCCAGAAAAGCCTGTGGAGTGGTTCTACTCCGTAACACGTGGGGTGGCCATGGGCCAAGGGCCAGCTTGGCAGCAGCTGACAACACTAACGGTACAATACAGGCCGGAATGCAACCGCCTGGCTTTCTGTCCTGCTCTGCCATTTACTTTTTGGTAAGTTCTTACTCTCTGTTCCTTCCCTTCTGTTTGTCAGAATAGTAAGAATCTCCCTAGGACTGTTGTGAGGATAGAACCACTTAATGTATGCCAGAGCATTGCCTGTCACCTGGCCATCATAGTTATCGTCATCGATGTTACCGTCATTGGCCTTCGGAATACACAGGGTGTATCTGTATGTGTGTGTGCATCTGTCTGTGTCTCAGCTAGTACACAGACCAGTGTTTAGTTCTGCTCAAAGGAGGGTAACCAGAGTTCATATTTGCTTTGCAAAAGCCTGTATATTTAATAAGCGTGTTCCATCCATTACCTGATAGTTGCTGCTTTGCAGCCGGAGCTCAGACAAAGCCGCAGGTGAGTGCTGGCAGTGAAACATCTGATGGATTGCATCTCGTAAATTCTCCACAGGAACTTCTGAGCCGGACATCTTTAGAAACTCAGAAATTGGACCTGATGGCTGAAGTATCGAACTTGAAGTTAAAATTGACTGCTGTAGAGAAGGACAGATTGGATTATGAAGATAGGTTCAGAGACACTGAAGTAAGTGTGCCATCTCTGTCTCTCTCATTTACACCCCCCTACACACACACACACACACACACACCCCTAGAGCAAAGTGGAAATTCATTGCAGGTGTGAAGAGATCGCAGCAAGTTTATATATACCCACATATATGAGGGGGTTTCCAAAAGTTCCTGTAAAAATTCCATTATCTTTTAATTCCATTCTTCCATGAGCTCTTTGAAACCTCTTCTTATGCTACTCTTTAAGAATAAACTTTGTTTATTGACGTTTTAATCACATATTGTTAATGGAAGTTTTTACTTCAGACTTTTAACATCGATCATTTCATTAGTCATTAAATACTTTTTTTTACTTTAGGATACTTGAAGCCACTGCCTAGCTCTGTGTCCATCCACCCAACTATCTAGTCATCTGTAGTCATCCATCCATGCTGAGTTTCTAATTGTGTCAAAAGGGGCCTTAGGTACATGGTCTTAATAGTAAGTGGGTTTTATTTAGGTACACTGATTATTTGCTGTATACAAAATTAGTGGATATTTACAATATGTCTGGAGTATATACTTATATCATCTAACCATAAAATCACAGTGCTTTTCAGAGTTATTGAATTTGGCTTTCTGCTTGGTGACTCTTACAAACCAAATAAGAAAGGCTACCTCTACTCTTGTGAAACTTGGGATCAATTCTGTGACTTGAAGTCCTCACTCTCCTTCTCCCTATGTTGTTTCTCGGGTTGGGGTGGGAGGGAGAGGGGTCACACTGTGGTCAGGAAAAAGTGCCCTGCAGGAGAGAGGAGGCAATCACTCCCAGGCCAGCATCAGAGGGAGAGCAGGGCCGTTCCATGCCACCCGCACGAAAACACGTACAGTGAGAAAGCGAGCTACACAGTTTGTCTTGGTTTCCTGGTCCGGGTGAATTTATGCTTACGCTCTACTGCTACGTCCCGTGTGCCGCAGCCTTGTGAACAGGTGTGTGAGAATTACCGAACGGTGGCACAGAAACACAGGGTAAGCCCTCGTGCTGTTGGGAAATGGCACACTGACAGGTGCAGTGCTGCCCCCAACCTGCCATTCATAAAAACTCACTGCAAACACAGCAAAGCGAGTCAATTAAGTGAGATCTCCTTGTACTTACTTTTCACGTCTTGCTTCATTTTGCACTCATTGCGACAGGATCCTACAGGACAGAGTAGAACTGCCCCCCTGGGTTCCCAAGACCGTAACTCTTTATAGGAGTAGGGAGTCTCATCTTGCTTCTTCGGATCAGCCAGTAATTTTGAACTGCTGACCCTGCACGTAGCAGTTCAACGTGTAACCTATGCCCCTAGGGTCACCGTGAGTTAGAGTTCACTGGATGCAGCAAGCTTAGTTCTTGGGTCTTCATTTGAAGCATTTATTGCATCCTATCTTGATACCAGCCACTCGGCATACCTGAGCCCCCTTGTACAAGCTGTTTGTAGAGTAAAAGTTAAGAGGTTGGAGGTAACGAATCACATGAGAGCTACTTGCAGAGGAAACTATCTGAGGCGGCCCCTGACGTCATAGCAGCGAGTGAAAGCCCAGGAGTGGTGACTGATCCTCCAGGAGAAGGGGGTTTCATTATGACAGATGACCCAAAGAGATCCCTGTGTCAAAAATTGCCAGTTGTTGAAGGACCCCAAGCTATTCCGTGTCCAATAGAGATAAGGTGCATGTTCTTAAAGGGGCCAATGACAATCCTACAGACTGTACTTTGACACCTGGCTTCATACCTACCTTTCCTCTGGCAACAGATCAAGGCAGCAAACTTGGACTCTCAAAGAACAAACGTATTGTGTGTTACTCTAACACCCACCGGGGGTTCAGTGTAATCGTCGACCCGTGTGGCTCCATAGGCAGCAGCCATCCGGATACAGGACCAGTTGTCAGCCTGGAAAAGGGAACTTGCTCCGTTTATTGGAGAATCGAGACAAGCGGAGAGCGGTCTTGCTGCGTGCTTCATCTTTATTACACAGACACAGTGTCAGCTCAGCATTCTCTAGACCTCAGTCATGCTGAGACACGTGTGATAATAATAGACACACGTGTCTGTGTGCTCAAGGGAAGACCCTCTTTCCCACCTCATACGTAAAGAAAGAGCCTATAGATGTCATTTCTGGTCAGATTGATTCTTATGTGCCCTTGATTAGGGCATTTTCCTATTTTGCGTGATCTGGGATACCACAGAAATGGTTCCGTCTGTCGCAGCTCCCGTGGGAGAGTTAAGTTTTGTCACCAAATGTAAATGAGATTCTCTTCAGTGCATCAGAATCAGAATGATGCAGTGATCCACGTGAACCACTAAGTGTTTCCTATGATCACCTATGTGACTAATGAGGGTATATTGCTCTTCCTATAGGTTTTATTTCTTTGCATCGGATGTAAGTAAAATAGAATGATTCAGCAGTAATAAAGTCAGTACGATCACTAACTTTCCTAAGCACATACTATTTTGCAGTGTAGACAACGATGACGATGGGATTCTTGTTAGAGGATGCTACTCCATACCTGAAATTCATGTTACTGTATACATGTATAAGCCGAGTTTTTCTGCACATTTTTAATGCTGAAAAAGCCCCCCTCGGCTTATACTCGAAGGAGGGTTCCCACTTACCTGTTCTCCGGTGCAGTGCGGGTGTTCTCCGGTCTCTCCCGCTCTTCTGCGGGCGCCTGCAGCCTCTGTGGGTGGTCCGATGACTGCTGGTATCACCGCTCTTCTTTTCTCCTGCACGCTGGCAGTCTCTGTGTTGTCTGTACTGCACTGGGCAAGAACCTGCCCGCTGCTGTGTGCTGGTACCTGGGGCGCACCGCATCCTCCTCAGATGACTGTCGGATGCGGCTGCTCTTCTCCCACTCTTCTCCAGGGCTGTGACCAATGACGGAGCCTTTACCGTCTGACCCGTGCTTCGTCAGGCCCCCTTACTCCGCCCAAGCATTGTTGAATACAAGTACCTGAATATCGCTGGTCTTGGATATACAGTACGTGTATTTACAGTACTTAGTCTGCTATATTTTATTTTTTATTTTCTTATTAACCCCTATCTGGACCCAGTGTTGACTATGCTTGCATACAGCAGCCTGTGTTAGGGCTCATGTTATACATGCTGCGTTGCATACGCTGTGTGTTACTGCATGTGTTGCATTAGCACTTCCCATCCATATGTGGTAACGCTGCGTATACAGTAACAGTGCATGAAGTAACACACTGCATACACAAAACAGTGTGTATATGATGAGCCCTAGCACAGGCTGCTCTATGCAAACAGTCATGTCATCACATTCTGGAATATCATCAGCCTGTGTGAGGCCTCAAACTATACACGCTACTGTTGTGTACATGTGGTAAGGCAGCATATGTAGTACTGCAGCGCGTGCATAACACAGCATGTATAGCTGTTGTTAATACCATATTGTTTTTGTTGACCCTCTTTTCCACTTACAAAGCTAGCTTACTGTTTTTCTTTGAAATAAATATTCGAAAACATTCAACCTACTGATGCCTCAATTAATGTAATTGTATTGGTATCCATTTTTATTTTGAAATTTACCTGTAACTGCTGCATTTCCCACCCTAGGCTTATACTCAAGTCTATAGTTTTCCCAATGGCAGGTGACTCTCAGGAAAAAAATCAAGTCTGGATTATCCATGTGGCAGCTCTGAACTGCCTTCCCCCTGCTTGACCAAATCAGTCATGAGGGTGACCAGATACTTATGTGATTTGTAGATGAAAACAAAGTGAGTTTTCTGTTCAGTGTTTCCTTTGCCCTTGGGCTGCATAAACGGAACAGTAGGTAACCAGATATCAGAGAACCAATCTAACTGTTGGCTTGGTTCGTAGTTGTGTCATTCTTAGCTGGGAGTGCTGTTGGGTCTGGAAAGTTGGGCTGTTTCATAATTCCCACTGCTAGGACATGCTCTCTAAATTGTCCTCGTTTTCCAGTAAACGGAGTGTGTTTGATCACTAGACTCTCTCGATACTGGATTGCTTCCTCTGTGAGGTTCTTAACACCTTTTCTCTTCATAATAAAGCAACTAATGTTAGAGCACATTTCAACAAGAAGGGTGTGTAGTGGAAGTATTGCATATTGTTTATAATATCTATACAAAGGAAGCCCTGGACGTTAATTTTAATATTTGCACAAGATCTGTTTTTCATATGTTAACACCTATAATTACACTGACTTGTTATTTTCTACTGGAATTCTGGAACCTAGGAAGCTATGTGTTTGTTTCTTTACACTTATTTCCCTGAAGCAAGAGACTTTGTATGGCCTTCAGCACAAAGACTTCAGACCAATTCTTTGTATTACACTTTGTTGCCTCTTGGCTATATGACTTACGAGTGCAAATCATTGAACTCTAACAAAATATTGTAGAGAATAAATCATAATGGGTTAAACATTTTTTTAAGTCAGTTTTTTTGTGGTAAAATTAGGTGCATGGCTTATATTTGAGTCAACTGATACTCAATTATATATGGAATATCTCATGATTTCCCCTCTCTGCTATTTATGCATAACCAATCGGTGTTATCATGTTTGTGTGTTCTTTATATAACTTTGATGTGATTTGTTATCAGACTGCTTCCTATGTTGGTAGGTATGTATTTTTATTATGCAGACATAAATAAAATTGTCTTTTTAAAATTAAAAAGAAGAAGAGAATGAGGTTTAGCCTCCTGCTATTAAAAATTACATGTTCTCTTGAAGGTCTGGCTGCCTTGGTCTTGGTCTCTGCCTTCCTTCCTTTGCAGCTAAAGGAACCCTGTAGCTCCTTTCATAGTTTATGCTTTCCAGCCTAGAGCGGTTTTGAGTAAGCTACGTGAACCATGCTTCTCTTGCGACTGGGCCTGGGGTTTTAATACAGCATGTAGAGAAAATGCCCAACTTCTTTAAAAGGTTTGTCTTCGTGCTTTGTCTCGGTGGTTTCCTCTGTTGTCCCTGCCGTTCCTTGACCGCACAGTTGCAGTAAACGTAATAACGCAAACAGGGCGGGGAGCTGGTTTCGCTGCTGAAAGAGAAGGTCCAGCACCTGTGGGTCCAGAGGTGGCCTTCTGTAGTCTGTATGCAAAGAATAGGGGACATCTGCACACATACACACACACCACTGCTGGTTTAATCTGAGTACAACGTGTTCACCGAACACTGGCACTAAATTGAGCTGACTGTTCGATGATTTTTGTAAGACCTCAGAGCTGTCTTTATGTGCCGTCAGCTTGTGCAAATGGAACCGTGAGTGACCAGAGTCGAGCTGGCCCACAGGGTTTCCAGGGATGAACCCTATAAAAGCATGTTGCTCCATGGAGCGCCCCGTGGATTGAAACCACTGACTTGCCTTTAGCTCCCAAATGTTTCACCATTGTGACACTGGGGTTTGTGCATAACCTAATCGTTATTTCAAACAGTGCTTCCATATTTCAGCATGCATTCTCGATCACATGTAAAACCATCTTATCGCAAACTTCCCGTAAACTCAATTCCTGGTAATTTTCTAATAAAGATTCAACATTATTGGTAAATGGTAATATGCACACACTCAGATTATGAGTTTTAACAAAATTTGTGATGTTATGTATGTAAATGAGTAAAACCTAATGGTGTATGCTTATTTTTCCTGTTATTGCCCTCTTAATAAAGATGAGATGTACATATTATATATGTATATACCATATATACTCGTGTATAAGCCAAGTTTTCAGCACATTTTAATGTGCATTTTTGTGGTAAAATTAGATGCCTCCACTGATATTCAGATTGGCTTATACTTGAGCATATATGGTAAGATGGGCACCAAAATTTTTTTTTTTAATCATTTTATTGGGGGCTCTTACAGCTCTTTTAACATTCCACACATCAATTGTATCAAGGATATTTGTACATACGTTGCCACCATCCTTTTCTAAACATTTACTTTCTATATGAGCCCTTGGTATCAGCTCTTCTTTTTTCCTCCCCCCCCACACCCATGACAAATAATAAATTATTATTGTTTTCATATTTTACACCAATCACGGTCTCCCTTCACCCATGTTTCTGTTGTTCATTCCCTGGGGGGGGGGGGTATGTGTTGATCATTACAATTGGTTCCCCTTTCCTCCTTTCTTTCCTCCCACTTCCCTCTCCCCTCCTGGTATCACTACTACTGTTTCTGTTGCTGATGGGTTTATCTGACCTGGATTCCATGTGTCATGAGCTCTTATCTGTACCAGTGTACATACTTCGGTCTAGCTCGCAGTGAAAGGTAGCATTGGAGCCATGCTAGTGGGGGGTAAGGAAGCTTCAAAGAACCAGAGGGATATTGTGTATTGCATCAGTGCTATACTGCGTCCTGGTTGACCCATCCCTTTCTTGTGACCCTTCTGTAAGGGGATATTCTATTGTCTACAGATGCATTTTGGGTCTTTGCTCTAACACCCCCCCCCCCTCCCCCCAATTCTCAACAATATGTTTTTTGTTTGTTTGTTTGTTTGTGGTCTTAAAGTGCCTGTTACCTGATTCCATCGATACCTCATGATTGCAAAGGCTGGTGTGCTGCTTCCCTGTGGGCTTATTTGCTTCCCTGCTAAATGGCCGCTTGTTTAACTTCAAGCCTTGAAGACCCCAGATGCTATATTTCTGATAGCCAGACACTATCTGCTTTTGCAGACATTTGTCTTCAGCGATCATGTCGGGAGGGTGAGCATCACAGAATGCCAGCCAGGTTCTAAGAACAGTGTTCTTGCGTTGAGGGAGAGCTTGAGCAGAGGACCAAAGGCCGTCCACTTCCTCAATGTATTGCCATATAAATGTATGTACATAGGCCAATACCTGTATTTTTATGAATTAATATATTTACAAAAGTTCACACCTATGTTCTTACCTCTATCCAAAGCTTTTCTTCCTAGATCTTTCCTCTGTTTCCTTTTACCTTCCTCTGCCCCACCATCACACTCACCCTTGTTACTGCCTCTTAGTAATTCCTCTCAGCTAGATTGTTGTTGCTCTAACACCCCCAGGATCTGTACATCCTCCTTGTTGTGGATTTTAATTCCCTAGTTGTTCCCTGTCTATCTCACAGTTCTTCCCGCCCTCCATTCCTCCCCCCAAGTCCCTCTGGAACCGTTGGTCCCATTGCTTTCTCCTCGGGCTTGCTTCACATGCCTGTCTTATACAGGTAGGCAAACCAAAAACAGAGACAAAACAAAAAGAAAACAAAAGAGTGAATAAAAAGAGGGGGGTGAGGGAGGAAGAGGAGGAAAAACTAGCCAAAACATACATAATTCTAGATCTGCCCGCTAACCTTTATAACTATCTCCTCACTGGTTCTGGTGGGTTATGAACCTAAAGTTATTTGAACTTTTTCTTAGATTTTGAGATCAGTTGGGTAGTACTTTGGAAGAAAACAAACACTGGAGTGGGGAAGGATGTTTCTTAAAGATTGTTGAGGAAGGAAGCCCTGTTCTGGGAATTGCTGGTAGAGGTGGTTAGCATAATTCAATAGTGCCCCCTTCTGGCCGAGAGTACAAATGTCAGAAACTGAGTTCTTTCACAAACAAGTCTTCTAAGGGAAAAAGGGAAAGATAATGGGGATTTTCTTTTCAGAAAGGACCGCACTTTTATTAAGAAAGTAGTTGAAATCATTTTATGCATATTTAAAAATAAATGTAATTGCTTTGTTTTTAAGTTTTGCATTTTAGGAGCTGTTTCCAGGTTTTCCAGCGATCCCATTTTATAATCTCATCTTCTTCAGTAGTTTCTTCTTCTCTGAAAATTGACACCACATTCAACGATGTGGTAAATACCAAATAGGAGCTTAGAGCTGTTTCTTAGCAATTCTAAAAATGAGACTTAAACTCAACTCCCTGCTGTAGAGTAGATCTTATAGCATCCCAGTAGGACAGGGGAGACCCATCCCCACTCCCCCCATTGTTTCATCATTGCGGAACAAAGGATTTGGAAATTCCAAGCAGGGTTTTAAATGGAGAGATGCTGTGATTGACACGGATAGGTTATTTTATGTATCTGATTTGATTAATGTGACGTTAGCCCTAAAAGCTGTTGACTTCCTCAGATTTCCAGACCATGATGGACTTGCAGGCACTGGCCCTCTAAGGGAAAGAAGGCTGGCAGTTCACACCGATCTGGGCTTCCTGGCAAGAAAGGCTGGCGATCTACTTCCAAAGAGCCAGCCTTGAAAATCCTCCACAGTTCCGCTCACACACACAGGTCACCATGAATCGGAGGTGACCTGACAGCAACCGGCTTCTCCATTTTCCTAATACGTTTCCACGCTTTCCTTTTGGCCAGGGACTCATGCAGGAGATCAGTGATTTGAGATTAAGAGTCAGTGAAATGGACAGCGAACGACTGCAGTATGAAAAAAAGCTTAAATCCACCAAAGTAAGTGTTCTCACCAGCAAGCATGTTGCACACGGTGCCTTCACGCCTTAGCTACGGTCAGTAATGTACACGCCTTGCACTCTCAGTCTATTGTCCGAGTGGATGCGGTATCTCCCCAAGCTGGGGACCTCCTGGAACATAAACACTGTGGCTCTGAATGCAACCCAGGCTGAACGAATCAGACAGACTATAAAGCTATCATTTCCCTGAATGATCTAACTTCCTTGATGAACTAAAACAATTTTCTTGGTGATTCAGCTTATCTTTTTCTACCTCTAGTTTTCTCTCTCTCCTCTGTCTCTCTGCCAGTCCTTAATGGCCAAACTTTCTAGCATGAAAATCAAGGTGGGTCAGATGCAGTATGAAAAGCAGCGGATGGAACAGAAATGGGAGTCCCTGAAGGTGGAGTAGACCGTGGGGGCGGGCGGGGCTGGGGCCTGTTGCTCTCTGCCTTGTGTTGTTTTGCTGTGATGGTGTTTTAGAAGCATGGGCATTCTTTTCACATGTATGTCACCTACTTAGTCGACATTTGTTTAAAGCTGGGTCACAGGACAGTGCAATTCGTACTATTGTTTCCAGAGATGTGTGGCATAATTACTGAAAAGTAAGAAACAGGTCAAATGAAAGCGTTTATTTCCAAATTAAATCTAACTCTCTTAAACTATTAAGCAGCCCTGGTGGCGCTGTCTGGTAAACGTCAGACTGTGAACCTCGAGGTCAGAGATTCAAAGCCACCAGCTACTCCTCAGGAGAAAGATGGAGCTGTCTGCCTCTGTAAAGATTTATAGCCCCAGAAACCCCATGCAGGGACACTGTGAGTCACCGCCATCCCCATCACAGTGGGTGGGCTTAATCAACAGAAAAGACTGCTTTCCTCCTTCATGATGCGCCTTCTTGGAGGCCAGTGCGTACAGTTGTTCACGCTATCATACAGTGAACGGAATTCCCTGCTGAGAGGCAGCGCGGTGAGCACACGGCTGTACTCTGGGCATTTTTACTGGGCATCCTCTCCCACCGTGAAAGTAAACCGAAATGAGAGAACCTACTTCCTGGCTTCTCTGGAGAACCATATCCCTACTGAAAGGCCTACCTTTAGGGACTCAGAAAATAAACTGTTGTGGAGTCTAAACCTGCATTTACTAGCAGTGAATCCCCGCTCCAGTTTTTTATACTAAAATTGTAATATAAAGCTATGGAGACTGTGCAGCTTCAATGTACAAAAGCTAAATAGAAATTCTTTACTAAAATGAAACTAAATCATAAAACATTAATGCATAAAGCATTGGGCATGGACTCTTTTACTGTTAAAATTTTTTTTAAAGATGACATAGAACCTTAATCTATGTTTTCTAAGTAGACTTTTCTCCCCATTGTTGGAAGAGATTCTGTTCTTTTATTTTAGTAATAAGTAAATTATTTAATCCCATGATTGGCTAACATTAGAGTTGTTCCTGACTTATTAATTCACCACTAATTAAACTCTGTGCGTGTCCATGAACATAAGAACCATCTTGAGCTGCTGAATAAATGTCAAAAAAGTGTTAACGTCTCAAGTTTGCTATTGTAACACTAATTGTTCTTGATTAACTTTGTCAGGTTTTCCATTTAACACAGTTTGCAAACCATAGGGCTCCCAGTGCCAAGTATGCTTTAAGAGACACCCCCCCCACACACACACACACACACACTGAGTATATAGGCCTTAGTTGGTTGCATAGGCACTGGTAAGAATCATACCGTCATTGTTATAAGGTGAACTTTTGTTTTGTTTTATTTCTTCCTCATCTTTGTTCCTGTCTGATTTCTCGTGTGTCTTAAGTTCTCATAGATGTTTGTTTCATCCATTGACAATTGACTGTTGGTCTCAGTGAGCCCGAGTGCTCTCTGAAAATGCCCTTTGCCTCATGAAGGGCTATCTGAACACAGATTGACCATTTGTAGGAGGAACTGGCATCTCTGAAAGCACAGCTGGCAGAGAAGGAGACTGAAGTGAAGGGGCTACAAGAAAAACTGGTCTGCAAGATGAAAGGGGACGGGATTGAAATTCTTGATAGAGGTAAGCATGTTTGTCTGACATCCACTGACTTAGCGTGTTCCCGTGCCTGGAGACTGCTAGCAGATCCCGGTGCTGCTCAGTGTTGCAGTCCGAGCATCAGAGAACGGAAGGGTAGCGGGTCATCTTGGCTCAGGTTCGTGGGCAAGGCTGAGGCCTGTTTACTGTGACTGGGAATCGAACCACGAACCTTCTCCTGCCGCTGAAGGATGGCCCTGTTCTTTTGGGGGGATTCATTGTAGGTGACTAAATTGTAACGTTTCATCACGATGATAGCCCCCCGTCCTAGCAGCAATACAAGGGACACCAGAAAGAGTGACAAAGAATCACTGTGACACCCTAGTGGTGTGTCCCTCTGAACTGAGCTTGACACAATACAAAATAAGAAATTCTGAAGCCATTTTCTGCCCTCCTGGGACAAGGCTCAAAGCACACATAGCGTTGAATCTTTGGACAATCAGGAGACCTTTCTAACCCGTAGATTGAACCCTCAACCTATTAGAAAGCAAAGATGCACCCAAAAGATTTTTCATAATTGAGGGGCTGTGCTGTAAATATTAGATGATGTGTCATTTCTAAAAATGAGGTTATTCTTTATATAAAATATATTTTGTGGAAGATATATTTCATATGAAATATTGATAAAAGTTTTGCTCATATAAAATAATAAAGTCAGCTTTATAAATTATATTTGGAAATACACTGCGTATAACGTCTGACTGTGCTAGGTGAAATTCAACTTTTTTGTGTGTGATTACAAACATTTGGTGACTACAAGACACTAAAGACACTTCTTTTGACTCATCTGAAACAACAAGTTTCAGTTAGTGTAGCCCTGGAAGGGAGACGTCGGACAGGGCAAGACACGACAAAATAACAATTTACAAATTATCAAGGGCTCATGAGGGAGGGGCGAGCGGGGAGGGAGGGGAAAAATGAGGACCTAATGCTGGAGGCTTAAGTGGAGAGAAAATGTTTTGAGAATGTCACAAATGTTGAAAAGCCACATAGGAACACCTTATATAGAAATGTTAAGATCACAACAACAGTAAATGGTCTTTCGTCAAAACACATTTCCTTCAGGAATGTGTGTTGGAGAGACGGAGGTAGGGCTCGACTTTAGGTCTTCTGATGATTTGTCTTGGATCGTCTTTCTAGTATCGGTTCTAGAGCTTTAAAACGGTGCTTACCTCTCGGTCCTCCTGAGATGAGAGGCCCTTTCTTTAAGGTAAATGGAGAATAAATAATATAGCGCTTTTAAAACACTGCTTCTTGTTTTAATGGACGCTGCCTCCAACTCACTGCGTTTTCCCGCACAGAAGAAAATTTTAAAAAGAAGCTCAAAGAAAAAAGTAAGGTTTTTGGTGTTTATCCACCAGCCTTTAATTTCATCAAAAGTACTACTCGGACTGCTCTTTGCATGTGTGCTAAAACGTGTCTCTCACCAAAGATGCAAAGTTGCTTCATCAATAAGCCCTCCATTTCTTTAGCTTTTATAAAAAGAAAGTTTGGAAACAAAGAACTTGTTGCCATCTAGTCACTTGTTCAGTCTCGAGGCCCTACGGACAGGGTAGAACCATCCCTGGGGGTTTCCAAGGCTGGGAAGCTGTATGGGAGCCCACTTCCTGGTCTTTCTCCCAGGGAGCAGCGGAGGGTTCAACCCACTGACCTTGTGGTTAACAGCCCAGCACATCGCCCCGCTAGGCGCCCAGAGCTCCCAAGGGTAAGCAATGACGCAGTCACAAGCAGAGAAAGATGGTTTCATCGCCGTCACCCAGTGATAGCCTGGTTAACAAGACACTCCGATGGTGGAGGGGAGAAAGGCGTCTTCTCTGTGGTCCAGCAGGCCCACGGTCAGAGGAGAAACTGGCCTTTATATCTTAAGGAAGTCCGCCATTCTTAAGCATCACCAACATTGAATGGTCATTTTGACCTTTGCTCTTGCCTTCCACTGTTTTGAGCCCCTCTCTGTGCTGAGGTCTACATCAGCGCCAACCTAGGGAGCCCTGGTGGCAAAGTGGTTACGTGGGCAAGCCAGCTGAAAGGCCAAGAGTTCAGATCCACCGGGCACTCTGAGGAAGAAAAGCGTGGCAGTGTGCTTTTGTGAGTCAGAACCATTTTCATGGCAAAAGACCGGAAGTGCTTATGACCCTTAATATACCCTCTGCCCTTTTGGTGTTTCAAAAGAAATCATCTCCTGGATGCTTAATGAAGCCTGAATTAGTTAATGGCACATCAAGATAAATCCTTGATTAGAACTTGGCGCCAGGCATGACATTCTTCAAATAAGGGGAGGAGAAGGTGGGAGAGTTACTAAGGAATACATCTAGAGAGAAAATGGTTTGTCAGTGGTGAATAATATATTATCTGAAGTAGAATTTTACTTTCCCGTCAGAAGCAAGCATCTTTAGCTGTTTTTTGTTTTTATTGTTCTCAGTTTCCTTTGTCAATTTGGATTTCATTTCAGGGTGGCAGGGCATTTTATAATGACAGCAGCAGGAGTTCATACCAGAATTATAAATTCTAAGGAAAATCCCACTGAGCTTTCTTTGGTTCTTAAGTCTCCCAATGTATTGAGCATTATGTTGGAAATGAGGTTTATGGATGAAGCACATGTTTGTTCTTTGGTATGGACCCTAGAACCAACTTCTTAGCATGACCGCTCACGTCGGGCTTCACCATTTGAGCCTCCATCGTGGTGACAACTAAATTCCATTTCCTCGCTTGGTCATTCTGTACGCCGGTCCTTGTTTCCAGCCACTGCTTTACAGGCTTCCCTTGAGCCAGCGTCACGGTCATTGTCGCACACCGACTGCCTCTGCAGCGTGTCTTGAGGATGTTGCTGTCGCTCCGAGAGGGAGTGGTAGTGATCGTGTGCCCTGGTTGTTCCCTCTCTAGGATGACCGCGAGTCAGGGAGGTCGGAGGCGCTCCTTGTTCAGACTTTACTTAGAAGAGAAAATGGCGTGAAATGCGCCTCCATTGAAGAATTTTTTTTTTTTTAGTGATTTTAGCCATTGTCACACAGGTTAACTGACTTCTGCTCTGATGGATTCTTTTCAGATACTGAAGTACAAAAAATGAAAAAAGCCGTGGAGTCTTTGATGGCTGCAAACGAAGAAAAGGTATCCAGATGAGATGTACTCGTTTTGCTCGTTCTGCGTATTGGAAGGCAGACAGTTCGGCCTGAGGGAGCAATGCAAATACTGCTGAGAGTCTCCTTCCCTGCCTGATGTGTAGGCCTCGGCGGGGGGCAGGCGTGGGGACCAGCCGCTGACTGCGCTTCCTAGCTGAGAACATCCCCTCCCCCCAACCATGGCTTTAGAAAATGTGGAAGCCATTATAAGTCAGTTCTGTAACTCAGGTGACTGAAAGGAGCTCTGGTGGTGCAGTGGGTTAGGCATTGGCCTGCTAACCAAAGAGTCAGCCATTCGAACCCACCCGTTACTCCCAGGGAGAAGAACGATGAGCGTGAGATGCTCTGCTCCCCCCAAGGTCTCTGGACTTGGAAACCCCAAGGGACAGTTGTACTCTGTCCCAGGGGATCACCCCAAGGCAGAATCAACTCAGTGGCAGTTTCTTTTTTTATAAATAATGCCAGAAAATATTATCTTCTAGAGTGTTCTTTCTGTGGTCACTGGCGATTCTAGGCTAATGTATGCACTCTGCAGGAGGTAGCCCATAACAACTTTAATAACTTCATGATCCTATCAATTTTCTTCTCCAGGTACATATTATTTCCTTCCCACCCCCAGCTTCTTTAAATCTCTGCGCTCCTGAGGGCGGAGGTAACAGAAGACAGAAGCACAAGTACCATCTCAAATTAAACAGGGGCCTAAACATGCTCATGTGTGTCCACTCTCAAACCCAAACCAAACTCACTGCCACCGAGTCAACACTGCCTCAGAGCGACCCCCGTAGGGCAGGGTAGAGCTGCCCCCGGGGGTTTCTGAGA
>NW_022103918.1:14730407-14754056 GCF_000313985.2 Echinops telfairi
GGGTTTCTGAGACTGCAGCAGTTGTGGGAGTAAGCTGGAGAAAGCTGAAGATGCCTGCTTTGCAAGGATTTACAGCCTTGGAAAACCCAGGGTGCGGTTCTGTTTGGCCCCATAGAGTGGCTGTGAGTGAGAATCGACCTGGGGGCAGTGGACTTGGCTTTGGTTGTAGTCTTCTGGAGGAGCAGGTGGCCAAGTCACTTCTCCCACACATCCACCAACCTTTCAGTTAGCTCCTTTGAAGCAAGGGTGGTGAGACTTGGTCTTATGCACTTGGGCCATAGTAACAGGAGGGGGAAATGCCTGGAGAAGGACATCATGCTTTGTAAAGTTCAAACCAACAGACAAACAAGCTCACTGCCATCAAGTGGATTCCAACTCTGTAAGACAAGGTAGAACTGCCCTTGTGGGTTTCCAAGACTCTCCCTCGAAGTGGTTGGTGGTTTCGAACTGTTGACTGTAAGGTAGTCGAGAGGTGCCAGAAACCAAATTGGTCGAATTAGAGCAAACAGGCTTAATTGGGGAGAAAAACCCAGCCTGGGCGGAGTTCCACGGTCCACAGTGTCCGGGTGCAGGGAGTCACGCCCCAGGCTATAGCGGTGGTGCTTATATGGCCAGGGAACATGTGACTGGGCTGTCTTGAGTCCATATAAGGTAAAGTAGTCAGGGATTGGGATGTACAGGTATGTCCGGGTTTCTGGAATGTAAGGTGTCTTCCTGGTTTCCGGTGTATTTGTGCCGGGTGCAGAGCGGCGGGCCGAAAACAAAGCGGGCACAGAGCCAAACGGGCCATGCTGAGTGCGGGCACTGAGCCAGACGGGCCGTGCTGGGTGCAGAGCGGCGGGTCAAGAATATAACGGGCCATTAGCCAGCTCTGGTCAGCTCCGCAGGTGTGTGTGGGAGATTCAAGGTCACTTGCTGCTAGTTGTTTCAGCTAGCTCTGGTCAGCTCCACACAGGTGGGGGAGATTCAAGGTCACTTGTTGCTAGAAGCCGGCCTGGTATTGATCCCCCCATACATTGACCTTGAGGTTCATAAGCCCAATGCATAAATACAACGCCACCAGAGCTCCTGTTTGTGAAGTTAAGGGACAGCATAGAAAGAGAAAGAGGCCTTCATTGAGATGAACTGACACAAGGGCCCAGCGATGGGCTCAGACGCAGCAGCAATGATCGTGACGATTGCACAGGGCTGGGCAGTGTTCCGTTTCGTTGACCAGTGGTTGCTATCCGTCGAAACCACCTGGGCAGCACTTAACTAAGAATTGACGGGTTAGGTACAGCTTTTGCTCCAGGACCTGTTACATTTATTATATCTCATACTTCTCTGGGTGGTTCTTCTGGTCTGAGCTGGTTTGGCTATTCGTTACAGTCGTCTAGAGCGGAATAGCCCAGCACTGTGTAATCCACATGTTCAGTGATTGTCAGACTGGGCTAGGTTGGGGTCCACATGATCTCTTATCCTCCAGGAAGTTGGAGCAGGCTTCTTCACGTGATGCTTTCAAGGTTGCTTAGAGCATGGAGAGAGGGCAAGCCCCATCTGCAAATGCTTTTCAAGACATTGCTTGAATCGTGTCCTTTGATATCTCATTGACCAAAGCAAGTCACGTGTCCAAACTTGGACTAGCAAGGCCGTTTTTATAACTACCATAGTCGAGGACGTACGGAAAGAGCTGAGTATCAAGGACAGACCTTAAAGCCCTAACATTTAATAAAAGGAAGTTAGGGCTTATAGAAGTAAAATATCTATGTGGCCAACAGACCAATGAATCAAAATAGAAGAAAAGAAAGGGTTGAAATAGCAGTGAAAGAAAAAGAATAGAGTTTGGTCAGACAAGTGACAAATCGAGGTCAAATTAGGAAAAGAACGAAAACTGTTCATTGTAGTTAGGGGACGTCACTAGTAACTAATCAAGGTCACTCCTTTGAGTGTTTGGGGAAGGGATACGTCAGATGTCGACTAGGCAAAGAAACCAGGTAAAGATCTAATTCTTAAGTGAAGTTAGAGGGGAAAATAATTAAAATTGGAGTTTTTTTCAGGGGGTTTTGTTTTGTTTGTATCTTATTACTTTGTTTTGTTTTTGTTTTTCAAAGATGGCAGCTGAAGGATAGGAGCTCTAAATTTAGAGGTACTTTTTCCATGTCTCTAATGTATGTAGGAAACATCCTAGATATTACCATTTTTACTAGTTTAGAATATACTCTTGGAAAGATGTAAATAATTCCCATCTACTTGTACTTTGTGTCACAATTAATTCGACCATTTTAAAAATCATCGTGTTGAAAGTGACAACTTACTTTGTTACTAGGATCGGAAAATAGAAGATCTTCGACAGTGCCTGAACAGGCACAAGAAAATGCAAGAAACAGCAATATTGGCTCAAGGTAAAATAAATAAAAGAGTGTACCTCTAGAGAGATTCCAGCTTTACTCGATTTTAAGTGGCTGTGAACCTAGGCACTCAGCCTCAATTCTGCCCTGGTCTGCATCTATTGTCCAAATCAAGTAGCTCACTCATTCGTCAACAGTATTTATTGGACTGCTGTTCAGTGTGCTGGCTGATGAATGTACAATAGATTGGTTGATCAAGGAGAGCCTATCGAAGGTATTTATTAGATAGCATTCCAGAGCAAGATAATAGTCTGTGTGAAGGGATCTATGGGGGTGAAAGGACTTCGTGTGTTTAAGAAGTAAAAGAAGACCAGGGGGGCTGCAAAATTGTGAGCAGTGGGGAGAGTCAGATATGATAAGAAAGCAAAGAGTAGGTCATGTGAGGGTTTTTAGGCATGATAAGGAGTTTTGCACTTATTCTAAGCACAGAAGCATTAGCAGACCATGGACAGGGGAGAGGGGAGCAGTATTGGAGGCAGGGAAACCAATCAGGAGACTGGCAGTATTCCAAGTGAGAAAAACAGGATGGTACTGATGATACATACATTTTGGTGATAGACTCGGCATGATGCTTGGTATGAGTTACATGAAGGGAAGGAAGGAGAGGATGCTATCAAGAAAAGACAGACATATGGCTAAAGCAGCTCTGTGCTTTACATGATAGGGAACATGATAGAGAAGACAAAAGAATGAGCATCAACAACAACAACAAAAAAAAGAATGAGCATCATGGGGTGGGCGAGGCGGATTGAGCTCAGCTTTGGACACATGCAGTTCAAGACACCTGTTAGGACATCTGCGTAAACATTGTTCTGCATTTGGTTGAAATGTCCAAACCAACTACAATGTTAAGAACTTCTCTCGTAGAACCCCACAGGTGTGCTGCTTCGTTTTAAGGGTGTGTGAGTCGTCCAGTACTTCATTAGCAGAAATACCACAAGCGCAAGGCTTTACCAACCAGGCACCGCTTAGGAGGCCAGGAATTCGAACTCAGTGCACAGCTCCAGGGGGAGGAGGTGTTCGCGGGCTCTCGGGCAGTGGTTCTTAACCTTCCTAATGCCGCCACCCTTTAATACAGTTCCTCATGTGGTGGTGTGACCCCCAACCATAACATTATTTTCATGGCTACTTCATCACTGTCATTTTGCTACTGTTCTGAATCGAGCAACCCCTGTGAAAGGGTCGTTTGACCCCCAAAGGGGTCATGACCCACAGGTTGAGAACCGCTGCTCTAGGGGAAGGTCCTGCCTCTTTCCAGCACCTGTAGGCCTTCACTCGCTGGCTCCTTGGTGATGTGCTCATGTGTCTTGGCCCTCCTCTTCCCCTGTTTGTTCCTTGCTTGATTTATCTTTTCTATCTCGAGAGATAAACTTAAGACACACCCTGTACTAACAATACTGTCACATTATTGTAACAAAGAAAACCCCTTCCCAAATGGGCTTATAACCACAGGTATAGAGATTAGAATGTACAGCACGTAATTGTGGGGGATACATACTTCAGTCCCTAACAAAAGGTAATCACTGGAAATGAGCACATCTTTGCAAGATGCCCCTGAAACACTGATTGTTTGAAATTTCAATTTTGATGAGTTCACAACGAAAGAAACAGAACTCCCTTTGGACTTGGATCTTTTTCTTTAATTGGTATGCCATCTTTTCCTTCACCAGACCTCCGTATATAAAGACAATAAATATCGGAATAAATAGTGAACCTTTAACTCGCAGAGTAATTTGTAGAGATTCTCATCACTCATCATTTAAAAACATTTGTAAATGTGCTTGACATAATGGATGGATGGATGCATTATGATAAGAGCTGTGCAAGCCTCCAATAAAATTTTTTTTTAATTTGTAAAATCGGGAAGGGTAATAATTGTTCATAATGCCACTGACCATGATTATTGCTGACATTTTTTGTCAACTTCATTCTAGTCTTTTTTTTCCTCTCCATGCCCTAAAACATAATGGTTTTTAAGGAAAGAATTTTTAACCATATGCATTGCCAGAGACCATTGATAATTATGTCCTAGTCCGTTGAAGTATGTTAGCAGTGATTATTTACTAGTATTTAGATATATTTTCTTACCCCTCACACACGTCTCTGAAGCCTAAATTCTAATAGAACCCAAATTAAGAAGCTTTGGTTAAGATCTTTAAACGATTGCAAAATTTGCCATTTCGTATTATCCGGAGATTAGTGTCTCAAGCACATTCTTGCTATTTTTAAAAATAGAATATCTGGCACTTTGTTGTTTATCTTTTCCACGTCTAGGCATGTAACAGAACAGAGGCCTCGGAGCCACTGCCTTGCCGAATACTCGGCTGCTTTTCTCTGCGAGGCTGCTCCTTCTGCTTTGAAATCATCTAAAGGGATCCCCTTTCGGGACACAAAGGCCATCTGCCGTTTTTATTTTTTCCTCTCAAAGTCTTCTCAAGAGCACAGCAGTGTTGAAGTTGAGTTGTTTAAATGGTGACTTCTTTGGTGATCCAGCATCTGTTGCTGAAGAACATATATTCTTCCGTCTGATTCTTCTAAACTAAAAGCCCTAGAACAGCGGTTCTCACTTTCCTCATGCCGTGACCCTTGAATACAGTTCCTCACATTTTGTTGCTGCTACTTCATAACTGTAATTTTGCTACTGTTAAGAATCGTAATGTAATATCTGATATGCAGGATGTATTCGGTGACCCCTGTGAAAGAGCCGTTTGACCCCCAAAGGGGTCGCGACCCACAGGTTGAGAACCACTCCTCTAGAGCCTCCATGTTTAAAACCCAATAACAGGAGGATGATTGGACTAAATTAATTTCTAGTTTACTTTCAACCTGGTGAGCCCATGATTATCTCACATATGATTTCCTCTATTAACGCCACTCCTGGTACTCAGCCTGGCCAAGAGACCCCAGTCATCGGGTGCTCACGGCATACGATGCTGTTACCCAGGTTCTGTGTTGTGTGGTTCACAAGTGATGCTACAAAAAATTGGCCTAGATTTTTTTAAGGGCAGCAAAATGTTTGCCTTCAACATAATTGGGAGGCTACTTTCCTCTAAAAGTGAAATGTTGATGAAAAGCTGCTGCGATCCTTTTGTGTTTTGTCTTGTTCTAGGCAGAGATGGTGACTATGAAGATCTGCCCAATTCTAGTTCCATCTCCACTTTGTTGGATGCTCAGGGGTTCAGTGATCTGGAGAACAGTCCCTCGACTACTCCAGTAATGGGATCTCCCAGTCGTGGCCCGGTGAACACCAGTGTTCCAGAGGAGGTACCTGTAGCCTGGCGGTGTTTTCTTCATATGGAAGAGACAGTCATTCAAACTGGAAGCACTGCTGATAATTTGGGGGGTGGGGTGGGGAGGTTCTTGGGTTGTTTTGACTGCTGATTTGATGTGTTCTAGCAATGCATGTGTCCAATGACCTCTCTTTGAAAGGTGTGCGGTTCCCCCCATCCCTCTCTTTAGTAAATATCTTGGGTAGGATCCAAATTGCTTCTGTAATTCAGGAAAAAACATTTGAATCCTTCGATGATAGATGAAGAGGAATAGTTACATCTTAAATATAAGATTACGGTTTGCTTTTTTTTAAGCAGCGAGTAGATAAAGTGAAGTAAAATGAGATTATGTGGATAAATGTGTTGAGTCACTCCAATGGTGACTAATTTTTTTTTTCCCCCTCTAGCCGTGGAAAAAGCAACTGGGGAGAAATAAGCATTTCTTTTACTTTTCCAGAAAACTGGCACGAAAGCCTGTTTCAGTTACCTATTACATACCACCTCAAAATTTTGTGGCTTGAGTGACATTTCTTTTGCTGATAAATCTGTAATTTGGGCAGGGCACGGCAGGAAGATGTCTGAGCCCCACTTGGCATTAGCTAGTATGGCACGAAGACTGTGGGCTGGAGCCATCTGAAGTCATCTCTTCACTCACTTGTGTGGTTGGTGGTTGATGCTGGCTGTTGGCGGGGACCTCCGCTGGAGCCCTGTCTGGAATTACTGCCCACGTCTCCTTGTCCTCTTCACAGTACGGTGACTGTGTCCTAAGGACAAGCATCTTGCGAGGACCTGGCAAAGTCGTATGACCTTTTATTACGAGTTTTCTCAGTAGCCTTACAGCGTATCTTTTGCTGTAGTCCCATCCCAGACTCCAGGCGAGGAAGCCTAGGCCTGGCTTCTTGATGGATGAGTTGACATGTTACACTGTGAGACGGGAGATGGCATGTATTAGTGCAGCTATATTTGAGAAACTGAACCTTCCACTTTACCCTCTAGCCGCAACCATTGTCATCTCTTCACTATGGGAAAATAATCGCATCCCCTCTCAGAGCACCCTGAGGGCCTGGATTCCGCTTCTCATTTTGTACTGTCTCCATCCCTTTTGGTCTAATTTGGTGGTACCGTTCTCTTAAACACTCATCAGATTCCTTATGAAGCAATTTATCATTCACTGCCGGGGATACACTTGTATATTTAAAACATGCCTTCCCCTACCTTAGGTTTTTCAGCTAGTGCTGTGACCCATGTCCTTAAGATTTCTCATCTTTTGATCTGTCTGAAAGGCTCACTGAGGCTCACTACCACCTTCAATCCCCCTGACGTTCAGTCATGTTTTATAGCAACACCCATGGCTTTCACCTAAAGATCATGTTTTCATGACAAAACTTGAGTGTTTGATCTTTGCTCAGAAGTCATTTCTTAATTTTAAAATAATCCACTGTCTGGACAGACTCGGAATTGGAAGCAGTTCTGTTTTTGAACAAAAACAATCTTGGCTCCTTTGTATTTAATAATTCCTGCATTGGCCATCTCTCCTTTCATGTCTTACTATAGGAAGCATAAAGAATCCGTGGCATCTTTTTAAAAAAAATATCTGCTGCTAGTAATGATAGTATTAGCAAAGAAATTCAATGAGAAAACAACTTTTCTCTATTAAACATAGGAGAGAGCTAAAATGTATAATTAAAATTACAAAGAATTACTGTGTTGGATAGGGTTCTCTAAAGAAAAAAAACCAAGACACTCATGATTTTAGATAGGTAGCAGTGTGGTGAAGCAGGTCTTAAAGGAACCTCAAACTATAGTGACACAGTCCGCTGGTTGGGTGTCCCAGAGGTAGTGTAGCTCACAAGTTGAGGCAGAGAACTAGCTAAGGCAGCCACACACTGGTCAGATCAGAAAGCAAGAGACAGAAAGATGAGGCTCGCCAAGCCATTTATCTCCCTGCCCTTAATTAAGCTGAACCTTATTAATCCCACATGTGTTTATTGGCCAGCTTGGCACAATAAACCTACCTATCACAATTACTTAAAGGAATAAAGAATGTTTCAGAAGGAAAACATCTTCCTAATTGTTAAGTACCTGTTTACACTGAAGTGAAAATAACAGGTGATAGCTCACATGTCCTGGGGGAGGGGCTGGCGCGGGGCTGCTGTGACATTTATGAGACACCCAGGTAACCTCATACCCTTAAAAAAAAGTCTTTGCTGTGCACATTGACTTTTACAGATGAGGGTTTTACTTGGAACAAAAAGTGTTTGGTGAGGACTGAAAAAGCTCTGCCATGTTTATTTTAAAAGAAGATCCAGGAGGGAGATGTACAGTTAAGTTAAAGCTCTGAAGGAGTCTATAACAAGATCAAGAACGATAAGACGGTCTGCTTCTTTACAGATTTACGGTTGGAAGCCGTAAGGAGCAGTTGTGCTCTGTTGGGTAGGGGCTGGGAGTTAGAATTGCTGTGATGGCCGTGAGCTTGGCCGTGAGGGGCGTCTATTGCTGCATGTTGTTACGTGCTGGCAAGTTGGTTCTGACTCACAGCACCCTGTGTACAAGGGAATGGAACACTGACTGGCCCTGGCCCATCCTCACGATCGTTGTTAGCGTTGAGCCCATTGTTGCAGCCACTCGTGTGAGTCCATCTCTGGAGGGTCTTTCAGTGTTTTATTGCCCTTCTACTCTACCAGGCATGGCGCCCTTTTCCAGGCTCCCCCATTAACAAACCCAAAGTAGCTGAGATGAAGTCTCACCCTCCTGTTCTAAGGAGCATTCCGGCTGTGCTTGTTGCTAAGACAGATGTGTTTGTTCTTAGGACAGTCCATCTTTTTTGCCAGCCCCATAATTCAAATGCACTGATCCTTCTTTGGTCTTCCTTCTTCAGTGTCACAATATGCAGTGTCGGATGCAGAACCAAGGCCAAAGTTGCCCACCTGTCTCTGATCGGCACTTCTTCTATGTCGATTTTCATATTCTGAAATTATTTTTACAAATGTAATACAGTTATGGATACGAGTATATGAAATGTTGCTGCTAGATCTTTTTTTAATTGTCTTGCTTTTTGTTACTCCGTGGCTTGTGTTTTGATTGTTTTAACTTTTTGTATTTATATGACAGTCCCACAGCAGCATGTTGCAAGTCTCAATCCCTTCGTTGCTGCCGGCATCTAAAGGCTTGGAAACCTTCGAGAGAGCAAAATTGTCTTCTAAACTAGAGACTTCATTTGAAGAGAAGTATGTCATGTGTTGACCTCACACTAGGGTATAAATGCTCAAAATAGCAGATCAACCCAAAATAAGGTTGCATTGCGTTTACTAGCAAATGCAGTTTTTAGCCAGAAAAACAGGAAACAACCAGGCACGGGCCAGAGGAATGGTGTTTAGTTCCAAATTGTTAAAGTAAAAAGTGTGCTGAAAGGATCGAGTTGGAAAATCCTGAATAAAGTTGGAAGGGGAGCCGGGAGTTTGAAGCAAAACTAAATAACGTGAAAAAGACATGACTTGCTGCTCAGCTAGACCCCCTGTCTGATGGAGACCCTGAGACTCTGGCCACCGCTCAGCCACCGCTCACGGCTGCATCTGAACTCACCCCCATGGCTCAGTTTTCAGCCAAATAACTAGCAAGTCTATTAGCACAGTAACCCAAGGGCAGTACACACACCTTAGAGTAATCCACCATTTGAGGTCAAAGGGGAAGCAGATGCCCAAGGACAAGGTGTGGAGGAGCTAAGAAGGGCGGAAGAAGGGAGGGGAAACCCAGGGAAGAAGGCGGGTAAGTGATACTGCTTTGTGGGGATGGCAGCCAATGACATGACGCAAAGTACGCAGGGGTTTTGGAATGGAAAACGGATTTGCTTGGTAACCCGTCACTGGATTCATAACAAAAAACTTTTAAAAATGAAAGATGTGAAGTAGGACCGAAGAAGATATGATGCTGTCAAATTGGAGTAGTCAGGTTAGAGTAGGGTTTTTTTTAAGAATTAAGATTCTCTAGTAGAGTTAAGTCTCTCTATTCAAGGGTTGTAGCAGGATCGTAGTAACGGCCATGTGGACGACGGCTGTGCAGGAGACAGGACTGAGTGATGGAATTTCCTTCTTAGGCACATATAATTTCTTGCCAATATATTTCCCAAATTGATTGCCTTATCCTATAATTAGGCTAAATAGAATACAATAGCACGAAAAGATAAATAACTCACTTTGCATGGTTTTTGTTCTTAGTAATTATTTTCACCCACAGTATCTATTGACTTTTATTCATGTGATTATTTTATTTATTTTATGTTTTAGTGATGAAAAAATAATCCTTGGGGCTGAAACCCAGCTGTGTGATACTGCTCTGTAAGTCTGTTTTACCAAATGGGAAAGCTGTGACCGGGTGTCGGAAGGGAGGAGGGTTCCCCTAGATGAACAGGAATCAATATTAGCAGTGAATGACATTGAGATTGGAATGAGTCCGTGACTGAGTGAGGACAGCGGTGGCAGGGAGCTGTAAACTTACACAGAAGTGAATCCAATTGCCGTTTGGGTAACTCTCCAGCTCAGGACCACCCAGGTGTGTCAGGGTCGAATGGTGCTACGTGGGGTTTTACTGGCTGATTATTCAGAAGCTGGATCACCAGGCCTTTCTTCCAAGGTATCTCTAGGTAGACCTGACCTGCCACCTTCCGGCTAGCAGCCGAGCATGCTGACTAGTCTCGCCACGTAAGGGCTCCACTAAAAAAAAACAAAAAACGCTTGCTCGTGTATTATTTCCCCATAATGCCAAGCGTCAGCCCTCCATCATCCTTGTCTATATGTGAAGCCCCAGGCCTTTAACTGAATTTTGAGACTGGCCTATATTTTGTCTGCAGTAGAAAAGACTCACAGTGGATGATGTCATGAGTGGAAAGACTGAAATGTACTTTTGCATTTTCAGTTGAATAAACTGACCTAATATCTGTTTATCCAAGTAGAAGTCTGGATTAAATTAGGAAGATCTATTTTCAGCACAGCACTCAAAGATGAGGTTGTTTCTTTGACTTTATTTGGTAACTGACAACCTCTAACAACTTATATACATATCAATACGCAAAGCCTTTTTTTTTTTTTGGGGGTCAAGAACAGACATTGCTTTTCTCTCAGTGAATTAGGGTTGAAGTCTGAATTTAGGGGGCCTGCTATAGGAGAAGGCTCCCTCTCGTCATCAACTGTCTTCTTCAGCTTCCGTAGCCCCAGGGTTCCTAAGCAGTCTGTAGGTAGCATGTTTCCTCCATTTGCCCTTGCTAATTTGTCCCCACCCCCAAACAGTTTTATTGGCATTTAAGTCTCACATCATACCACCCAATAGTTCAGTCGCATCAGGAACAGTTAGCTGTACAGTCATCACCACCATTGGTTTTAGCCCCCATCTCCTCCCCTGCCTTACCCCCAAGGAACCATTAGTGCAGTTACTGTCTCTGTAGATCCACCCATCCTGGATTTTAGACACAGAAAAACATTAAAAAACAAACCAACTCACAAGAATAAGAGAGTAAACCAGTTGAAAAAACTCAATAAAAAAAAAAAACCATTGAAAACTAGAACAAATATAAGAGTTTGTGTGCATATTTATATTAACCTGTTTCATAGAACAGACGGGTTCGTTCATTCATTCTCTCGTTATTCTCCCCATCCCCATCCCCCTCTCCCTCTCCTACCTCACTCCCTTTCCCAGGGTCATGCTCACACTCTCTCTCCCTTTCCCTCTCTCTTTCCCTGTCCTTCCCTTCCCGTCTCTCTCCTCACCCCTTCTACCTCTCCCTCTCTTTTCTAAACTGATTATACCAGCCTGCTGTCAGTTTGGGAGTGGGCCAGCCCTGTGTAACTGAGTGCTTATTAGGTGAAAGAGAAAGTCTCCACTTGTTTACAGCCTTGTTTTGCCATGAGAGGACAACAAATGAGTTAATAGGGGAAGCCACAGAGACTCCTCTCCCGGGCTTTGATTACAATTGTCAAGTGAATTGCTTTGCCAGACACAGAAAATGGATTCCTTTGTGAATTGAAAAGTAAAACTTTGGATTTTTATTTTACTTAGAAGGCCTCTGAATAGATTTTTAAGTTTCTTGGATAAATGTGCACAGTCTAAGCACACTCTGACAGTACACGGAAAACGCTGGTATATTTTCAAATATTTAACATCACAATGACAGTGCTAAGTATTTTTCCAGCTCTTCGAACATGTGCAGGACATTTAGAGCTGTTGGCAGGACGGGCAACCACCCCAGCTTTTAAAAGGACTCAATGTTATAATTTAGTTAAGCACATAAGTGACTGCCTGAATCCAGATTTTTTTCTTTTATTGCCACGATTCAACCCACACACAAATTTAGTTTCTTTCCAAGATGTTCTACTGAGGAACAGTGGCACCAGAGTCACTTAGTATTAATCCCAATTCTTCTTCTTGTTATTTTTAGAACTTCGAGTCTCCAAAAGTCCACCAGCCTGGGCAATCTGAAGACAGAGACAGCCGACGGGGTGGGTTCGATGCTTTTTTCCTTCTTTCTGTTAGAAGCAAACACTGATGGCTCTTCATCGTTTCCCATGGTGCAAATAGAACTCCTAAGAAGAGTTTGTGGTGTCTGTCGATGGACTGAATGAAGTGTTAGGTGCTATGGTTAATGATCGATTTTAAGAAGTATGAGTAGGAAGAATTAAAAGCAGCATGTGAAATACAAAATCCCAAAGTGGGATGCTGTATAATGAGGCATTGTAGAAAGCAATGAAAGTGAATTTTGGAGCTTTACAGTAATTTTTTTTTTAATTTATGGAGTTGTATGTGACTGATTCTGATTATATGAAGGATTCCTACAACCTTAAATATTATTGTTGTTGTTTTGAACAGGAAAAGGAGTCTGTTCAGAAGCCTCCAGAGGTAATTCTTATTATAATGTAGAAATGTCTTAGACTCCTAATATGGGCCGGTTGTTTCAGTAAAGCTACAGTGGGGGGGGGGGGGGCTGGGGGTCCTCAATCATTCTACTTACCTTCCCAGTGGTCACAACTGGCCTTCCTTAGTTGTTGTTAGCCGCCACTCTGGGCTCAGACTCATGTTAGCTGTCACCCAGTGGTGCCCTTAACAGAACAACACGTTTCTTGTTCTGTCCTCACACCCACCACCCTGGGAATGCTGACTCCGTTGTTGCGGATGCTATGTATTCTGGGTGTCTTCCAGCCTAGTGGATTCATCTCTCAGCACTACATTGGACAGTAGCCTACTATGAACCCTAGGTTTTCACTGACTGATTTTCCGAAGTCGATAGACCTTTCTTCCTAATTTACTTTACTTCGAAGCTCTGCCCATTATGGAGGTCCCTGCCACTCTCTGAAACATTGGTGGCAGTGTCCTAGACACACACAAGGCACCACAGTACAAAAAACTCCACAGGTTTTGGGACCAGCATTACCAAAAGCTCACTGCCATCGAGTCCATCGGGACACATAGCAAACCTCAGTAGGGTTTCTGAGGCTGTAAATGTTTGTGCAGGTCCCCTGGTGATGAAGTGGGTTATGTGTTGGGCCGCTAACCTCAAGGTTAGCAGTTCAAATCCACCAGCTGTTCCATGGGAGAAAGATGAGTCATTCTCCTCCCGTAAAGAGGTACGGTCTCAGAAACCCACAAGGACAGTTCTTCCCTGTCCTGCAGGGCCACTGTGTGTCAGAAATAGCTTGATGGCAGTGCGTGATACCCTAAGATGCTAGGAACCCCTAGGTTCCACTCTCTCAAACAGATGATTTGATAGCAGTGGAGGGTTTTTTGTTTTTAATCTTTGTGGGAGCAGACGGCATCATCTTTCTCCCATGGAAGAGTAGTTGGTGGGCTTGGGCCACTGACTTTAGGTTGGCAGCCCGGCACATCCGATAGTGCCACCAGGGCTCTGTAACCTGCCTTGGTCTTCACAAAAAATCCATCTTAGATCGCCACCAATTTGTTTTATACAACCAGGGCCCATTTGAATAAGGTGACCAGACGTCCCGCTTTTGGCAGGACAGTCCCAATTATTAACAAGTTTTCCCGTGTCTGCAGCATTTTTAAAAAGTCCCGGTTTTTTGAAAGAATGCACGACAAGCTAGGGTACAGTTTTCGGCTGCCACGTGGCTAGTTTGCCAGGATATGAGTTTTATTAATGGTGTCCCGCTTTTGTCCCGCTTTACCAATGTTAAAATCTGGTCACCTTACATTTGAAGCAAACATTTGTGAGTCGGTTGGCTATTGTTAAGTCATCATCAACAGGTGATCTGATTCTTCTTCACTCCGATTTTACCAAGAGATTGTCCGAGGGCGATCTCTACTGCCCTTGTTAAGGTTACAGTTGGTGGGTTTTGACTCTTGACTACAGGTTTCTAGGGCCTAAGTCATGATGTGGCCGTAGCCGACAAAGCACTGTGGTCACCGCTGTAATTAAAGTTAGCCTCTGTCCTTTTTGTCTTGCCGGTGCAATAAGGGGTTACTTGATTTTAGCATGACTGTTTAGACATAGATAATGGAACCACTGAATTGCAGCACGTATAAATGATTAGGACAATAGACAGGTAGAGAAGAATACAGAAACCAACAAAGTCACTGCCAGCGTTGAGTCTGACCCTTAGAGACCGTATAGGAAGGACAGGCTGGAACTGCCCGTGGGTTTCCAAGGCTGTAACTCTTCACAGGAGTAGAAAGCCTTGTCTTTTCCCTATGTAGTGGCTCGTGGTTTTAAACTGCTGACCTTCTGGGTAGGAGCTCTATGTCACTAGGGCTCCTGAATTGTGGAATAGCCCCTTAAAGACCTGTGTCCTTTGGCCCTTTGCATGACCTCTTTCCCAGAAACCGAGGGTAAGAGACATTCTAGAAATGACAGCATGCAAACAAAAGCATGTTTCTATAATGCTAAGACAATCTCGAACCAGCCTATTCCCATCACGGCCAATTCCAAGTCACTCCAGGGCTCAGAGCAAGCAGTGTTTGAAGCGAGGTTCAGTCCCAGCGGATAGAAATCTAAGGTGGCTTCTGAAACAACGAAGAAGCATTCGATCGGTCAAGTTTGTATTTCAGGGTATTACGGTCTTTTTTAATTGGTCATCCTTGATTGTTTACCTGCAGGCAAGCCTTGAATATACTATCTTAGAATCCACGAGAAAAAGAAAACAAAACAAAAGACCGCTTTAAGTAGTTAGCGATTGTGCCTCCATGATATTATATTGAGCTTTGATTAAAGTGGCTATTTTCTTAGGAACCTGAGCTGTATTTTAGGCGGCCTTGTGCCACGTTGTTCTTTATGTAGGTAATGCCTTGTGTCGTGTCCTGCACGTGTGAAGGCACGTGTGAAGATGCTCAGGTCTCGGCCGCAAGGCCGGGTGATGCCCCCTTCTGTTGTGCACCACTCAGCTGCTCCTCACCAGCAACAATAACAGCACTCTTAAGTATTTGAAGCCCCAAACACTTTAATACAAGATTACCTTCGAACATGTTGCTGTCTTTTAAATAACTTTCAAAAATTATTGGATAAATGCCATTATCTTTTCATTCCATTTGTCCATCAACTTTTGGAGCCTTCCCCGCCCTGGTATTTGCTATTGGCAATCAGTGTGTTAGCCTAGTTATTCTTTTCAGCGAAACCCTGCACGTACGATTTATCATTGGGCCTGGCACCCAGTACTGTGTGGTACGTGTGTATCCGTGCTGTCTGGCATGTATGTCTATGCCCTCCGGGTCATCATTCAGGGGCCCCGGGGGCGTTGTGGGCTAAGGGGTGGGATAGAGGGTCACTGCGTGTGTTGGGAGCGACCTGATGGCTGAGGGTTTGGGTCTCTGGGTCACTGTGATTGTTTATCTTGCAGAATAAAGCGCCAGGAGAAAGCAGCACCTTTGGAAGTCTCCCTCCCCAAGCTCCGGGACACGGCGCCACTGCGGATGACAACCCCTTTGGCACACGAAAAGCCAGGTCTTCCTTTGGCCGGGGCTTTTTTAAAATAAAGAGCAACAAGAGGACAGTGAGCGCGCCTAACTTGGGTACGTCGGGCCTGCCTTCATGCTTTCACCCTGGCGACCAGACTGCTCTGTTGCCCTGCCCGTGCCCATCTGCTTCTAAGTTTGGGGTTCGCGGTCGTGAGGTGAATAACCCCCATAGCCGTGGGCCTAAGTCCCTCGGTTCTGTGAACCCAGCCCCTCACCCGGCTCTGCCCTGTGGGGTGACCTCTGCGGGAAGAGTAGCTGCAGCGCCACCCCCCACCCCCGCCCCCTCCCCCGGACGTCACTGTGCGGCGGATGCCCGTCTGTGTTGATGGTGGGTCAAGGAAGCCTGTGTGTTCTCACCAGAGGCCCAGCGCCCGGTGCGTGCCTTTGCTCACTGTAGCTTCTGTGAGCTAGAGTTTGACCCGTGTTTCATTTTGTCATTCATTCATTCCCTTGTGTTCTCTCCATTGGGCTGCGTGTGATTGTGTGCGTTGTTGGGATTTCTGAAGACCGTACGCGAAGTGCCAGTGCACCCACCTTAGGTACCGTACCCCTGCATGCCAGCCTGGCCAGCGCTGTGCTCTGAACCAAGCTAACCTTGCCCTTGGCGTTTGTGAGCTCTAGGAAGGGAGCCGGCCTCAATCCGGAAAGAGCGTCCTGGTTTCTTTGAAAACCAAGAGTGTTTGTTCCACGCACCTTCTCCTTGGCAAGGACTCTCTGCCCAGTCTCTGCTTCCACCCTTTTCACCTCTGCTGCTGAGCCTTTGTGAGGGCATCCGAGAGGCCTAGACACACACAGCATCCTCAGAGGCGTGAAAGGCAGAAGTGCTTGGCGTTGTCAAGGTCACCGTGCACCGACTCCCAGGTCCCTGTAGTCCTGCTTCTTGTGCATGTCTCCCGGAGAGCTCCAACCAGAGTAGCCATCGGCTGAGAGCAGAGCCTTGTAGTAAACACTGAAGGTGCTACTTATAGACTTTTTTTCCTCTTAAGGGGATGTTCTATGACTTTTTGTTGCATCGAAGATGGAAATACTATTTAGTGACATCAGAAGAAACTTGATCCATTGTCTGAAGAGTCCGTTTTAAGTTAAATGAGTGAGGAAAGGCCCTCCTTAGGTTCCAAAGGGCTTTTAGGGGATGAGAAGCTCAATCTTGTCCTTTAAAGGGAGAAACCACTATCGGGGAGTGGAGCTCCTGGAGGGAACTAAACCACAAAAAGACAAGACTGAATGCTTTTAAAATGAGGGTGAGCTCAGCAACGTTTTCAGGTGTATCTTTTCCCAGCAGAGCTGGGGGCTTTTATTTGAAAAGGTCCTTGGGATTTCCTTACCTTAAAAAACAAACAAACAATGTCCATGAATCTTATTCACCGGAGTCAACATGGGAGCGCTCTCTTTGTGGTCTTAAGCTTCTGAAGGATGACTAGAATACAGCTCTGCTCAGGTACCGATGCGCACCTGTTTTCGCACCTCCCTTCAAAGACATGTATCGTCAATGCTAAGAGGCGAGTGCTGCTTACTGTAACCCATAATCACAGCTCTGCTTTGTAGAAAGTCAGCCTCTGCAACTTTTCTGTCTTGCTGAAACACTGTACTGGTGATTTTTGTGCAATTTTTACTTCACTTTGTACACTGTAAAATACCACATTGAGAAAGTGGTCGTTTTTATGTTTCTTCGTCTGGGTTTATTCACAAGGACAGCAAAAAGAACTGAAATGGCTAAGGATTGGGGTGCCGGGAGTAGCAAGATCATCAGACACTAATTTCATATCAGAAGGAAGTCCGATGCAGCCCCTCCTCCGCCCCGTGCCTCCGACCGCTGAGGGGTTTCGTGGATGAAGCATTGCCCCCACTGAGTGGATGTGACATGCAAGGGAGAAAGGAATGGCAGGATTTGAATTGTAGTGACAAGGAGGATATTCATTAATTTTATGAACTGTTGAATGAAACATTCATTAATTGTTAAGTGAAATCTGAGAGAAAGACTCACAGAGAAATTGGATGGATCTTTTGGGGGGGGCAGGAGCCTTTTTTCTTTCTTTCTTTCTTTTTTGGGGGGTCTAACATGTACCCAGCACATTGAGAATATGCAGAGATATTCAGAGACGGAGGATTCTCAACCCAAAATTTTGCTGCTACCTGCTTAGGAGTTAGTAAAGCATCATGTTGCGGTGGCCTTGGGTGACGTGAGCTTATCAAGAGATCCTGCAGCGAGAATTTACAACAGAATCTTGGGAGGAATTTAAAGTGGGTTAGAGGAAGAAGAAAGGTGAGGAAACCGCAGCATAGAAGAAACTATGCCGAGAGTTCTAAGAGTGTCCTAGCAGCGTGCGGCCGCAGGAGAAGAAGCCTGGCACTCTGCTCCAGTAAAGCTCACAGCCGGGAGTCCCCGTGGAGCAGCTCTGCGCCGTCATGTAGGTCACCTGAATCGAAATCACCTTGAGAGCAAACAAGTTAGTCACATAGCACCAAGGACCACAGCAAGACTGAGAATAAATTCACTGTGCATTCTAACCACCCCAGGAAAGAATATGGCCATTTTAGCTCACCTTTGCTTCATAACTCAAAGTGATTTAAGTTATAAGTGAATCAACTCTACACAATAGTAGGCTATCGACCATAGAATAGTCCATAAAGTTGTTTTCCATGTTGGACACGTGTAGATCACGAATTTGTAGACCTGCAGAACCAGAATGCCTTAAACGTTGCTAGAACCAAACAGGTTAAGATTGAGACATGTCTGCCTCACACTCTTTAGTTCACTGAGGCTTTTCCTCTGTTCTTGGAATAGCTGAAACAGAAAAGGAGGCGGCAGAACACCTAGACCTGGCAGGTGTGTCTCCTCATTCAAAAGACTCACGGGGAAGCAGCCCCTTCCAGATAGCTCCACCATCTCCGGACTCCAAGAAGAAATCCAGAGGTATCATGAAACTCTTTGGAAGGTAAGCAAACGATTGGACATCAGGAGTGGTCCTTGTATAATATCTTGCTTAAATTATAGAGCAGGGAGAAATAGAAAATTGCATGAAATGGAGTATAAAACTCTAAGCCTTTTGTGGGCTTTTTGTGGAAAGAATATTGTTAGTTGGTACTTATGAAGTCATTGGGTCTTTGTTGAGATTTAGATGGATATGTCTACATACAGGAATAGCGAAAAGGTATGTGCTAGTTTAAAATGCTTAACTCCGGTGTCTCAGCGCTCCTCAGATTATAAATTATGACCTTCTGTATTGTGCCTTCTGTTCAGACTTAGGCGGAGTCAGTCAACCACATTCAACCCAGATGAGATGTCTGAGCCTGAATTCAAAAGAGGAGGGACGAGGGCAACCGCAGGACCTCGGTTGGGTTGGTCTAGAGATTTGGGACAATCTCACAGGTAAGAACGGCCAGATTGAAAGGGCTGATGCGTTTCTACCCATGTGTGGAGACCCCATGGGCAACTGCAGTGTTAGGATCACTCTTGAGTTAACAAAGTCGTTGCTCACTGCCATGTCTGCTCAAAGGGGCCATGACATTGAAAGTGGTGCGACTTGGCCATGAGTGGTGAATGAGAGGAGAGCTGGGTGAAGGAGCTCGTACTAGGGATTCAACAGCAATAGTATTAGGCTCTTGGACTTAAATTCTGGGTGGGACATAGTCTAACTAATCTAGAACTGAGCTCTGGAGAAATGGAATCATGTCGTGGTTAAGATGACAGGTTCTAGAGTCAGACTGTTGGTATTTGATCTCTGGCCGTATCACTTCCTACAAGCCGGGTGACCGGGAACCACCACTTGAGATTCTGTCCCCCTGTTTTCTCATCCTAATAATTAGTACTTCCTCCACAGTGTAGTGTGAACGGTCAATGAGTTCATGTGTTCATGTGTACTGACAGATAAAAAGTGTGCGATAAATGTGAGAGCATTTATAGGTAATACATTTTATCAAAAGTCTTAAGTGTATCAAGACTGTTTAAAGTAATGTGTTCACTTTTTTTCTTCTTCGTAAGACTCTAAGAACTTTTCCTACCCTCAGTAAGAAGTTTACTGCTCCACAGAACTAAAAGGAGGGGGTTGGAAAACATATAGTACAAGGGTCTGTTACCAAAACTTTTAGTGTTTTTGTTTTGTTGTTGTTACCAAATCTTTTGAATGTAATTTGACAATGAACTTTGGGAAAAAGCCTTTTAAACACAGTCGTTCCCCCATGGGTGGAACACGCAATACAGTTTCCAGCAAGCAGGAAGCTCCCCTGGGCTTCTTCAAATACTAGTCAGGCTTATCCATCTGTTCTCTGAACACAGTAGAAGAACCGCTTAGGCTGTTATAAAAAATTTTTTTAAAGTATTCATCCTCATATCTGAAAAACAAAAACTGGGAAGGGGCAATATTTGTCTAAATAAAAGAAAATAGAAATGTATTTTAATTGTTTTTCCTGTACCCGGTAATGGCGTATTACTCTATTCTCATCCAGGTAGAAGCCATTATTTTGACAAAGTTAATTCCAGTTAGACCTGTGTTTCTTTTAGTCTGGTTCCTTTTTGAGAATCCAATCTTTGGAAGATATTGGTTGAAACTAGTACAATGACTTTTTTCAGTTCAACGAGGGTTGTTTTTTTTTCTAGAACAGAGTTATTTTATGGAAATAAAGATTAGTTTTAAAAGGTAACTTTCGGCTGCAGTACTACTTCCTTCTGAAATCTATGTCTAAGTGTTAAACTTTATGGTCAAATGTGGGTCGCTGGGGACTTTCTGGGTAAGGCTAGCAAGTGGTAGCTATTGATGAACATGAGGTTGACTGAGAGTGTTCATTCTCCTGTAGTGACTTGGACATGCCATTTGCCAAATGGACCAAGGAGCAGGTTTGCAGCTGGCTCGTAGATCAGGGCTTGGGCTCCTACCTGAACTCCGGCAAGCACTGGATTGTGTCTGGCCAAACACTCTTGCAGGCTTCTCAGCAAGATCTAGAGAAGGTAACTACTCAACTACTTTGTTTAATTAATGGACACGTCAGCCACTGGACTGTTTTTATGAAAAATAATTATATAGTCATCATAATAAGCCTTAAGGGGATTTTTCTCAAAATAATTAGGTGGCTTTGTTATGAACACAGCTACTCACATGTGGTGAATGTAACTCAGCTTCACTTTGCAAGCCAGCCAAGCTCTGCCCCGCGGTGAGGGCGTCCATCCTGAGGCACAGGAGCTTCGGAAGACAGGGTAGCTCCACTGCACAGACTTTCCTAGACCATAAATCTTTAAATCATTTTATTGGGGGTTCTACAGCTCTTATGACATTCCATACATCAATCATATCAAGCATATTTGTACAGATGTTGTCATCTTCATTTCCAAGATATTTTCTGCTTGAGCCTTGGTATCAGCTCCTCTTACTTCCCTTCCCCCCCACCCTCGGCCATCCTTCATCAATTACATATTGTTAGGACCATAAATCTTTATGGAAGCAGACTGCAGGCATCTTCCTACCACAGAGCAACAGGTGGGTTTGATCTGCCAACCTTTAAAAGTTAAACCACCTGGTGCTTAACCCACGCCACCCCCGGAGCCCTTTTGATTGCGATGGTGGGTGGAGGAAGAGCTGTTCATTTCGTATCCTTGCATCCTCTGCCAAGGCCCCAGCCTGTATTGACAGAACGGCAGCACAAATGTTTCTGTTTATTCTTCCAGGAACTTGGGATCAAGCATTCGCTTCATCGAAAGAAGCTCCAGTTGGCATTGCAAGCGCTGGGTTCCGAGGAAGAAGCAAATCACGGGAAGCTGGATTTCCACTGGGTCACTAGTAAGAGGTTTTCACTCACCATCGTCATAGCAAGAACTGCTGTCTGCTTTTCTTTTTAATTGCGAGATCAAGTTTTGCGCGGCATGATGTCAACCCTGATTTCTCTGCGCTAGGATGGCTGGATGATATTGGACTCCCGCAGTATAAGACTCAGTTTGATGAAGGAAGGGTCGATGGTCGGATGCTGCATTACATGACCGTTGTAAGTAACTCTCCTGGGACTGAGGGTAGTCCACCTCCCCGCCCCCCCCCCAAGAGTTAAAAGAATAAGCAAAGTGCATTTCCCCAGTGACGTCAGGAGAGTTTGAAGCGACTGCTTTCGCATGTCCGTGAGAGGCAAGATGGACTGCAGGAGAAGCTTGTTCCGGATTCCCTTGTTGTATTACTGTCCTCCTTAATTTACTTTTGCCCAGTTGGCCCTCTGTGAGGGAGGCAATGAACTTAACCGCTGAAGGCACCTTCTTCTTCTTTTTTTTTTTTTTCCATCTTAATTAATTAATTAATTAATTTATTTTTAAACATTTTATTAGGGGCTCATACAACTGTTATCCCAATCCATACACACATCAATTGTGTAAAGCGCATTTGTACATCATTTCTAAAAACATTTTCTCTCCATTTAAACCCCCGACATTAGGTCCTCATTTTTCCCCTCCCTCCCCGCTCCCCCCTCCCGCATGAGCCCTTGATAGTTTATAAATGGGTATTTTGTCATATCTTGCCCTGTCCGACTTCTCCCTTCATCCACTTTTCGGTTGTCTGTCCCCCAGGGAGGAGGCCACACACAGTTCCATGTAATCGGTTCCCTCTTTCCTACCCATTCTCCCTTTACCCTCCCTGTTTTGCCACTCACACCACTGGTTCTATAGGGCTCATCCATCCTGGATTCCCTGTATTTTCAGTTCCTATCTGTACCAGTGTACCTCCTCTGGTCTAGCCAGTCTTGCAAGATAGAATTCGAGTCATGGTAGTGGGAGCGGGGAGGAAACCTTTAGGAACTAGAGGAAGGTTGTATTTCTCATCATTGTTACATCGCACCCTGACTGGCTCATCTCCTCCCCGAGACCCCTCTGCAAGGGGATCTCCAGTGGGAAGGCACCTTCTTCTTTCAGTAAATGGAACGTTTCGAACAGCTAACTTAGAGATTTTTCAAAATCAACGAAGTTTGGAGTTTAATTCATGGGGCTTTTTTTTCCTCACCCTCTCTTTCTTCTTTCTCCTTTGAATCAAAGTCCTTACACTGATGGGTACATCATATAAACCTGCATGTAATAGTTAAAACTTACCGCGTGTTGCACAATTATGATATGCCTGATGCCCTTTGAGGAGCCCTGGTGGGGTAGTGGTTATGTGTTCAGCTGTGACTCACATGGTTGGCAGTTTGAAACCACCCTCAGCTCCGCAGGGTGGTGGGGTAGTGGCAGGGTGCATGGTGGGAACTACACTTTCTACTCCGGTAAGCCGTGACAGCCTCGACAGCCCACAGGGGGGCGCCATGAGTCAGCATGGACTTGATGGCAATGACTTTGCATTTTTGAGATGTTTTTCTAAACACTTTGTTCAAATTAATCCTCAACCACCCTTTGAATGACTATTATTGCTATTCCTACTTCTGGGTGAGGAAACTGAGGAATCACGAATCTGGGTATCCACCGAGGTTTGGCAGTCAGAACGTGATGGAGCACTTAAACGTGGGTGTCTGTCTCTCAGCCCCTGCCCTCACCCTGTCACTGTTTGGCCTGAAAGGACTCAGCCAGTACTTGCTCGCAGACCCCAGTTTGAGTAGGTGCAGGCTTTTAAGCTCACCAGATACACGTGTCTAACTTTTAGGAGCATAGCAGAGTAAATGTCCTTGGAAAGTTTGGCCTCTGAAGTCCTTTAAGCCACAAAGAGGCTGTTTTAATTTGATGCCCTAGATTGGATCACAGAATAAAGAATCTCCGTGATATAACTCATGAAGTCTGTAGTTCATTGTACTGTTGTCTATATGGATTTCTCTATTTCCATAAATGTATCGTTGTTCGAGAAGGTGCTGACATTAAGGAAAGCTGGATGAAATATATAGAGACTCTGTATTTCTCTTTTTATTTTGTAAAGATACATTATTTCCACCCATCTTTTTCCCTGGATTTCATATAAACACAACGACAATCCTGTTTTTTCATAGTAATACTTTAAACGATTCGGTACCAAGCCCACCCTCGGCCATCCTTCATCAATTACATATTGTTAGGACCATAAATCTTTATGGAAGCAGACTGCAGGCATCTTCCT
>NW_022103918.1:14754156-14760988 GCF_000313985.2 Echinops telfairi
CATTATTTCCACCCATCTTTTTCCCTGGATTTCATATAAACACAACGACAATCCTGTTTTTTCATAGTAATACTTTAAACGATTCGGTACCAAGCAGAGTCATTTCTCGCTCCTGTTGTAGCACGAGCGTGTGTTCTCTTGACTTCTGTCAGCCTGGCGATTTTCAATCATTGCTGCAAGCAGACTTTCTTCAGCAAGACTCTTCCATATATCTGAAATTATTTAAAAGTGAAAAGTTTTTAAAATTCAAGGTGAAAAAAGGCTATTTTGGTTTACAGTAAAGCCTTCAAACTGAGAAGGCTTTTAAAAATAGCACTTTATTTTGATGGCAAGCATTGCATTTTCTTTTAATCTCTCCTAGACTTTAGTTAGATGAAAATAGCCTACACTGAAATGCCATGAGTCAGTGTCACTTATATTCAGTTAAAATGCGTGAACTGTCTTTTCTAACTCACCACAAAGCACTGCTTTGGGTTTAAGAGATCAATCCAGACAAAATTCAGTAAGTAACTTTTGCCCCGTTAGTACCTTTACAGATTTAAACTGATCTTGTATTTTTACCATTTCCATAGCAGATTACATTGCATTGTTTTCCTCTTTTTCTTTTTTTTTTTTTTAACACACAAGAAATGTGTTATCAGTCAGGCGTGTCTACCACGGATATTTCCTTGTTGACTTGCTGGGTGGGTTTGGGAAAGCAGCCTGCTGCTTATTAGCACTGCCTCCAAAATCATGTTCGGGAATCGTTTGCTTGGGTGGGTTTGGTTGGTTGAAGTGAGCGTTTCCCCCAGGGGGTTGAGGTGTCAGCAGTTCTCACACCTTCATTTCCTCCCCCTCCTTCACTTTCCGCAGAGCCTTTGCACCGATGACCAGTTTTCCCACACTGATTCACAACGTTTGGGAACTCAGGCATGATAGTCTAGAACAAAGGACTTTTTGAAAGCCAAAGAATGTCTGATTTCCCTATATCGGGATGCGCCTTCATTCACAATGTCGAGTTTTAATCATGAATGAATGCTTCTCGTAGCTGTCTGCTGAAAAGGCAAAGGGGGAAGGTAATCTGCCCTGTTGAACACGTCGTGGTCTCCCTATGAAGAAGCTTCAAAACGTTCCTGGAAAGGGGGAACTGAAAGACTATGGATCTGTTCCTTGAACTTTTCAAATCAAACCAAAGTGGATCACCACTGATCGTGACCCACCAGCGCTTTTCAGGCGGTGTTTGTTCCTCGGAGCCTTGGGTCTCACTACCTTCCCTCAGGGTGTCTGGCAGAGAGAGAAACCCGCTTTGAAGCCATGGTTTCATTCTCTTGGATTGAGGCCCCAAGCAGGATTTTCTTTGGTCTGGAGAAAATGGTCAGGCTGCCGAGGAATTGGTAGAGGGGTTCTTCTACCTCTTGGACATATTGGTAGAGGAGTTCTTCTACCTCCTAGTAGAAAGGTTCTACCTATTGGACACATTGGTGGAGGGGTTCTTTTCCCTGTACTCCACTATCCTCGGCGTGCCTGGGACAGTTCGTGCTTCCCCGGGAGGCCAGCACAGTGAGCACTGCTGTTTGTTCTCTACCTGCAGGACGACTTGCTGTCTTTGAAGGTCGTGAGTGTGCTACACCATCTTAGCATCAAAAGGGCCATCCAGGTCCTGAGGATAAACAACTTTGAACCAAATTGTCTTCGGAGACGGCCGTCTGACGAGGTAGCATTTTAGATTGAGGCGGATAAGCATGTACTTATTAGCATGTGTGCAACAGACAGGCCCATGTGGTTTTGTAGTCCACCCGAAAAGCTTCTGTTTCTCTCTCAGGCTGGCTTTTCCTGTACTCCTTCCCTTTTGCCCCCATGACTGTTCCACCTATTAAGGCCGACGGGGTCTTTTATTCTTTTGTGCTTCTTCCTTTTCTTGGGTGGACTTTTCCCCACTAGCTTAAGCTTTAGAGTTAAATCTCCCTATGAAGTCTTTCTCTCCTCAATTGGTTTGGTCTTTCAGTAAAGCAATGTTCTATTAGTGCCTACAAAAGCTTGCAACCACGTGACGTACAAGTTCTCAAAAGGAGTATTTGTGGGACTAAATCCGTGAATGCACATGGTAGCCAGGATGTTCTGGGGCGATTGAGGGGAAAACTCAGAATCATAGAAAGACCTGACTTGCTGGTCTTGCAGAGACAGGGCACCCCAAGCCTATGGCCCACAGACCAGCTTTTAAGCTTAGAGGAGGTCTCAACTTTCTGCCATTTGATCCATAGGCCTACAAAGAGAACAATACACCCGGGCGGGAGGTGCACACTCCCTAAAACAGTCAACACTGCAACGTCGAAGAGGCAGTGCTGGCCCAGGGACAGACTGAAGAGGCCAGAAAGGGACAGGAAAGAAGGACAAAGGGAAATGGCACATACAGGGAGGAAGTGGGAAGATTGCTGGCAGCATGGCGGAGATCGAAATCAACGTCAATCCTGACACAAAGCAAAATGTGTATAGCTTCTTAAATGGAAATCCAACCTGCTCTGCACACGTTCCCCCAAATCACAGTCTGAAAAAAGAGAGAAGGAGCATTCGCATCAGCGTCCACTTTACAATTCTACACTTAACCAGGCTCTCGATCAGTGAGGAAGGTGTTGAGTAACTTTGCTCCCTGGGGTGGGTTATTTGAACAGAATGCGTGGATGTAGTCATTGGAATGCCATAATCAACAACTGAAGCTACCGTGGCTGTTTGTTTACAGAATAGCATTGCCCCATCAGAGGTGCAGCAGTGGACAAATCACCGTGTGATGGAGTGGCTGCGCTCAGTGGACCTGGCAGAATACGCCCCCAACCTCAGAGGCAGTGGTGTCCATGGTGGGCTCATGGTAAAGCTTTGTTATCATTCCACCCTGTTTGGTTTCCTGTCATCCGAGATCAGATTACTACCTGTCCTCATTCTACAGCCGTCTCACCCAGTACTCCTGCACTGTCTAATGATTGTTTACTTTCTTTTTTTTTTTTTAAGATCATTTTATTGGGGGCTCTTATAACTCTCCATACATCAATTGTATAAAGCATATTTGTAGATATGTTGCCATCATTATTTTGTAAACATTTACTTTCTATTTGAGCCCTTGGTATCAGCTCCTCTTTTTTCCCTCCCTTACCCCCTCCCACCCTCAGGATCCCTTGATAAATTATAAATTAATATTATTTTCATATTTTATACTGACCGCTTTCTCCCCCCATGGTTTCTTCCCTCTTCCTCTCCCTACCTCACTCTGTCCTCCTGGTATTGCTACTCCCATTTCAGCTCCTGAGAGGTTTATCTTACCTGGATTCCGTGTGTCGTGAGCTCCTGTCTGTACCAATGTACATGCTCTGGCCTACCCCTCAGTGAAAGGCAGGACTGGAGTCATGATAGCGGGGGGTGAGGAACCCTCAAGGAACCAGAGGAATGTTGTGTGTTTCATCGGTACTATACTGCACCCTGGATGACTCATCCCTTCCTTGTGACCCTTTTGTGTCTCTGCTCTGAACCCCCTTGTTCTCAACAATGTGCTTTTGGTTTGTTTGTTTGGGGTCTTCTGATAACCTCTTATCCGATCCTGTCAACACCTCATGATCACACAATATTGTTTTTCATATTTCTAATTCACGCCCTATAGCTTAAGTACAACTCATGCACATTTTCCTCTTGCCGCCGCCCTCTTTTATGGTAGGGAACACCTGGCCACTGTCTCTCCTGTGATGATGTTTTCAAATTCCTGCAAAGACACAGGTTCTATTTCTGTGTGCTGGGGTGCAGCTTCCAAAGGCACCAGAGAGGGAGGCTGTATTTCAGAGCAAGCTGTACCACACTTATGTGTTGTTGTTTGCTGGCTCCGGGCTTAGGGTAACTCCGTACCGGACAGAACAACGTGCTGCCCAGTCCTGCACCCTCCCCACGAGGGGCTACAGATTTGACCATGGTGATCCATAGGGATTTGAATGGGCTAATTTTTGGTTTTTCTTCTTGATTCATCTCAACCTGAAAGCTCTTCGGAAACTTGTTCATCGTCACAGCAGCTCTGCCTTTTCTGACCCATGGGTGGTGGCCGTGGGTGAGGTGCTTTGGGTGGGAAATGAACTCCTGTTTCCCATGTGGATGGGGGAGAAGGCTACCACTAAACCGCTTCTGCCCTCTCTCACTTATTTGCTGTGGCCAAATAAAAGAGCAATCATCGACCATAGAGCAAGTCTGTACCTGCTCTCCCTCCACAGACACTGAGAGCGCCATCGAGATAGACTTAAGTGAAAGCGCTTTGTAAATGTTACATCCCAATGCAAGCATGGACCACGCAGGATGTCTTACAGCACCGTCAGTACAGCCCTTCCCGTTTCCTACAGGTCCTAGAGCCCCGCTTTAACGTAGAAACAATGGCTCAGTTGTTGAACATCCCACCCAATAAGACCTTGTTGCGAAGACACTTGGCCACTCATTTCAACCTTCTGATTGGCGCCGAGGCCCAGCACCAGAAGCGCGATGCAATGGAGTTACCAGATTACGTCCTCCTCACAGCCACCGCCAAAGTGAAGGTCGGTTCAAACCTGTGCCGTTCCCAGAAGGGAAGGCTTGGCGTTTTACTGTCTTCTGCCAGTCCCATTGTGGGGGCTTCCTACATTTCCTGGGTGGGTAGAAGGTATTCATAGACTTGTCTCTTTCACAGCAGTTAAGTGAATGCCTTTCTGGAGGTTTCTGTCTGGAGAAAACTTTGCTCGGCCTTTCTTTCCTTAGAGCTAATTGATACTTTGCCCACGTAGAGACTCCGTGACTTAGCCCATTTTTCCGTTTGTCTGGCTTTTAATTGACGAGTCTAACAAGTTTGGAAAACTTACTTCAGGAATGGAGCAACAGTCTGATGCCAGGCTTCCATTGTCCTTGTCTTGTTCTAGCTGATGGGACTTCTCGTCCTAAGGGGCCGGCCGCCCCCTTTTGGAATCACCTCTTCACACAGGGCCGGAAAAAGCGTGGGCTTCGCACCAGGCTGTGGAGTGTGGGCCTGAGTTCTTTGCTCAGTGTTTGGGGTGGGGGTGGGGGATGGGGCTTTGATGCGCTGTCTCTGTCTGAGGGCTCTCTCTTTAGTCCCCTTTCCCTGAAAAGATGAGCCAGGTTTGCCATTTCTAAAAGAGTTTGGTCGTATGAATTCTACTCACCCCTGGATATCTTTGTTTGCTTTCCTTTGAAAGCCAAAGAAACTCGCCTTCAGCAACTTTGGGAATCTGAGGAAGAAGAAGCAGGAAGACGGGGAAGAATATGTCTGTCCAATGGAATTGGGGCAGACGTCAGGAAGCACATCGAAGAAAGGGTTGAAGCCAGGAATGGACATCCACATGTATGAGGACGACGATCTGGACCGGTTAGAGCAGGTAAGTGCAGCACGTTATAACTGTCACTGCTCTTCTGGCATCCGAGCACTAATCGCTGAACGTACAGATAGTCCTAAAGTAATAGTGACCACTTAAAGAGCACATACTATTCTATTGATACATTAGTGTTCATTGTAATCTTAAGGCAAAGGGATTATTGCTGCTCTCATTTTATTGGTACGGAAAGTGGCACAGGGAGGTTAAGTAACTTGCCCAAAGTGACAGAGGTGGTAGAACAACTGAGATTCCAGCCTGCTAGCCTGCCTCCAAAGCCTGTCTCCTGTTTATCTATGCTATATTGTCTCTGTATTAGGGAAACCCCTGGTGGCGTAGTGGTTTACACCTTGGGCTGCTAACCACAGGGTCAGTGGTTCAAACCCACTAGCTGTTCCACGAGAGAAAAATGATGCTTTCTGCGCCCACAAAGATCTACAGCCTTGGAAAACCAAAGGGGGCAGCTCTGCTCTGGCATAGATAGGGTCATGATGAGTGGGAATTACCTCGACGGTGGCGGTTCTTTATATATCAACACCCATCGGGAGAGGACAGGTGATGCCTTCTGGCCTTCTCTGATCAAAGTCAGGGACCTGACACCACCTCTCACCAACATTCCTGTGGGGCTGTTGTCACCGACTGCGCGGGCACTTTCCTAGCTGTAGATGGCGAAGGGTTTGGCATTTATGCTTCTGTGTTGATTTTGGCACTTATATTTTTATTTTTAATGTCTGATTCCAATAACGAAAGGAGATTTTCATTAAGGATTGTGTTGCCTCTACCTCGCTCATTACTGCTTGCATTGTTTTTGTTCATGTTGCTATGCTTTCCTTGAAAGTATACAAGGGACTATATCATGTCATGTATGTTCTATGCAGATGGAAGATTCAGAAGGGACAGTGAGGCAGATAGGCGTTTTCTCTGAAGGCATCAACAATCTGACCGTAAGTTGGTAAAATGAAAAGTGATTTTGACTATATTTGTCATGGATTGAGTTGTGTGCCCACCAAAAATGTGTCCGCTTGACTGGTTCTCAGTAGTGTGCCACTTATTTAATGAAGTAATTTGGCAATTATTAGATGATCAACCCCCCCCCACCCCATGGTGTAATCTGATGGGACGAACTAATCAATTGTAAGAGGATCGGGGTGGGATATGACACCCTTTCTCAAGTCACAGCCCTGGCACAAAGTAAGCTGGGTCTCCGTGGGTTGTGGCCTGCGTCACCTTCCATCTTAGAAAACATCAATGGATAGAGCAGAGAGGGAGACACCTGACTGTGACCCAGAAAGAAGAACCGGAAGTGGAGCACATTCTTTGGACCCAGGGTCCCTGTGCTCCATGTACTAAGGCCCTTGGAGACACAGGGAACACTGGGCCTGCCGGTGTTGAGAGGAGACCAGCACGTTCCTCCCGAGCTGACGGAGCGAGAACCTTGAATTCAGACATGTAGCCTCCGAAACATGTGAGGC
>NW_022103918.1:14761088-14779837 GCF_000313985.2 Echinops telfairi
CCCCCGTTATCTGCCTCAGCCGCACGAGAGACCTAAGACTACGTCTTTACGTCATTTTAAAATAAATCCCCAAGGACTGCATGCATTTAGGGAAATACATTGTCCTGCATTCTTGGCCCACAGCGTGTGTGACTCCTTGCCTCCTTGTCTTCCAGCACATGTTAAAGGAAGATGACATGTTTAAGGACTTTGCTGCCCGTTCCCCCAGTGCCAGCATTACGGATGAAGACTCAAACGTGTGACTGCAGCCCTTGAGGAGCACGGGGAGTCTTGAGTCTCTACTGGGTTCTCCTGTTATTTCTCCAACCCACACAGTCTATGCAGCAAACAGCGGACGGTCTATCACTTGTAGTTTCAACTGCTCATTTCGAAGTGGAACTGCAAAGCGGGGGGAGCATACCTATTCTCAAGTTGCCATGAAAACGGAGACACTGGTGAATGAGAGTACTATTGTTCTGGTTTTTCTTTCTCTATTTAATGTTAAAAAAAAAAATCTGTGCTCTATTTAAAGTGTGGCCGTTAAAAGGAGTCTTTTACCATAGCGTTTCCACTCTCCTTCATCGCCTGGGAGGCTTGGGGAGTAGCAGCCAGGCCGTGAAGGCTGTGGTCACAGCAGTGTTGGCAGCAGCCGGCTAGGCAGGACCCGTGTGTGTGCTCTCGGGAATCCATTTCCCGTCAGTATTCTGGGTGCCCAGCAAATGCCAGCCATGCCGCCGTATGCCTCTTACTGTCTTATTTTTATATATTTTTCTAAATATGTGTATATAAACCGTGCATAGACTATAGGAATTTTATTTTGCGACATAAGGAAGAGAGTGAGAAGATCTCATTGAAACAGTGATCACCTTTTCCTCCACCAGCTGGCTCCTGGAGTGGTCAAGACTGCCTTTTAGTTTCCCCTTTCCCCTCTACCACTGAATAGTCATAATGTTGGTCATTCACACTAACAGCGTATATGAAATACTCCCTTTGATGACACATGGGAATTACTGAATTGTTTTTGTTTCAGCATTAATCTTGGATCCTTGTACCTCAGAAGGAAGAATTCACGGGACAATCAAATGCTGTAAACTAAAATGCGTTCATAGGTCCCAAAAGAATTCCTAGAACCAATTTCTAAGGAAGGAAAGTAAAAACAAATAGAAAATCGTTACAGTAGTAAGCTTATTGATCTCCTTTTTGTGAACTACATCATTCCATCAAATTGCTAACAGCTGCCTGAGACGTGTGTCCATTGTCACCCTCTCAGATGGTCAATGAATGGGGCCGTCAGAGCTGAACGGAATGCAGGTGGCTCACGGGGACATTCTGGCCCAGTGAAAGCTGAGTAGCTACACAAGTCTGCAAAGAAGTTTTATAATGGCTATTCTGTGATAATAAAATATGGTTTATGTTTGCCCATAGTTCAGGGCCCAAATATGCTTCATAAAGAAAGTAAAAACCTGTAGCAAAAACTCTTACCATGTTTATTACTTTTAGAGATACTAGAAAAACAAGGCTTTTTTATTCAATACTACATAATTACTCACGGTAGCCAACTGGATAAAACAGGTTTTCACAAATTGGGTGGGGCTGGGTCATTCAATAAAAAGCCCCTGGACTTGGTTATAAATTATATTTGAGGGTTAATGTATGGTTCCTTGAAGTTGTTACCAAATTACAAATCTATTTGACAAAGAGCTCAGAATACTATTTCCGACTGGGGAACTCCCAAGAAGTTTGTGGGGAACAGAAGGGATGAAATATGCTGGAATTCTTCCACACACTTTTTGCAGCTCCCTCATATTTATGGATAGCAAACATGACTGGATGCTAATACCTGTTGGCTTTGGAAAAGGGGGCTGGTGATTTGCTTCAGAAAGGTTACAGCCTTGAGGAGGACAGCGTGCAATTCCAGTCTGCGCATGGAGGCGGCCATCGTTTGGAATCAGTTCAGCGGTAACTAACAGCAGCAGCATTGGAGGTTTACTGTATTTGTGTTTGATTTTAATGTGAATATATGTCACTATCTCAAAAGCCCAATTTGTTATTGGAACCTGGTTAAAAACATCAGGAGACTGTTATAAATGCCAAATATTCTTTATTCAGGACAATGTAACATAATGTGTGATAAGGTTAAAAAATTTTTGATGATATATTTTATTTACAAAATATTATACCCTGCTGGTATTACCATATAAAAGGAAATAAAGTCAACTTAAAATTGCCTCATTTTTATTGCCCATTACTTAATGTTTGGTTGTTTAGAAAAACTGCCAGGCTTTATTTCTGATACAGAGAACATAGACACAACCTATTTACGATTCCCCAGCTCCCATGAATTTGAGTAGATAGCACAGCATATATGAACACATGGAAATCTGAATCCTTTGCTTAAGAAATGTTTGTGTGAAAGGAAGCAAAGGCGATGGAGTTGGAGGAAATGACAGATCGGGACAGAGAGGACACAGCGAAGGCAAAAAAGACCCCCCTTCCGTATTGAGAAAAGCGATTGGAGAAAGAGGCATACAGGTCTTTAAAGAAATAACTTTTTTTTAAGTGGGATTTGGAAACAGGAACCATATGCTGAAAGAGATCACCAGTTATAGGTACTTCCTGGCTTATGCTAGGGTTCTGTTTCAATGACACCATAAATTGGTTCTGATGTAGTCGAATGTCTCGTTTTTTCCACATTATTATGCTTTTTATTACCAGTATCTTTATAAAGTGGCTCTTTGTCTATGGGGGTGGGAAATGTTACATATAAACTTACAGACATTTTAAATTATACATATATTTTAAAATATAAAAATCACTTAAAAAGCACCCTGGTGGTCATAAGGACAGTTTATAGAAACTCAAATACATAGTAAGTCAGGGACTACCTGTGTAATAAGAGTGACTGTGACATAGAGAAGAACAGGTGTTTTGTGTGAAAGCTGGTAACCCTAACTTAAAAACCAGTCTGACCGGAACACACCCTGTTGGCAAACAGGAGGCTGTGTCCTTAGGAGCTGTAGGTAGATATGCTCTGGTAAGCCAGATAAGCTTTAGGCTGGGGGAACTGGGACCGTCAGTATTGACAGTCGTGCTAAGAAGTCATCTGAACGAGGTTCACATTGAGATATTTGGGAACAATATTGATCGAGTACAGAGAAAATGGGGCAAAATACGTCTCACCAATTACCTCTGACAGACAGCCAAGAAGTTCTCAATGTTTCGGAGGTGTTCGACCGCGCTACAATTTATGCAGCTCAGAAGCTAAAGGAGTATCTTGGCTTTGAAGACCCCCTGAGTAAGCTCTGCCCAGCTCCAAACACGCTGAATGAAATCTTCCTAATCCACTTCATCACTTTCTGCAAAGGAAAGGGAGTTGATGAATGGCTTACCACTACCAAGATGACGAAGCACCAAGCCTCCCTGTTTGGGGCAGACTGGATCTGGACCTTTTGGGGTCCTGACAAACAGATAAGGCTTCAGCTGGCAGTGCAGACGCTGCAGATGTCTGCTCTTCCTCTCGCGGAATCTAAGCCTTGTGACCTCCCCAGTTTGGTATCGAGAGCAAAGGGAGAGTCTGCCACGAAGAAGAGTCGATTCGATCAGCTGGAGGAATTCTGTACCTTGATAGGAGAGGATTGCCTTGGCCTCTTGATCATCTTTGGCGTGCCGGGGAAGCCTAAAGACATCAGAGGAGTTGTCCTGGACGCTGTCAAAAGCGAGGCAGCGAAGAGCCGCCTGCCGGGAAGGGAAGAGGTGGTACGATTTGTGCTGGAAACGGAACATTGTGTCTCCATCAGAGAGCTGCTTGGAAGCTGTCTGAGTAAGAAAGACGGGCTCAGAGAGGCGGGCAAAGTTTACATTAATATCCTCTGACTTGGATCTCTCATGAGACTGACTGGGCTATAAGATGAAAAAAATTTTTTTTTAATTCTATTGAACAAGCCTATCTGCTTGCTTCATTCCAGGACAGGACCCCTCCCCACCCCATTACTTTGCTTCCTGGGATAAAGGATAAGTGTCATGATGTTGAAGAGAGAATAATTAAACGAAAGAAAGGGAAAAGGAACCTTACTGTATTTCAGGGAAATGTTAGCCTTTAGTTGCCTTGTTCATTCACTCATTAATAAACATGGAAGAGATAATAAACAACTTTGACAAGTGTGGACTGGGGGAAAAAAAGTGTCTTGTTTGAAATCATCTGTCTAACATTCAAAGGTGAAATGTTTATTTCTAGAGGTGGAAGATGGAGAAAGTAAGGTTACATTCAGTTACAGTTATATGAAGACCAGTTTTAAATCAGGATCCTTAAGCATAACTTGACCCTGAAGTCCCTGTAAAATCTGTTCTTACTCAAAGCCTCAGGCCTGTGTGCTCTGCAGAAAGAGAGGTTATCTTGGTGGGAATCTCTGGCATTTGCTTGAGTGTTAACTTTACCTATAGTTTAGGTGGCAATTCCTCATAGTAATAGTAGTATCTGTTTGTGGTTTACATTAATGGAAATGTATTCACAGGTAGCAATGATTAAATCGTTCCTTATCCCAGGGCCAGGGCATATAATAGGAGAAAGGGGACTCACCATGGATTGGACTCGTGTGTCATGGTACATGCTTTACTTATGCTTGATCCATGTCACCTCCACAAGGTAGATGTTTCTTTGTGTGGTTCAAGTCAAAGAGGTTAAACGACTTGCCCGAGGTCTTAATGCTAGTCAGTGGCTTATAATAAACATAAGCGAAGGTCTACCAACTTATAAAGCCCACTGTATTCTAAAGTAAAGAAAGCTATTTCATTGGCTCTATACTCCTGGAATTGCTGAGACCACAAAGACCCTTCACTTACAAAGATGCTAAAAGGTCTATAGGCTCTGTGAGGCACTATTAACCCTGGGGCTGTCTACTCCACTTCCCTGCCTGGTGCTCTGCTGTTACTCCAGTTGGAGACAGTGCTGTTCTTGTTAAAACGACCTCCAAGGGAACAGAGTCAAACAGCATTGTCATTTCGAGTCATCGGGTCAGTGGTGTGTGTGTGTGTGTGTGTGTGTGTGTGTGTGTGTCCACCTCCGCCACTCCCCACAAAGGCTCAAAAATGCAAAGAGAAGTTATATACATCCACACATAAGTGCCAAGTACAGTGAAATTTCTGAGAGCCAGAACGGATAGTTGGTGCTTTTTTGTTGTCTGCCGGGGTCGGGATGCCGTCTTACCAATTTTCCCTTGCTCTTTTCAGAGGGAAATAAGTTTTCCTTCTTTCACAGGTTTCCACCTCACACTGGTTTGTAGGTTTTATTGCAAAATCCGGTCTTTACTCTCAGGGTGTTTCTATTCTAATGGCAGGAGACAGGCAATAAACAAATAGAAGTATGCATATTAAAAATGTCTTTGTCAAGAACTAGGATGGCTGGGTGGAAAGGCAGGCTACTTGTAGCTTCATTAGGAATAACCTGCTCTCTCCTGCACAGATGTCCAGTCCCACAGTGGTGAGCGTGCCTGTTTCCCCACCTCGCCAACAGGGCGGAGCTACGTTTCTGTTTGCTTGCCCTTCCTTTCCCTCCCTCCACCCCATGTCCAAACTTCAAAGTTCATGTCGTTGGGTAGGAAGATCTCTCCTTGAATAGCAGTCGTCTCATAGAACGTTTGTTTTTATCTGATTGATTCCGTCTGCATAATGCCTTCCAAATCCATTCATGTCATGTGGTGTGTGAATCCATTATTTTTTAGCGATGCATAGCAGTCCATTGTACGTATAAGTTTCCACTGTGAAACTGTACCACCACTGTGGGAAGCAATCTGGCACTTCCTCAAACAAATAGGAGCAGAAATACCATAGGGACTCACAATCTCTCCACTGGGAATCTGCCCTGACGAAATACGGAGCAGAACACGAGCAGATCGATGCACACCCTTGCTCATCACGGCACTATTCTCAGTAGTCAGGAAGACGGAAACAGTCTAAATGCCCGTCCGTGGAAGAATGGATAAACAAGCATTGGTACAAAAATGCATGTATATCTTTTTTTTTTTTTTTTTTAATTTCAGGAGTGCCATAAGGAAACATGCAGTCTAGGTAAGGACTGGAGAGTGATGGCGGTGCCGGTTTATCTTGGGTGGTTAAGGCAGGCCTGGGAGGAGGCAAATGACCAGACCTGAATGACAAGAGATAGCATGGGCACAGTTATCTGGAGAGCGTGCTGGGCCGAAGGAACTGCAAGTGGAAAGGCTGAAATAGCAGCAGAGCAAGTATGACTTAGGCGAAGGAAAAGAAGGGGGTGGTGGAGCTTGTGTGGATGGAGCAGATGAGCCAGGGAGAGCGGGACAGATCACTCTGCTCTGCAGTCGAGACCCAAAACACCGCAGACCCACTGCCATTGAGTCCGTTCAGAGGCAAAGCAACCCCAAGTTTACGAGACTAACAGGTCTCCTCACCTCTCTCCGGAGGAGCAGCTGGCGGGTTTGAATGGCTAACCTTGCAGTTAGCAGCCCAGCATGTAACTCGCAGCACCACCAGGGCTTCTGGGGATCAGAGAACTAGCTCATCCACTGTCATTGAGCAGATTCTGAGTCACAGCGACTCAATAGGACAAAGTAGAATGGCCCCTGTGGGTTTCCAAGCCCAAATCTTTATAGGAGCAGAAAGCCTCATCTTTTTCTTGAGAGAACAGAGAAGTAGCCAGAAAATCGATGAGGCAGGCTGTTGTAAGCCAGATGAAAGTCTGGAATTTATTCTGAGTGGTATTGGGAGAGAAATGCTATGATCTGACTACACTTTAAAGCATTGCTGATGGAGAGGAGAGTGGATAATAGGGAGGAGGGAGGGGCTGCTATGCTTGTAATCCCAGTGAGAGGAAAGGGCTGCAGGGGGAAGGGTCATGAAGAAGTAAGACCTGGAGTCTAGTTGAAGGTAAAGCTTACAACAGTTGCGGATGGGATGGGAGTATGTGAACACACCACAACTAGAAAGCGGCACTTCCAAATTCCTTAAATAATAATTCTTTAAAAATACAAGAACAGAAATGTTTGTCTTTGTTTATCCCTTTGTTTTTATTTTAATCTTCTGAAGGGACACTGATGTTCCAACAAGCTTGAGATTTATAATCCTAAATAGTTCCCTGTATTGCCTGCCTGAAGTTACTGGTGGTGCAAAAGGTTAACGCAGGTAGCAAACCGAAAGCCTGGTGGTTGGAATCCACCCCTGGGGCAGCTCAGAAAAAAGGCTGGGTGATTTACATTTTTAAAAAAACAGCCACTGAACATCCTGTGGAGCAGTAAGACTTAGTATCGCTACACAGAGCAGTCACACAGGGCTGCTGTGAGTGGGAATCCACTTGCAGGCAGCTGATGGGTCAGTCATTTTGACAGACAGGTTGCAAAATCTTGATGGGTCAGTCATTTTGACAGACAGGTTGCAAAATCTATCCGTGTACTCCAACACCAAATTCACTGCCATCAAGTCAGTGCGGATTCATAGTGACCCCCTGAGTCCCAAACGATGACTGTTTACTGCAGTAGAAAAGCGAGTCTTTTTCCAATGGAACTGCGAAGGGTTTTGAACTACCAACCATTCGGATCACAGCCCACTGAGTAACCACTACACCAACACTATCCTCCTACCTAGATACGTGAATATTGTCTGTCCACTATATTTCGTGTGCACGTAGAATTCTACTTTTTATAATGAAGTTAATTTTGATGAAAAGTAGTTCTGACAAAAAGTCATTCAATTAAACCAGGTTTTAAATTTAGTAAAACCGCATTCTAAAAGACCCTAACATTTGAAATTGCTTTATCTAGGACCGCCTTCATAATTTGGACTGCCCACTACAATAGGAAAATGTAAGATTATTTTTTTTCATGATTAAGAATTTCAAGATGGCACTAGTAAACCATCCAACTACACAGAGGGGCCTTTTAAGGTTAGGTTGCATTCCCCGGAACCCAGCCCTGCTTCTACAATATGTTGGATCATTTGAACATGACAGCTGGATATTTTTTAATGAATGAGCTTTTGCCCTAATCTGATCCTTTTCAATTTAAAAATGATGTGATTTTTAGTAAGTCTCATGCATATTCCATGAAACTGAAGCTCAGAGAAATTAGGTGGACTTGCCCATTGATCACAAAGCAAGAGTCTGGCTTAAAACCCCACATCCATCTAACTCAGCGGTTCTCAACCTTCTTAATGCCGCAACCCTGTAATACAGTTCCTCATGTTGTGGCGACCCCCAACCATAAAATTATTTTCGTTGCTACTTCAATAACTAAGTTTGCTACTGTTATGAATCGTAATTTAAATATCTGATATGCAGGATGTATCAGGCAACCCCGGTGAAAGGTTTGTTCGATCCCCATAGGAGTCATGACCCACAGGTTGAGAAACGCTGATCTAACGAAAAGGCCATAATTTAAATATCTAAAATAGTTCTTTAAAATAGTTCCACGGAGTCGATTCGGCCTCATAGCAGCCCTGTAGCACAGGGTAGAACCGCCGTTGTATGTTTCCGCGCCTCTTGCCAGGCAGTTTCACACTGCTGACCTTGTAACAACTATACCACCAGGGCCATTTTTTAAAGGGCTGCATATTGATTCATTCCAGGGTAGAAAATAAGTGAGCTCATTCAATGATGACATTAGTGAGGTCCTGATGAATTCTGATTTTGTAATTCTAAGCCGATATCTAAAGTAGCTAACTAAATAATTGGTAACAGTTCTAGAGGACGATGGTGAGAATGGTGCAGACCAAGTACTGTTCCGTGGCACGCGGGCCTCTCCGAGTCAGAACTAACTGGATGACACCAACCATTAAGGACACTGGCAGTCCCTCCGTGAGTGAGACAAGGCTTAGCTACAAAGATGGCCAGTCAGTCTTGGAAGTCTATTCAGAGTCTCTGGGAATCGAAATCGGCTGAGTGGCAGTGTGAGAGAGTCCACGGACTCCCAGTATCCTGGGGGAGGCTGCGGATTTGGGGGTCATCTTGGATCAGGACCCAGACGACACCTACTCTAGATGAGCCTCCACGTGCCTCGTCCCTTCGGGGCCCGTATCTGAGATGGTCTTTGACGTCATTGCTTCCACCTTCTCCTGGGGTCTTCCTGTTGTCTTTTCGTTGCTTGATCTCTGTTTTCCTCTTGCCCGCCCCTGGAACCTGGAGCTCAGGACACAAGCTACGGCGGCGCGCGCTTCCCTGGGGACCGGGCGCTTCCGGCGAGCATGCGCAGAGGCGGCCTGGGCCCGCCCCCTGACCCCTGACCCCCGACGCCGACCGCGCTGTGCCCTCCGGCTTGCCGTCTTCGCGAGCATGGCGGCCGCCGGGCTCCTCTCGTGGGGGTCCCTGCAGCTGGGGCCCAGGACGCTGCGTCCCTTCTCGATCGCGGCGGCCCCGGCCTCGCGCCTGCCGAGAGCGAGCCAGCGTGAGGCTGTGCCGCGTAAGTCTGCGCGCCGCGTCGGGGCGCCGGCGCCGGCCTGGGGGAGGCCGGGGGTGCCCGCCGCGCGTGCGGTTCCTGCCGGGGCCTGTGCTGTCGCCGCGAGAGCTAGCTCCCCACCGGCGCCTTCCGGGGCCCCCTCCCGTCGCCACGGGCTCCGGGGCTCTTAGCCTGTTGCTTCTGAACGTCTTTACGCTTTTCAGTGTTCACTCATCCTAGTGCTGCGAGGGCAGGTTTGGGGGCCGTGTGGACCCTCTCCTGCTCCCCCCTCATTAACCAAAAGGAGGAACAGGAGCTCTGAATTCCAGGCCGACTGACGCCTCCCAAACGGGTGACCTTCATCCAGCCGGCATTATTGACCTTGATTCCAAAGATTGCCGGGGTCCTTGGAGGAGTCTAGGGGAAATGCCTTTTTAAAACTTGTTTGTCAAAGGGGAATGTCGTCTGGTGCGGCTGGTGGTGTTAAGTCAAGCGTCAGTGGATAGGCGCACGGAGGAGAAATCCAAGAACGGTCCTGGGATTAAAGAAAGGTTGAGTCGGGAAAGGGTCCTTCCGCCCAGGGGGTCGGGCCGGTGGTTCACCAAGTCCTTCCTACCTGTGCGACTGTTTGTATTGGCCGCAATCCACCCTCCTCATACTAACAGCCACCATCTTTTAAAATGATGTTACTCAGTAGGTGTTTAAATTTTTTAACCACTTCACAGACAAATCGCATCGTACATTTCCGTAGTTCAGTCACATTCGTAAGAGGCGTGCCACCATCCTGACGAGCAGTTTCAGGACATTGTTTCTTGCTGTGCGCTCTTCGTTGTCAGCTCCCCACTTCCTGCCGCCTCCTCTGCCATGTCCCTTTGAATCTATTGATTCTGTTGTCTCTCTATGGTTGCTTAGTCGCAGTGTCAGATACAGAAACTAATACAAAATCAAGACAGAATGTAAGCAAAGAGTCCAACAATAACGACACAGTGAAACTGAGAAAAATCTCAATTGATAGCAGAGCAAAAAATATTTAAAAATTATACTGAGTCTAGAGGGAGATCAGTGACAAGGGTTCACAGTTTGACCTAACTGCAATTGCAGCCAGCCACCTGCAGTGTCCTCTGTCCGGTCCAGTGGGTCTCCACCTTCCCAGTGCCATGACCCTGTAACACAGTTCCTCATGTTGTGCTGACCCCAGCCATAAAGTTATTTTCGTTGCTACTTCATAACTGTAATTTTGCTACTGTTGTGAATTGTAATGTAAATATATGATGCGCAGGATGTATTTTCATTGTTATTAATGGGACATAATTAAAGCATAGTGATTAATCACAAAACAATATGTAATTATATATTGTGAAATATTTGTGTTTTCTGATGTCTTAAGCGACCCCTGTGAAAGGGTCGTTTGACACCCCCCCAAAGGGGTCACGACCCACAGGTTGAGAACCACTGGTCTAAGATCCATAGTTAGAGGGGATAAGGCTTAATCCGAATGGGGGCCCCTGCAAGTGGGTTTGGGGATTTCACTGTTGTCTGCAGCCTTCTGCAAACCAAGTGTTTGGGCCCTAATACCATGGTTTGGTTTGAATGTATTATTTGCAATTCTTGGATCACACATCCTGGTGTATGTTTTCTGTGTGGACTTAGCTGACACCCCATTTTTGACACCCCATTTAGATGGCTGCTTGCTTTAAGACAATCCTTAAAGACCCCAAATGCTATTCTTTCTGATAGTTGGGCATTATCTGCTCTCTTTACCACACTTTACTACAATATCCATATCATCAGTGATCACTTCATGGGGGTTGGTATTGAGCAGGGCCATGTCATAAGAACTAATTGTTCTTGGATTGGCAACTACCTGCTCTTGCTTGCCCAGCGGGGTCCTTGCGAGTCATATTTCCTCTCTTGATCCCTACACGGAATTCTCACAACCACAAGAGCAAAGCTTTTAAAAAGCAGATCTTATCCTGTTGCTTCTGAACGTCTTTGTGCTTTTCAGTGTTCATTCATTCATTCTACCATTGTTTATTGAACTCCTGTGTGCTGGGCAGTGTTTTAGACACTGGGGATACAGTAAGATCCTTAACTTCATGGAGTTTACATTCCTTGGGAGAAGTCATTATAAACAAGATTAATGATTTAAGTAAAATGTCAAGTAGAGATTAGTGCTATCAATAAAAAGCCCGGTATTGAGGCAGCTGGTTGAGGAGGATAGTGGCTTTAGGGTAATCTGGAAAGGCCGCTCTCAGGAGGCAGCATTTGAGCAGACTCCAGTACCCTGCAGATGTGTAGAAGAGTATTGATGCTTAGGGAATAGGGAATTGCAAGGCCCAGAAATGAGAACAAGTTCAGGAGTAGACCAAAGAACAGAGAGATGGCCCAACTGAGCTGAGCTAAGTGAGCAAAAGGGAGAGTGGTAGGACAAGACTTCAGAGAGAGCAGAGATGGCTGACAGGCATTTGATTCTTATTTTCATTATACATTTGGGATCACATAGGAAGATTTTGAACAGGAACGTGCTTTAATTGTAAGCTCCTAAGTAAACTCAAAATTCACTGCCATCAAGCTGATTCTGACTCATGACGAACCCTATAGGATGGGGTAGAATTGCACCTGTGGCTTTTTGAGACTAACTCTTTACCGAATAGAAAGCTTCACCTTTGTCTTGCGGAATAGAAAGCTTCCTTTGTCTTGCTGAGTAGCTTGGTGGTTTCAAACTACCGACCTTGTGAATCGGAGCCCAATGTGGAACCACTACCACTGGGGCTCCTCAATATGCAATTTTAATTCTCTTCTATCTGTTTCTTCTTGGAGCTCTGTTTTTGCTTCATATATATTTGAAGCTGTTACTAGGTGCATAAATATTTATGATAGTTATGGCCACTTGAGGGATTGAAGCCTGTATCATTATGATATAGCTTTCCTCTGTCCCCAGTAATAATAGCCTTTGCTTTGAAATCTGTTTCTGCTTTGAAAATAGAAGCCTCTTTTTGTCTGCTGGAGATGAATTCTTTCAGCTTTAGTTGTCTGAAAATACAATCAGGTAAAACGTCTGCAACACCTCTCACCCTGCACGGCACTTCTTTACTTACAAATCTGCCATTCCTACTGACTCTTTGAGTCATCCTTAAAATATTATTGAGTGAAAACAAACAAAGTAGCCAAACTCATTGCCATTGGGTTGATTCCAACTCTTAGTAAATAACCTTGTAAGAGAGAGGGCTAGCGTAGAACTGCCCAGACTGCCTACTGCCACATCATTGCCCCATGGAATGGCTGTTCAAACTACCGACCTTCCCATTCACCTCTGCGTGCTGAATCATGGCACCACCAAGGCATCTGTTGTTGATTGAAGGTCACTTCAGTTTGGGCCAATAGTTTTACTGGATTTAGAATCTTAGACTGGCATAGTTCTTGTTGTTATTTGTTTATTATTTTTAAATCGTGACTTATCACTTTCTTTTTAAAAAAAAGAAATCTGCTGTCATCCTTATTTTTGTTCCTGTAATACAAAGACCCCGTGCTGAGTCTCCTTGCTGCTAACAGGGTCACTGGTTTGAACCCACTGGATTTTCTGTGGGAGAAAGTTGTGGCCATCTTCTTCCATGAAGAGTTTGGCCTTGGAAGCACTTGGGGGCAGTTCCACCCTGTCTGACACGGCAGTGCATTTGCTTTGCTGGGTAGTATGACGTATTGTCTTTCTCTGACTGCTACTAAGATGTTCTCTCACTACTGTTTTTGGGCGTTTATATCCTGTGTCTTGGTGTGATTCCTTTTGTCTTCCATGTACTTGGGAACCTTTAGATGTGTGAGATCTGAGGTCCTCAAACTTAGGGAAATTTCAGTTATTCTTTCCCCGGATGTTTTCTGCGCCTTTCCTTTCCTTGGAGGGGCAGTGGGGTATGTGTCAGACTGTCATGGCAAGGTTGGTGATTGGAACCGTCTGCCCCATCGCAGTGGACCGCCTATAGGCAGGCCGACATAGGGGTGCTGGGCAGGGGCTGGGTTGGATAGGAATCAGAAATGATTTGATGGCGGTGGGTTTTGTTCTTTCCCCTCAGTTCCTCTAATTGAAAATCTCATTAGGCTGCCTGCTTCTCGTTATTCCACAACTGTCCTTTTGTTTTGATTTTATGTGTATGTTTTATTTCAGTAGTTGCTATTGCACATTTTCAAGTTCACTCATGTCATGAGTGACATGTGGCATATTTTTCATTCATTTTCAGACATTGTAATGTTGTCAGTTCAGATGGCCTTTTAAATGTAGGGGGGTTGTTTTTATCTCTCCCATTACTCTCCTTAGCACATCTTAAATGTGCTCTTGCTTTCCACTGCCTGTTTGAACATTTAGATTTTAATTATGAATAACTATTTTACTATCCTTGTCCATTCATTCTATTGTCTGTGTGATTTCTGATGATTTTTCCATTGTTTGTTTTCCTCCCAGTCCTTATGGAGGGAAGTCAGTCAGTACAGTGGATTGGCGATCTACCTGCCACGGTGGGATCCAACATGTCACTAATCACGAAGCTGACACAAGACCGGGAAATTTTTTGTTCCGTTGTCCATGGGGTTCACTGTGAATTAGAACCGACCCAGAAATAGCTGTGTGTGTATTCATGAGCATTGATGATGCTCCACATATTCCTTTTAGGAGGTTGTCTTGATTTAGGTAGTGTCTTGATACACGCAGCTTGGTCATGGCTCAGCTGATGATCACCCAAGGGTAGGAAGCTTTCAGGAGCTCACTCCCTGTGAGCGCTCTCCTGTAGCTCACACTGCAATTTCAGCTGCACTGGCCACTACAGACCCTCATCTCCACTTTGTTAGTGGACGGAGTTTGCTGGGCTCCGTGTGAGTGCGCTGCGGTAGGAACTTCACTCCAGAAAGTAAGCTGGTCACTTAGTGGATGTTGGGCTCGCCTTGCTCCTTCCTCTTCTCGCAGAGAGCAGTCTTCTGTACCAACTGTGTCCAGTCTGAAAGCCATTATTTTGATATATTTTTCCAGTTTTTGAAGGATTTCAGGTTGGAGGCCAAATCTGATTCCTGTTATTATAGGAATAATAGCAGAAAGCAAAAAGCCCTCTGTACTGATATTTTTGCACTAACCCTGCCATTAGAATAATACTCTTCTTTGAAAATAAGAAAGTGTTTAAGAGCACAATTTCTAGAATTAAACAGCATTGGGCTCCGTTAGTTTACCTGCATACTAGCATTTGTCTTTAGATGAATTTGTATAACCTTTTGAGCTTCATTTTTATTGCCTTCTAAAAGAAGAATATATATATATTGAGGAATGAGATTAAATGACTTAATGGGTAGCATTTAGCACAATGTCTGGTACATGTAAGTGATCAGTAAACAGAGTTGTGCTTATTTCAGTGTGTTGTTATTAGGTACCATCGAGTTGGTTCCAACCCATAGCTACCTTATGCACCACAGAAGGAAACACTGCCGAACCTGCGCCGTCCCCACAGTTGTTCCTGTCGCTGCGTGCAGTGACTGTGTCCGTCCGTCTCCCTGAGGGCTTCCTTTGTGTTTTCACTGCCCTCTACTCTGTCACGTGTGCTGTCCTCCAAGGTTGTGCTCTCCTAACAACACATCTAAAGTATGTAAGATGAAGGCTAGCCATCCTTACCTCTAAGGCAGTGGTTCTCAACCTGTGGGTCTTGACCCTTTTGGGGGTCGAATGACCCTTTTGCAGGGGTCCCTAAGACCACCAGAAAACACATGTTTCCCATGGTTGGGGGCTCACCACAACATGAGGCGCTGTATTAAAGGGTTGCAGCGTTAGGAAGGTTGAGAACCACTGCTCTAAGGAGTACTCTGGCATTACTTCTTCCAAGACAGATCGGTTTGTCCTTCTAGCAGTCTTTGGTACTTTGAATATTTTTCTCCAGCACCACAATTTACATGCACCAATTCTTTTTTGGCCTTCTTTATTCAGTGTTCAACTTTAACATGCATGTGATTCAATGGAGAGTACCATGGGTTGGGTCAGGCACACCTTAGTCCTCAAAGTAACATCCTTGCTTTTCAATACTCTAAAAGAGGTCCTGTGCAGGAGGCTTACCCAGTGCATTGAGTCTTTTGTTCTCTTGACTGCTGCTTCCATGAGCATTGATTGTGGATCCAAATAACAAAATCCTTGACAACTTCGACCTTTTTTCCATTTATCATGATGTTACCTATTGGTCCAGTTGTGAGGCTGTTGGTCCTTACCATGCGTTGTAGGCCACACTGAAGGCTACAATCCTTGATCTTCATCAGCAGTGCTTCAAGCCTTCAACAGCAAGACAGTGTTAGCTGCATATCACAGGCTGTTAATAAGCCTTCCTCCAATCCTGATGCCACACTCTTCTTCATATAAGTCACCTTCTTTGATGATTTGTTCAGCATACAGATTGAATAAATACGGTGAGAGATACAACCCTGACACACACCTCTTCTGATTTTAAACCATTCCCTTCACACAAGTACCTCTTGGTCCATGTACAGGTTCTGCATGAGCATGATGCATTGTTCTGGAATTCCCATTCTTCTCAAGGTTATACATAGTTTGCTATGATCCACACAGTCGAGTGCCTTGGTTATAGGGAGTAAAACACAAGTATGCATGTGGTAGTCACCTAATCTGGTGTCAGTTTAAGGATTAAGAGTGTAGGGGTGGAGTCTAGGCTGTCATCTGGAGATAGCCAGTGAGACTTCTGTGTGGGCATGGCCTTCTCCTGAGAATTCTGGGAAATCTGGTCCTTCCTTCTTGGAGGCGGAAGACACTTCTCTCTCTCTGCTACTCCCTGGGAGACATTGTAGAAGACAGCCACATGGATTTACCCAGACCTCGGAAACCGGAGAAGCCACAGAGAGACCCCTGCCAGCACTGAGATGTTTCCAATGATACTGGACCCAAAGACTTTCTACCCACTGGCCTGTGATCTTCTGCATTCGGCGTCATTGTGTGTGTTTCGTGTGTTGGAAGAGGACTTTATAGATTGATATCAGAAATATGGGCTAATATCGGACTTGTGGACTTGATCTGGACTGGGCTGGGATGTTTTCTCAATATTCAGTTGCTCTTGTATATAAATCTCTTTCTTACACACATATGTGTGTCCATGGATTTGTTTCTCTAGTCTACCCAGACTAACACAATGCATGCTTCTGGTATTCTCTGCTTCCAGCCAAGATCTACCTGACATCAGCAATGATATCCCTTGTTCCACATCCTAGTCAGTATATTTTAGTATAGCAAACCATTTACTTAGAGAAACATAAAGTAATATTTTAAAATGTGTATATGTAAATAACGCACCTTTTTACTATCAGTCATATGATTTAGTAGGGATAGCTTTGGCTTTTGTAATTAGTGATATTGTTCCATTGGTGGTTGTCATAGACGAAATCGTTAGCTAGCCTGTGCCTTCAAGTCAGCTTTGACTCGAGCAACCCTGTGTATAACGGAACAAAGCATCGCCTGGTTCTGCACCATCCTCACAATTGTTCATGTTCGAACCCATTGTTGTGGCCTCCCTATCAATCCATCTCAGTGGGGTCTTCCTCTTTTTCACAGCCCTTTTCTTCTCCTAAGTGTGGTAACCTTTCCCAGGAACTGGTCTCTGCTGATGACATGTCCAAAGTATGTAAGACAAAGTTTTGTTACCCGTAATTTAAGAAGTATTCTGGCTGTACTTCTTTCAAGACAGATTGATTTGTTCTTCTGGCAGTCCGTGGTACTTTGAATATTCTTCATCACTATCATGATTCAAATGCTCGCTTCTGAGGGCTTCCTTATTTGTCATTGTCCACCTTTCACTTACATATGAGGCGATTGAAAAACCATAGCTGCTTGGCCCAGCAGCTGCCTTGGGTCAGGCGCACCTTTGTGTTCAAAGTGACATGTGCCCCTGAACACTTTATCCAGGTCTGGTGCAGCAGGTGTTGTTAATACGTTTAGCTGCGATCCATGCCATCTTTGGTCTTCAGCAGCAAATGCTTCAAGGCGTCCCTCGGCAGGCCAGGTTGTGTCATCTGCACATCTCAGGTTGTTGCTAAGCCTCTTAGGTTTCTGAAACTTCATTCTTCTTCATATAGTTCAACTTCTCTTGATTATTTGCTAAAGATACAGATTGAATGAGTATGATGAAAGGATATAACCTCGACACATCTTTCCTGATTTTAAACCATGCCGTACTTCCCAGTTCTGTTTGAACAATTGCCTCTTGGTCCACATGCAGATTCTGTATGAGTTCAGTAAATTGTTCCGAAATTCCCATTCCTCTCAAGGTTATACATAGTTGGTTATGATCTACATAGTCAAATACCTTTACATAGTCCATAAAGTACAAGTAAACATCTTTCTGGTATTCTCTGCTTTCAGCGAAGGTACATTTGATGTCAGTAATGATATCTCTCATGCTACATCCTCTTGTGAATCTGGTTTGAATTTTTGGCAGCTCCCTGTCCATGTATGACTGCAACCAGTTTTGAATTATTTTCGGTAAAATTTTACTTGCAGGTGATATTAATGATATTCTTGTATAATTTCCACATATGTTGTCACCTTTTTTGAAATGTGCACATATGGGGACCTTTTCCAGTTACTTGGCCAACTATCTGTCTTTCAAACTTGTAAGCATAGATAAGTGAATGCTTCCAGTGCTGCATCTGCTTGCTGAAATATTTCATGTGATATTCTGTCAATTCCTGGGACCTTATTTTTGTCTAATGCCTTCAGTGCATGTTGGACTTTTTTCCCTTCTTGATCACATGCTACCTCTCAAAATAGTTGAATGTCAACTACTTCTTTTTGGTATGGTGTGTGTATTCCATCCGTTTTCTTTTGATGCATTCTGAATCATTCTATATTTTGCTCATAGAATTCTTCAATAATGCAACTCATGGTTTGAATTTTTCTTCAGTTCCTTTTTCAACTTCAGATATGCCAAGTGTGTTCTTCCTTTTGGTTTTCTAACTCTAGGTCTTTGCACAGGGCGTTGTAATACTTTGACATCTTGAGCTACCCTTTGAAATTTCCTGTTCATCTCTTTTACTTCAACATTTTTCTCTGTCACTTTAGCTACTGCTGAAGATCAAAGATTGCAGCCTTCAGTATGGATTACAACTCAATGTAAAGAAAACCAAAATCCTCACAACTAGACCGATAGGTAACATCATAATAAATGGAGAAATGGTTGACGTTGTCAAGGATTTTGCCTTGCTTGGATCCACAATCAGTGCTGGTAAAGCAGCAATCGAGACACATTGCATTGGGTAAATCTGTTGCTCAAGACCTCTAAGATTGTAAAGCAAGGATGTTGCTTTGAAGAGGAAAGTGGGCCTGACCCAAGTCATGGTGTTTTCTTTTTTTTT
>NW_022103918.1:14785130-14786335 GCF_000313985.2 Echinops telfairi
GGTACTGCCTCCTCGGACGGAGAAAATGGCTGTTGACCAAGACTGGCCTAGTGTCTACCCTGTTGCAGCGCCGTTTAAACCCTCCGCTGTGCCTCTTCCTCTTCGGATGGGTTATCCAGTAAAAAGAGGAGTACCCATGGCAAAGGAAGGAAATCTAGAGCTTTTAAAGGTAAGATACGTTGTTGACTAAGACTTTAGTAACCTATTTAAATAACATTGTATGTTACGTCTGCTGTAGCTTTTCTTGTTTTCATTTTAACCCCCTCTCCCCCTAGTAACGAAGGTGACTAAAAGAACCTAGACATTTAAGAATGTAATCAATTGGTCTGGTTGCTTTGTAAAAAATCTCTTCTATATTTATGGAAAATTTGGAGTTGATAAATCTACTTTTAAAAGAGGGAGTTTTAAACTTTTGAAAATTATTGAATCATATTTAGTACTACGGTTACAGTCTATCAGATTTTTGAATTTATTAACTTTGTCAAGGAGAATTTTTTTATCCAAATGTGCCTTTTAAGTTAAATCTTATCATTAAATGCTTAAGAATATCTTAGTACATGCTAATTAATTACTTGATGGAATCAAATCTCAGACCTTTCTCATTTACCCTTTAAATGATTAAGTAGCCTCTTAATATATCATAACGATATTCCCAACTTATTAACTTTATTCATTAAAATTATAAAATAATTATGAAGTACAAAGTAGAAATGTACACCCTTGTTATATATTCCAGGGTGTCAAACTAAAATAAACCTCACTGCCATTTCTTACTCATAGGAACCTTATAGGGCAGAGTGGAACTGCCACTGTGGGGTTTCTGAGACTGTAACTGCTGAGAGTAGAAAGCCTCATCTTCTTGGTATGGTTTTATTTCAAGGTCAATGTTAAGTTTATAGAAGATCCATTGCCGTCAAGTTGATTCTGCTCATAGGAAGCACACGGCCAGGGTAGAAAAGCCCCATAGGACTTCACAGGCTGTCATTCTTACGGAAGCCGCTGCCACCTCTTTCTCCCATCGAGTGGCCACTGGATTCAGACTGCTCACCTTTCATTAAGTGGCCCAGTACTTGACCACCGCACCACCAGGGCTCCTTCATAAGTCATAGATCGCGTCATTTCTGTTTCAAGGAGTTTATTTCTTTAATGTATACGCCCATTGCATATATAATTTATATTGTAAAAGACAATCAGATGTTGTGTGT
>NW_022103918.1:14788417-14790306 GCF_000313985.2 Echinops telfairi
GGGGGAATTCATTGTAAACCCAAAAGTTTAGAAAATTTTCCAACTAGTTTCTCTTTTGGCTGTGGTGCAGCTTATAGTGCAAGATGCAGGAATTAGCCCAGAATGAGAATGAAATTCAACCCCAGTAATCTTGCTCTGCCCATTTTAAATGTCAAATGCTCTTAATTGCAAAGATACTTCTTTCCCCTCAAAGAGACTGCATATTGATCTCTTAAGCGGGATGTTTAGGGAATGGTGTTAGCTGTACTTGATTTGATAACATGTATTTAGATCCCAAACGCAGAGTCTCTAACTCAAACTGACATTTTGATGACTGCTTTGAAAAGCTCAATGTAGTGCCTACTGTAAGAAATGGCTAGCTCAGGGACAGATCATTGGCAGTGCAATTACTCACTGTCACCTAGATCTCCACCTAGAAGGGCGCCCACATCACCCTCGTCTGCATCAGGCTTGTAGGGAAGCTGGAGTCCACGAGGCCTGATGTGTTTGACCTAAGTGTTTGGTCAGTTACTTTTAGCTGTTTTTGGAGTGAGACTACTTAAGAAGTGAGATATCTACTGAAGGGAAATTGTTAGGATAAGGAATTTTCTCCCCATCCTGAGGATTCTCTACCACCTAACTTGCTAAGAATACTGCAAGATGGGACCAACCTACAGGTACTTGCAAGAGGCTGGGATCTACCTTTTGGCCTTGAAATTGTATCCCCCCACAATGCTGACCTGACTCAGCCCCGCCTCCTCCCTCGGTTAATTCTCTCACCTACTGTTGCTGTGTAATCCCATTGGCACAGAAGTTACAGAAGCATAAGTTACTGTAAGAACTCATCCGCTTTTTAGTCTACTTCAGCTGGGGCTTTATTCAACTTCACTTCTGGAAGATTATTGGCCACACCTCGGTCCCCTCTTCAAACTTTTTCAAAGTTCCTTTTAGCTCCTTTCCATTTCTCTTTAGTAAACTTCATTTAGAAATGAATTAATATTATATGTTGTCCAGAAACACTAGGCACTATTCACTCTCCACTTTACACTGGGGAAAATGAATTCAATTATACCATTATAGATATGAACACAGAGTTATAAACACTCCTGGGAAACCACAATTCCCTTTGAATTCAATTTTCCCTTCCCCGTCAAATTTGACATATCCCATGTATCCCTTGATTAAGACCTCTCATTGGAATCTGCTAAACAAGATAGATGAGGGACGGTGATGTGTATATTAAATGATGAGGAGAAACTGTACTTTCATGTCATGTAACCTGACAATAATCTCTCAATAATTTAGTTTTGTCTCAGAGCATACATCAAAATGAGAATTTACTTGCTAAACTATCATTTTTTAACTTCTCAGATTTCTGCACTGAGTGGCCAGCGGCACTAGACAGTGATGAGAAATGTGAGAAGCATTTTCCTATTGAAATTGACACAGCTGATTATGTTTCATCGGGACCGTCTGTTCGAAACCCCAAAGCACGAGTAGTGACCTTAAGGGTAAGAGGGATTAAAAAATAGATGGATCATTATAACTCATATCTTACAGTTGCATTTTTGTATGTTTAATTATGACTAAGGTATATCTAGTTTTGACGAATCAGGAAATACAAAGCTATTTTAAAGTCTGAAATAGAACTGCCTACTATTTTACCACTCACAAATAACCCTTATTAGCTACAGGAACTTGTAGTATTTTTACAGCCAGCCTTTGTGGTTACTAAGGGAATGATACTGTTTTCCAAAATGTGAATATTCTTTTTACTGGCTACACAGAGTAACATAAATGAGGATGTGTTATGTGCAGCAGCAAGGCTTGATCCTGGGGGTATGTCTTAGTTTCTGAGACCTGCTGTAACAGAAATACCACAAGTGGCTAGCTTTAGTAACAGACTTATA
>NW_022103918.1:14790986-14792743 GCF_000313985.2 Echinops telfairi
TGTTCGACATCCCAACAGTTTCTGTGGCATTTTTCCCAAGCAGGAAACAAAACTTCACAGCTACACACTTTTCTTAAGTCTGCCATTACAAAAAAACAAGGTTCGAGCAAAACTGCTTTCATGAAAAAATTCACTGTGACCAGACAGAACCTTCCTAGGCGACGCCACTGGGCACACTAACTGAGCGTGAGTTGCTGGATGCTCAGATGCATACTACAAAAGCGCCTCTACTACACCCGGCACCATTCTGGTTTAGGGGGTATCCCTCGTCTTTCCTCATAGTTTTATGAGACTGGACGTCTGAGTTCAGGGCACTAACTCTAGGGGAAGGCTCTTATCTCTCTTCAGCTTCTGTTCCTCAGCTCCTTAGCACTCTTCCTGCTCCGTGGGATCAGTCTTCTCCCATCTCTGTTTGCTAACTGCTGTGCCTAATCCAGGCTTTTTAAGACACACCCTCCATGGACAAGACCTTGTTAACATAACAGAAAACTGTTCCCAAATGGAATTATATTAATAGGAATAAGGGTTAGAATTCCAGCACATATTTTGGAGGTGCACAGTTTAATTCATAATAGAGTATCTTCCCCCAAAAACCCCAAAACTCACTGCCCTTGAGTCAATGCCGACTCATAGTGACCCTGTAAGGCAGGGTAGAACTGCCCCTGTGGGTTTCTGAGACTGTAACTTTTTACTGGAGTAGAAAGCCCCTCTTTCTCCCTCGAGCAACTGTTCACTTTGAACTGTTGACCTTCCTATTAGCAGCCCAATGTGTAACCACTATTCCACCAGGGATCCTGTGATTGTAATGTTGATCAATTTAAATATAGTCCTTTCACTGAGACTAGTAGAGGATTCAAATAATTCCATACCAAAACTGTACCATAATATGTTTAATTAGCCATATTATGAGACATTAGTTTTTAAAATCATCTTCTTAAAGAATGTTATAATTTGTTTCTTTAGAGGTTAATATTTGTGTATATACATAAAAATTATGTTTCTAAGATAACTTTCCTAAATGGATGACTCTTGTATCAAAAGGGTGAAGATCATCTAAAAGTTTTTTTAATGATATTATAAAATTTTCTACAGGAAATATGAAAAATAAATCACCAACAGAATGAAAAAGACAGTTTTTCTGTACCCTCAGTAACCCTAGATAATTATTACCTACCAAATTGTTAGTCTAAGACATTCATATTTATACTCTGCATGCCTTTGAATGCAAGCAAGATTGAGAATTTCTTCCTTTCCAAAATGCGTATTTTTATCATTTGACCATTTTGATGGTATGCTAATTATTAGTGTGATTCTGTTTTTGCCTTTGGAGTAATAGTTCTAATGACATACAGTTCACATGCTAGTTTGGGACACCAGGAATGCAGAGGAGAACTGTTCGGTAGCGTTTCCAAGCCCCTCTTTCTTTAGAAACAGATTGCCAGGCTTGTCTTCCGCGGCACCTCCGGTTGTGTTTGAGCCTTTTGCCGTATCCGTGTGGAGTGTGCCACCCTGAGACTGTTTCTCTCTATACTGAAAGTAAGGCCTTTTAAAAGGAAGCCACTCTCCAAAGCCCGTAGTGAAAGCGATTGGGAGTTTCGATCCACCTGCGTGACAGTGAGGTAGCTACATAGATCATTTGGAATTCTTTTGAATGGTAGATTAGTCTGTTCCCCCCCATTTAAAAAGTTGATTCATTATGAACTTTATTCTTTAAGTAATCAGTACTATAATATTTATGTTTTTTTGTTCAAATTATT
>NW_022103918.1:14793921-14796103 GCF_000313985.2 Echinops telfairi
CTTGCTCTTCAATACTCTAAAGAGCTTTTGTGCAGCAGATTTACCGAATGCAATACACCTTTTGATCTCTTGACTGCTGCTTCCATGAACTTCGCTTGTGGAGCCAACTAGGACAAAACCCTTGACAACTTTATTTTCCCCGTTTATCATGATGTTACCTATTGGTCCAGTTGTGAGCATTTTGGTCTTGACATTGGGTCAAAATCCTCAAGTTCTCCTCAATTTGCGCAAGCAAGGTTGTGTCATCTGCATATCTCAGGTTACTAATAAGCATTCCTCCAATCCTGATGCCACACTTTCTTTATATAATCCAGCTTCACTGATGATTTTCTCAGTATACAGATTGAATAAGTATGGTGAGAGGATACAACCGTGACACATATATCTTGATTTGATACCATGCAGTATGCCCTTGTTCTGTTCAAAACTGCCTCGTGGTCCCTGTACAAGTTCCCCACGAGCACAGTGAAGTGCTCTGGACTTCCCTTTCTTCTCAAGGCTGTCCACAGTTTATGAACAAGTCGTTGGTTTTGCAAAATTCTATCATGCAATCTCCAGTTTTGTTTCTATCACCAAGTCTGCATTTCCAACTACTGTTCCTTCCTCTGTTTCCAACTTTCACATTCCAATAGCCAATAATTTATCAATGCATCTTGGTTACATGACTGAAAACGTTGATAGAATTCATCAATTTCTTTATTACTAACTTTAATAGTTGGTGTATAAACATGAATAATAGTTGTATTGATTGGATTTCCTTGAAGATGTTTAGATATAATCTTACCATAGGCAGCAATGTACTTCTTGATTGATTTCGTGATGTGATTTTGGACAATAAATGAATGCCATTCCTCTTGTGTTATTCCCAGCATAATAAAGCATGTGACTTTCTGATTCAAAATGGCCCACACCAATCCATTTTAACTCACTATTACCAAGGATATCGATCTTTATCCACTCCGTTTCATTTTTGTCCACTTTCCATTTTCCCATACGTCACACACACCAAATTCCCATCATTAGCAGATTTTTGCAGTTGTTTCTCCTGACCTTGAGTCATGCCCTATCAGCAAATGAAGATCCCGAAGCTCCACTCCACAGGTGTTACCTACCATACATACTCGAGTATAAGCTGACCTGAAAATCAGCCAGCGCACCCAATTTTACCACAAAAAACTGCATTAGAGATGTGCTGGAAAACTTGGCTTATACACGAGTATATACAGTAATTCACATCACCATTGCTGACTCTACTCCGAGAGAAATCGTCTCCCCTTTCTGGCACCGTCTCTGACAAAGGTCTGCTTCCATTCCTTACGCCTTCAGTCTCTGACAGAGTTTCAAAGCCTGGCATAAGGTTTTCGGTGGCTCCTTCCTCCGCAGTGGGCAGCCAAGTCCTTCATTGTCTGTCTGAGTCTGGAAGCGCCCCTGAAACCTGTCCACTTTGGGTGACCCTGCTGGCCTTGAAACACCAGTGCCATGGCTTCCACACCAATACACAAATCAGCGTAATAGGACAGACTAACAGACAAATGGAGTTGTGTGTGTAATATAGTTTATTTATTGGTTTACTTATTCATGGACACTTGGTTTGTCTTCACCTTTTGTTTCTTGTAAATGCTATTATGAACAGTGGTGAACAAATGTCTGTTTGAATTTCTCTTTTCTGGTGTGATCAAAATAATATCGCTGCAGCAATCAAGTATTGTTAAAATTATTTAGAAGTAGTCAATGTACTTAATTCAAAGAAAGGTGAATTAAAATTTCCTTTTTTAAAAAAAATAGTCTTTTACTATGTTTTCAGCAGAAACTTACAAAGCAAATTCTGTTCCCATTAAACAAATTCTACATTACTACTTCAATAGAGATGATTATATGGTTCTTTTCCTTTGTTTGGCGTACCATGGTTTTCTTGATACTCAAAAGCCTATCAAGAATTTAAAATAACATATTTGTTTAGGATTTTAAAGGTGCCTTCTAAGTTTTGTGTATTTCTGACAAAATCCTGTGAGTCAGTGATCTTTTCCATTTAAATGAGGAAATGGAGTCTTGGGAGGTCAAATGATTTATGTAAGGTCACTTAGTTGATTTCCGACCAATCTAGAAGTAAACCCAATTCTGACTGAAATACCATGCCACCATTTGGCACATTATATACTTCATAATTGGACATTTGAAAATA
>NW_022103918.1:14798282-14799797 GCF_000313985.2 Echinops telfairi
AAATAAATAGAAACTTTAATGTAGTTCCAGAAGTACTGTTAGCGCCATTTGTCACATCATGATTTATTTCTAAATTTGAAGAAATTTTTAGTAATTGTTTACATTTCTATATTAGTTTGTTATAATATGCTATTTATTAAACTTATTTCTGTAGAAGCTCTACTGAATAGGAGAGCATCTATTTTAAATATACACCAACAGTACAGCATTATATAGTATAGCTGTACATGAAAATAATGCCAGTTTTAGTATCCTCAAGTAATGAACTACATAGACTATTCCAAGAATTTAGTTTTGTTCAAGCAAACAGGGAATGGTTGATTATAAGTTACCTTCTATATTAAGTATGTTGGATATTTTGCAAATAACTATCTGTATTGAATTTTGACTCCCCCTCTTTCTCTGTCTTAAATAGGTGCCCTTTAAAGCGACAGAATTATGATTATGCAATGTATCTGCTAACGGTTTTATACCATGAATCTTGGGTAAGTGATTGTATGTGAGTGGCAAGTTGAGTGTTTTATGAGCTATCACATACAAACTAAGCATATCTGATAATGCGAAAATTCCTTCTTTCTGCTGACATTGATCTTGAGATAGACAAATGATTAAAATAACTTTAAAATTCAGAGCTTGGAATTTGAAGTGCGTAATTCTATTTTGAACTTTGCTATTTAGTTTTTGTTTGGTTGGGAAGTTGTCAAAGTTATGGAAGAGTAATCATCTCTACGTAACTTGAGAATTTAGAATTTACCTTGTTACCTAAAAAAACTACAGAACAAACTCAAGAAACTTGGTACAAAGGTATTTTATTTATTTTTAAAATTTTAATAAATCATTTTATAGGGATCTTACAGCTCTTATAACAATCCATACATCCATTGTGTCAAGCACATTCTTTTTTCTACTTGAGCCCTTGGTGTCACCTCTTGATTTTTCGCTCCCTCCCCCAGGCACAAAAGTATTTTAAATGTTAGCTAACACCTGGACTTTGGTGACCAGGAGCCCTGGTAGCATATAGCTTACTGGTTGGGCTGCAGACTGCAAGGTCAGCAGTTTGAAACCACCAGCTGCTCTGTGGGATAAAGACAGGGTTTTCTACTCCATTAAAGATTTACAGTCTCAGAAACCCACAGAGGCAGTTCTACCCTGTTCTACAAGGTCACTCTGAGTCCAAATACACTCTGTGGCAGGGAACTTGGTTTTTTTTGGTTTTGTTTTTTTTAGCTTTTGGTATTTTTTACTTATTAGGGACAATGCATTTGTTTAAATCAGGGGTAGGGAACCTTTTTACTGTCAAGGGCCTTTTGAATATTTATAATATCATTCACAGTCCACACTGGTCAAACATTTAATTAATACACTCCTCATGTGATGGCTGGAACTGCTTGTCTAAGGCCAGACATTCCCCACCCCTGGTTTAAATAGTATTAAAATTGTATATGTCTGATATATTTATATTTTCAAAGAATAGTTATAAGTGCTTTAGCTATGCTTGAGCATCAATTCGTCCTA
>NW_022103918.1:14800905-14802779 GCF_000313985.2 Echinops telfairi
AGTTCTTATCTGTACCAGTGTACATCCTCTGGTCTAGCTGGATTTGTAAGGTAGAATTGGGATCATGATAGTTCAGGGGAGGAAACATTTAAGAACTAGAATGTTTCAGGTTTCTTATTGTCATAATTTACCTGGGATTTTAGTTTCCAGCTTCAGGAACAACATCATAATAACAGTTGATCTTCCTTTCCTGTCAGTTTGCTTTAGAAATCCCTTTGGCTTCTTCGGGTCATTAAGTTCCCTTCTGAACCAGCAATGTTAAATAAACTGCAGCTCTATAGCTACGTCTTAAAGGGTTAATACCAAATCATAAAAGCCAACCAAAAGGAGCTCTGGTGGCCCAGTGGTTATCAATTGGTCTGCAATACGCAAAGCCAACCAGTTTCGAGTCGAGCCCTCCTTTGCCAACAGGCCTGTAAAAGGAATCTGCCCCAAAGGAAGCGACAGGAGTACATCAGTTCAGTGTCAGTTGACTTCCTGAATTCTGTGGTTCCGTGACATGGAACCCAAACAAGATTGTAGTCTGGATTCGAGCAACAAGCCCTGCCTTTGGTCTGTATTATTGCTAACTGTTCTGATGCCAGAATAAGGAGCCACATACTACTGCCCTGAGCAGATATAATTAAAGAATGCCTGTATTAAACTTGGCTCTTGTTCCTGTTGTCGAAACAAATACCAGTTGAAGTTTTACGAGAACACTATGAGCCATGAAAGTTCTTAGAGTTACTAGAACAGAATTTTTATTGAAATGAAATTCTTGGTCCTTCATCAGCATGGAATTCATACTTGAAATTTTTATTACTACCTGATATTTAATCAGGCATTTAAAGAGCCTCCCTTTTTAACCCATTGCTTTATTTGAATTTTTTAAAGTGTAATTTACACAGCAAAATACACCAATCGGAGAGTTTCTCCACATACTGTTAAGTGACTGATGACAGTCTTCAAGTTGTGTAACTGTTGTCACCCTCTAAGGCTCCAGTCTGGTGTTTCGTGTTGCTTTTGTCAGTGTGATGCCATATAGATAGTTCAGCACTGAAGAGGCCGCTTCTCATGTTCAGCTTAAGGTGGTTTTAGGGTCACAGTTTACAGGATTTATCAACTCTCACAGCTCCAGGAAGTCTGGAGGTCATGCGAATTTAAAATCTTTCTACATTTCCTCTCCTTTGACTGGGAGTCTTTGGAATCTTTGATCAAAATATGTGAAGTGGTAGCCGAGCAACATCCAGATCTGGTATTGTGACAAAGAAGGCAGCTGTTTGGGGAGCCAAATAGGCACACTGCATATCCTCCTCTTTTTCCTGACTTTCCTGTTTCCTCTGTTCTCCCACACAAATACTTATTTGCTTTGTAGGGCTGTTTGCAAGCGTTGAAGCCTCGGGCAATAAACATGAAACAAGGAAATCATTGCTTTATATGGGCCATGCTGTAGGGTGTCTAAGGAGTCCGGGGCTGCAGTGGCTACTAAAATTGTTGCCGAACCCACCAGCCTCTCCCTAGGAAGAAGGCAGAAATTTGGTGTGGCGGGAGTATCGGGACTAAGGAAACTGGACTGCAGAAGCAGGCCAGAGCCAGACTGTGAAGCACATTTTCAGAGGTGATTGAGAGTGTGGATGTGCACCCACAAAGCGGCATAGAACCACTGTAGCATTTCAGTATGTGCTTGACATGCAGCCCTTACAGAGGCAGGTGTCCAGTGTGCTTTCATTAGAAATGGCCACAGTTCATCGATGGCCTGTAATTTAAAGGGCATTGTTGGATTTGGAGGCTAATAAGTACTGGAAAAAGGAGGCGGCTTTCTTTTTTTTAAGTGCTTTAAAATACTACGATGTTTTGGTTTTGTTTTTAACAAAGGCAGTTGTGGCCATTCATTT
>NW_022103918.1:14804137-14806329 GCF_000313985.2 Echinops telfairi
AATAGCCAGCCAGTTGATTTCCCTGTCTCACCTTCTTCCTTATTGCTACTAGAATAATAGCAAACAGTTCTGGTTGTGTCATATTTCTCCATAAAACCCTTCAGTGGCATGCTAAACTCTCAGCATGTCACTCCTAGCAATTGCTTCCCTGGGTGGCAGTTGCTCAGGAAATAGAATTTACGTTAGCCGGACCTTAGCTGTCGTCAGCATGCTGTTTGCCTCATAGCTTTGCACATATTCTCTTTGCTTACGTTCCTTCTTTCAAATCAATCAACCTTGCAAGTTCATATGAGTCCTATAAGAGACCTCCAGTGTAAACTATCTGAAATGTTTTATACCTGTTCCCTTTTCCCCTCCCACTGTTATCATATTTTACTTTTTTTGTGTATATGTTGACCTAACTCACTGGACTATGAGATTACTGAAGAGAAAGGACTATCTGTTTCACTCATCTTTTCATTTCTCTCGCCTAGTGCTATGTGGTACGCACGGAGTGCTGTGCCTGGTACGCACGGAGTGCTATGTGGTACACACGGGGTGCTGTGTCTGGTACACACGGAGAGCCGTGCCTGGTACGCACGGGGTGCTGTATCTGGTACGCACGGGGTGCTATGCCTGGTACGCACGGAGGGCTATGTGGTACGCATGGAGTGCTGTGCCTGGTACGCATGGAGAGCCATGTCTGGTACACACGGAACCCCTCCGTTGGTGGTTCCATTCTAACAAGTTCATTGTAAAGCCATTTCTGCAATAAGTTAAATACCTCATTTCTCTCTTGTTTCCATTATTATTGTCTTTTATTAGTATTACCTTTATAAATCTGATGTTTATTTGTCCTTGGGGGTTGAAAACATGTAAACTTACAGATATAATGTGTAATAACACATTGCTTACAATAAGATTTATCAACAAAAATTAAAAACGGGCAGTCATACATAGTTGCTGTTCATTATAACTTGAATAAGTCATAAATTGGAGACTACCTGTATTAACATTCAGTAAATATTTTTAAACTTACCTGAATTGAATTTTAGGTTCTAGCTTTGGTAGCTGAAAGAATTACCAATTTTTTTTCATCATGGATTTCCAATTTTTTTATGATTTTCAAATTACCATCAGATTTTTTTAAATAGGTAAACTGTTTTTTCCTCATATAGCACAGTGGCTTCCTTGTAATCATGAGAAGTGGAATATTACCATGATCCACATCCTAGGCAAAGGGCGTTGTAAATAAGGTGGTAAGAGGTAACACGTTTGTGTCTTTGCGAGAGATTTTTTTTGCCCCTTCTTTTACATCAGAACATTTTGGCCAATGCATTAATTAGCTGTTCATGTTTTTCTATGTGCTGATTTATGCTTACAAGAAGGAAAAGGTTCAATTTAAATTAGTCTTTTTCTCATTTGATGTTCTTTTACCATGTCCTTAGAACATGCTCAACCACTAACAGACAGTGTGATTCGGGACAAGTTATGTGATTGCTCTGGGCTTCGCTGTCTTCATCTGGGAAATAGGCCAATCACACTGCCTCGTTGAGTTATCGTTAGAGCTCAGTAAGTTCCTGAGCATCATGTTCCCAGATGAGTGCCTGGCTGCGCTTGTAGTAAACCGTCTGAGAACTAACTACTCAGCCCCATCACACGCGTGTCTCTCACAATGGCCTTTTTTCAGTCACTTCAACACACCAGGCCCTTTCCTGCCTCAGGGCTTGTACGGATGCTGAGTTCTTTCCTGGGCACAGACTTTATCTGCTCCTAATCCACACAGGCCTCCCACTAGGTTGGAAGTTCCAGGAGAACCCCCTCCTGGCACAGTGGTAGTTGTGCACTCAGTAGTTAGGGAATGAACGAGTGAGCAGCAAATAATTGAACCAGTTGTAATTAAGTCTCAGGGCAGATTCTCCCTTTACAGGCAAAGAAGAAAGGGCACACCCCGTAGATAAAAGGGGGCTTAAATTTTTTTGTGAAAAAATGGAATGAAAAGATAATGAAGTTTTCCACAACTTTTTGAAGCCCTTTCAGAGAGAGAGAGATATGAATTAAATTGTAAAAAAAGTTCACATTTAATGATTGAAATATTAAAATAGTCTACAAATTAACTGAACTCTGCCTAAATGATGGTTTGAGTTTACTGATACTCTTTTGCTGCCAGTGATTTGAGTATGTAGGTATTTGTGCTTTAAGATGGATGTCTT
>NW_022103918.1:14807546-14812634 GCF_000313985.2 Echinops telfairi
TAACGTCGGCCATCTCCAACCTTTTTCCTGCGCATCCTGTAATAATTGAGCCCTCTCTGGCCAGTTAGAGCAGCTGACTCATAAATATCGCTTAAGCAGAAAAGATAGAAGGACCGGGATGGTGCTGGCTCTCTACAATAGGCAAAAGCAGGAAGTAGGGCATGGTTAGGCCTCCCTGGTTAGTGTCTGGGCTCTGTTAACCAGCTGCTTCCTTCTTTGGGGTAACAAGTGTGACCTTGACTATTTTAGAACTGATGAGAATAGCCACCCAGGAAAGTGGGGGTGGGGAACTTAACTGAAACTAAATTTTATCTTTGGATACAAATTCCACAGGAGAGACTGCGTTAGTCAGGCATTTACTTCAGTTAAGAAAATCTGCATAAATCTGGGGGAAATGTAGTATTTCAAAAGTTGGTAAGTCTCTTAATTACTTGTCTTCCAGCTATGAAGCATCTCCTTAATCACTTGTCTTCTGCTATATTCTTTTATAATATACTTTGTAGGTTTTGTACATTAAGTAGCTTTCACTTGCAAGTTAGAATTATGACTATTGTCTTGCAGCACTTTAAATAGTTCCAAGAGTAGATGGAACCTGTGGTATATTTATTTGTGGATTGTGTGTCTGTTTTTTTAAGATGTATTCGTTCCTTTCTTGCACTTCCCCGTGTCTCCTATGGCTCTCTTGTGCAGGAAAGCAGACTCCATGTTAAGGACTTGAGTGTCTTAGGGGTTTCTTTGGGCTGGAGGTCCTCTTCCTTTGGGTCTCAGGAGTCGATGAGGGGCTTGCCAGCTCCGTGGAATCCCCAGTGGCCAGGGAGGGTGGGAAGGGGGTTCGTCCTTGTCCGTGGCATACAAGTGTTGGTGTGTGGCCTGACGTGTCGGTTTTCCTTGGCTCTTGCAGGGGTTGTGGGCGGCGTGATGGGGGCAGTGTCTGCCTCCTGGGTGCTCACTTTGCTCAAAGGGGCTGTGGCTTTCGGAGCCAAGTTGAACTCTCCTTCCAGTGGACTTCCCTGAGGAAGAGTATGATTTCTAACAGCTTTACACACCTACCACTCTTGTAGTACTTCTAGCTTACAGCTTAGGGATCTACCACTGTGCAAGTTGTTACTCAGAATGGAGGATGACTATTGTGGGCCTGTAGCTTACTACCTTGTTATGTGTTAATTTGAAAGTAATATGGTTGGTATTCCACACTTCTGTGAACCAGAGCAAATTACTTATTAGCAGTGTTGCTTCACTTTTCAAAGACTGTTACATAATCATTTACATCATAAATCTGAATTACATTAATCTCAAAAAATAGTGTTCTTTAGAATAACATGATGGCCGTATTGTAACAAAACACAAGTAGTAGCAAATAGAAAATTATTATTATTCTATATGGGAATAAGAAATAAAGATTACAACAAAATAATTTCCGAAAATCTGATGTCATGACTAAAAATAACTTACTATACATGCATTAAATAATACTGTGATTTTATTACAGTAGTCTTCTCTGACATCTCCACAGACACATAACAAATATGCATTTACCCCTCACTCTCATTATTTTCAGTCTCAAAAACTCAAAATGTTGATGAATTAAGATTAGGGAATTAGTAGCTATAAGAAATGAATTTTCTCTCTCTCTGGGGACAGTGATACTTTAAAGGTTGATAAAGCGTAAATTATGTGATGGACCTTGACCCCCCAGTGCGAGCGTCATAGAGGATACAGCCCTGCAGCGGTGGGCCAGGTGGATGCCAGTGCTGAACAAGGAAAAGAAGTGCAAATTCAAATCGCTTACCGAGGGCCAGCCAACTCTGTACATTTTTCCCTACTACCCTCACTACCAAAATCATTTGAAAAAACAAAACCAGAAACACCTTTGGGTTTTTTTATGCTATTTTTCATAATTCAGGATTTGTTTTTCTTTCAGAAAACTGAAGAGTGGGAGAAAAGTAAGACTGAAGCAGACATGGAGGAGTACATATGGGAAAACAGCCCCTCAGAAAGAAATGTCCTGGAAACTCTAATCCAAATCAAAGCTGCCGAGAGGAGCACGGAGGTGAACAAAGAAGCGCTCCTTGGGAGTCAAGAAGTTGAAGATTACAAAAAGGCTGTTGTCAGTCTCAAGAATGAGGGGGAATCTGAAAATGCCATTTCTCAGTACAAGGAATCAGTGAAGAGACTATTGAATTTGGCCTGAAGTTCAAAAAAAAAATCATGGTTTATTAATATTATTTGCATATCAGTAACTAATTTGATATAAAATAAAAATGTTTTAAAAAACTTTAACATCAAAGTTAGCTTTTTCATACTAAGGTGTGCAATAGCAGTGATTATTCAGAGATGCCCTTATTTATACACTTGGGCATTTAGACTAATCAGAAGGTCTGATTTCTTGTGGTTCAAAGTGTTTTACTTCATATATATATATATATATGATTATTATTTTGTTACCTGCTGTGATCTTTAGAAATGATCCCTAATTGGCTACGTTGACTAATCCTGTGTAGAAACTCCACCCAGAGCCCTGCAGTTGCGCTTTCTTCATTCCTCCTCTCTGCTGTCTCGTGCTCTCCTTGCTTCCCGGTGTGGTGCTGGGCCGCAGGAGGTGCTTTCCCGCTGAGCGTGCCCCTCCACCCCTCTGTCTTGGAGTCACTTTCTGTTGACTAGACTCTTGTTAAGGATAGATTAAAGTTGGGGAAAAGGAGAACTGCCTTAAAAATACTCCATTTACATGTTCTGCTAATTGAAGCTTTTATATTTAATTATAGAATGTTTGTTATTTGCCTAACAATTAGAGAACCTACATGAAAACCTAATGAAATTTCAAAATGGTTGCCTGGGAGGTGCTGTAAAATGAAGTTCTGGTTTGGTGTTAGTCGGGCCAAGGGTCTGTGGGTTCTAAAGTACACCAGTCTGGCTCTGGGGACTGCAGAGGGAGAACGGGGCGGGGCTGGAGTCCATGGGCAGGAATAACAAATGGGAAGAAGAGCAAGTGAAAAGCAGAGTAGATAAAAACAAGTTCGGTTCAGGTGGAGTGTCCAAGATCTCTGTCTGCAATGGCCGAAAGGTCCATGTAGCTGAGAGACTGAGGACTGGAGAGAGACCGGGCTGCTGGTGGAGACCAATGACGCTATCGTTACTGTTGGTTGATCCTGACTTGTGGTAGCCTATTACCCTCCCTAATAACCCCTCTTAATCGTATCATCCCTCGTTCCATGTGGCCATTCGAATAAATTGTGATGCGGCACAGGAATTGAGTGCTGTGATTGGTGTCAAAAAAGGGTCAAGAAGGATGAAGGATGTTGTCTCCACGGCCAGGAAGCTAGCGCCCTTTTTCTCTGCCCCACAGTTCCATAGTCTTGAGCCAGATAAGGGGAAAGATCGGGCAATCCAAGTGCAGCTGCTCTGAGTCTCCATGGCACAGTCTGGTGCGCTTCCCACAGAGATCTTGGACGTGCTCTTCCAAGTGACTTACTACGTCTCAGCTGGCTCTTATACACAGGAAAGGCTTTGATGGAGGTGTGGCTTGTCTCTTAGCTGACCATACCCTCTAGGAAGAGGAAGGATGCTGTGGTATTCCCACTCTGCTAACACAGTCTTAAAGATGCCCCCCAGGAAACAGGGTGTGGTGTGGTTCACACCCTCTACAAACACTTAAACCCCAACCATGGAGAGTCAATTCCAACTCTGAGTCAGAACAACTGCCCTTGCGAGTTTCTGAGACCAGCTTTGCAGGGGTTTTTCTCCCAAGGAGCAGCTGGTGGTTTCAAACTTTCAGATCTCAGGGGAGAGGGATGCCTCGGTCCTTGGCTCCATGCGAGAAAATTCACGCCGAAGCCTGGTTTGTGATCCCAGTGAGTTTTATGAGAGTTAGACGAAGTTTCAGGTTTACACAGCCACTCACAGGACCCCTCACCCGGGTAACCTCCCTAGAAGCAGTTCCGAAAGTCACACAGTCTTGTTATTCCTGGGAAGGTATGGGGGACTACCCTGGTTTACCCCGTTGGCTGAATTGAATTTACCTGGCTTAGGTGGGCCAATCCAGGTGCAGTACCCACCCAGGTGTGTGTACCTCCCCTTCCTGGCCAAAAGCCTGAACCGCTGAGCATGCGCAGTGCACCACTCCTTGCCAGTAGCTGGGACCTCTAAGCATGCGTAATGGACACCCTAGTCCCTAACAAAACTGCTTATCTTATAGTTAGGAGCCCAACTCATAGCCACTATGCTACCAGGGCTCCTCTACTAAGTTCAGGTTTTAATCCCACCCTAATCCTGTCCATTGGTATAATAGAGCATGTCCTCTAAAACAGGACTATAGCCGTAGGAGTATATCACATAAGTAATCATGGCTGGAAAGGCATATTAATTGACTCTGGGCATTTCATGGGAGAGCTGGGTGTTCTGACCACGGAGGTGAAGCTGAGTGTCGCTAGGTTGAGGCTTACAGGAGTGGGGGGCTTCTGGCCACTTAGAAGGGATATCCCCTCCAAAAGGGATTTTTTCCCCCAAAGATATTTATTTATTTTACAAAACAACCTTATCTCCTTCAAAGTACTCTCCATTACACTTAATACATTTGTCAAATCTACAATTCCATTTTGGAAACATTCTTCAAACATCTGTTTGGATGGCTGACAGCACCTCCCTCGTTTTTTTCTTCACCTCTTCTACATCCTCAAATCACTATCCTTTCATGTTTCTCTGCATTCATGGAAATAAAAAGAAGTTGCACAGAGTGAAATCAGGTGCATGGGGCAAGAGAGGCATGCTCTTTTTTGCCAAAATCTGGCACGCTGAAATTGTGTGAACAGGTGCATTGATTGTCTTGGCAAACCAGTTCCCTACCTGCCACAAATCAGGCCTTTTTTTTTGGTCAAACACTGTTGTGTAATATTTTCAGAACCTCTAAATAGAAAGCTTGATTAACAGTCTGACCTGGTGGAACAAACTCCAAATACACTCTCCTCACATCAAAACAAGTGAGCATCGTCTTGATCTTTCACTTGACGAGCTTTTTTTAGGTGAGGGGATGATGGCGTCCCACTGTCTTGATAGATGTTTGGTTTCACTATCATAAGAATAGCACCATGTCTC
>NW_022103918.1:14813546-14820695 GCF_000313985.2 Echinops telfairi
CCTTGGGTTCCTTTGACTTCTAGGAAGAACATGTTTTCTAGCCGCCCTTGTTTGTGCCCTGGACTGGTGGTTAAAAAAGTACAGGCTGAGGATGAGAAGGGGATAGGCGCTTGTTTCATTACAAAGTAAATTTGCCTTTCTCAAACTATGACCTTTTCTATGAAAGCTTAACAACTCTTAGGAAACGAGCAAACAAACAAACTCTGAAGAAAAGCTTTTGTAGCACCCTGAGTTGGTTGGGTGTCATTTAAACAAACTCAAGATATTCTAAAGAGTATATGTTTTTAAGAGAAAGTACCAAGTTTTTGAAGGCTGCATCCTGATTTATTTAAAGAAAACTTTAGGATAATTTAGTGATTGATACCCTCTCTCTAAATAGAAAGTTGGGATGTTTGTTTGTTTGTTTTTAATCCCTTATAACATACTGGGAAAGAAGTCGAATTAATTAGAGTTTTTTTCTTCAGTAAGGCCAATTCAAACTAACTGACTCAGATGACCCTATAGGACAGGGTAGAACTGCCCCTGGGGGTTTCTGAGGTTGTTAGTTCTTTACAGGCATAGAAAGCCTCATCTTTTTCTCATGGAGCCACAAGTGGTTTCGAACTGTTGACCTTGTGGCTAGTAGCCCAACTTGTAACCACTACATCACTAGTGCAGTGTAAACACAAAAAATCTTTTAGTCCTGGATTAAAAGGAAAAAAGTAGTAAAATATTTAGAGGGGGGAAGAAAGTTTAAGGGCCTAAAATTTAAGATAATTAGGAACGAGTTTGTTTCTTACATTTCAGTCTTTGGGAGAAGTCTCATGGCATGTTGGATAACAGATCTGGGAAGCCCTGGGTGCAGTTTTACCCTGTCCTACAGGGCCACCATTCAGAACTGATTTGAGGGCATACAACAGTATTTACTTGTGGGGAAATGATGGATACATTTGAGGCGTAAAAATGAAAACTTTCCAACTTTATTCAACAGAACACTCCAAGAGCTCACTACAATTACTGCAGTGCGTCTCAGCTGTAGAAAATGATGTTGATGGATTAGAGGTGAGGAGGATTGCTTATTTGAACATAGAAAACTACATAAAACATTGAAGGTATTTGTCAGCGAGTATTCGGTAATATTTCTTTTTTGCTTTAACAACTAAAGAGCTTCTTTAAAACATAGGTTGAACTTGACGGGGAAACAAATCTAATTATGTTATAGCATTGCCCTCTATCTTCTCTTCATGCTTACTGGAAAAACAGGTGTTTAGTATAAGCAGTGGTTTCAAGTCTGGGTTTTTGAGCCAGCCTGGGTGTAAGTCCAGATTCCACTACTGACTAGAGTTTAGACAAGATGCTTGACCTCTTTGCCTCAGTTTCTTCATCTTTATAATTAAAAAGTTAGCACTATAAAGGTTCATAATAGTGTACCTAACTCAGATTTGTAGGAATTCAATGAGTTCCTATATGTAAAGCACTTAGTACTATAGCTCTCATGGGAGGCTAAATCCTAACAGGTCAGCATTCTGGAATGTTGGCAAAGAGTTTAGCACTCAAGAAATGGGATTAATTAAAAAGGCATTTAGGTTTATCAAGCACTGATTTCTAGAAATTAATAGGAGTCGGAAAATGATCCTATAAAATTATTTTAAAACTCAAATTGCCTTTATCTTACAGAAGACTAAAAACAATACTCTCAAAAGTGTCCAACCTCTCCACAACGTGCACTCTTAAGAGCTCTGCTTCAGAGTGTTGCACTTTTTAATTTCCCCGGTCCTGGCTTTCTCCGTCCCGGCTTATACTGACCCTGCTGCTTCCGACAACACCGAGATACCAAGGTCACTAAGCAACAGCAAAGCAAGATGACAGAGGTACAGAGTGCTACTGGAACCAGCCACGGCTTTGAAGTGGCATAAGCCACATCAGGTGTCTTGTGTTTGGTCTCAGATGTATGGTTTCTGGCGCTGTAGCCCTTGGTTTTGTTCAGAAACTGTTTGCTACTATTGAGTCGGGATGGAGCAGGCATCTGAGAAGGTTTTGTTTTTACGGGCACAAAGAAAGGAGAAAAGGTCTTGTTATCTGGCTTGTTGATGAAATCAAAATGTGGTGACACCATATGTACCTTTGCGGTAATGGAGTCATTCATGGAAATGAATCTGGCCCAGGAATCTGTGGTTAACTCCTTGGAATAACTGGTCCTGTTTGTGTTGACAGCCAGATCTTGATGTGTGGTTAGGGAGACTGGGTTTACCATTGTGGTGTGTTGTTGATCTAAGCTCATAGCTTTTTGAATCCGTAGCCTGGCCCACCTATTAGATGAAGAACGAGTATTTAGATAATTGGGAGGTGATTGTTCAAAGATGAGTAAATCCGGATCGATACCTGAAAAATAAAGAAAGCATCATTAGTTTGTTTTTAACAGTTTTATTGTCCTGTCAGTCACCTATCATACACTTCAATAGTTCAAGATTTATGAAAAAGAGTTGTGCAATCATCCCCACAACCCATTTTGGAACATTTTCTTCTTTCTTGTACCCATTGTTATTAGCTTCCTGTTTCCCCCCCAATCTGCCCAACAATTGTTTTTGTTTTTAATGTGTTGTTATTGTTGTGTTGATCTCCAAGAGGGGACTTTTAAAGCACAATTTGAAGAAGTCTTGAGCTTTGCCATTGTGAGATACCAAACTAAGTTAATTTCAACTGCTCTCAGCGCTTGCTTCCATGAGGCTTAGAAGCATACTGGCTAACTTACTGTTTTAGCTTGAAATAGTCGGTGTTCGTCTGGTATCTTAAAGGTTGGCAGTTGAAACCCACTCAACACCACTGTTGAAAAAAGAAATGGTGGTCTCTTCCAACCAAGAAGCCCCTCTGGAGCATGCTGAAACATTGTGAAAACTGTAGCCAATGTCATGGGACAATTCGTGTAAAAATGTCCTGACAGGAACCTAATTTGCTATGTACATTTCTACCTAAAACACAATTTTTCAAAGAGACCCATGCAAGTCTCTTTTCATGAGTTTGTCAAGAGTTGGAATCGACCTAGTGGCAAGAGGGTTTTGTTTTGTTTTATCATTGCCTGCTTCTGAGAGGCTGAACTATGGCCGGTTATTGACTTTACCTTAAATTTGTAGGACACTTCCTGTTTCAGAAAAAAAAAAGAAAAATCCAGGAGACTGCTCTGTGTCCATCACAACACCAGTCAGTCTGAGTGTAAGAGCCCTAGATACGCTACCCACCTGATGCACCATGTAGCATGTTTTATAAAACTAAACAACACGGCGCTTGAGAGGTGTACCTGTGTTCACAATCATGAGCCAAGCTTTAAAGGCCTATGTCCTTAATTCAGATGCTTTGTCTTCAAAAGAAAGCACCTCACCAGCCTTCCAGTGTGCCTGTGGCAATCACGCTGCAGCTGCCGCTCCGCCCCTCCACTGTCTTCTCTCTCTCCCTTTTTGGCCAAAGGTACCAACATCCATTTACTTGCTACACTTGATCTTAGCCCAAAGGCTGGGAAGCGATCCTCCACTTTCTTTCTTTTGAATAACAAATCCATTTATTCACGAGATGATTAATTTTGGAAACTTCAGGCAATTTAGGTTTTTCTGACATAAGGCTTTTCCTCCCCAACAGTTTTTATTGACAAGTAATTTACATATCATACAATTCAATAGTTCAATCCTTCAGTCATGTCACAGAGAATTGTACAGTCACCCCACATCAATTTTAGAGCACCCCTGCCCCACCATGGTCAAATCGCCTTTTTAATTTTACCTTCTATAAGCTGCTTCCACCCTCAATCCTTGGCCAAAAGTGTGCTCCTGAGGAGGCCCAGTGTGCTCACTCCCTGCTTCCCGACCCCCATCTTGCGGCCCTTCTCGAAGCTCTTCGCCACGACTCTCGGACCTGACTTCCTGTCTCTCTTTTGCTGGCTCTCTTCTTACTGTGACCCTTACTTGTGAGCCTTCCAGAGTCTTCAGTCCTTAGTCTTTGTGTTATCTGTTCTCTTACATCCTCCTCAGAGTGATCGCCACATCAGCTGTCCCCGCGACATTGATGGCACCCGTTGTCTCCTCTTTCTTGAGCGCTGATACCGGTTTCTGCTCTGGCCTCGTGGAGGTGCTCCCTGGGTGCTCCAGTTACCTCTAACTCAGTCTGCCCGAAGCCAGTCGTTTGGTCTGCCTCTTGATGTCACTCTTCCATCACCTAGCTGGAAACTTCAGCAAGCTTTGTTTTTTAATGAATATACCCACCGACCCCTACTTCATTCATCCAAAGAGCAGCCACGTTCTATCTGATCTCCCTCCTCAGTCTTTGGTAATCATCCCTTCTCTCCATTGCCATTATCCTCATCTTGTCCAGACCTGTCTCTTACACCCTGCATATACTTTTTCTAGATTGAATAACCAGAGTCATATTACTTCAATGATGGAATTTTCTCATTCAATACCACTGCCAAAGTCTAACCAAAATGTATGCTCCTTTGTTATCTGGCCCTCCCTAGCTTGACCATATTTTTTTGTTCCAAGGTAAAATGTATCCTATTGTAGTCAAACAAGTTCTTTCTCCTGGCTTGATACAGAATCCCTTACTTTACCATTTTCATGAAGTCTCCTATGAATAATTCAGCTTGCATTAATCTCCTCTTTTGAACATTGTACTTGAGAGTATCACATTTAAAAACACATTATTATCTTTTATTCGGGGCTCTTCCAGCTCTTATAACAATTCATACATCCATTGTGTCAAGCACATTTGTACATATGTTGCCATCATCTTTTTCAAAAGATTTTCTTTCTACTAGAGCCCTTGGTATCAGCTCCTCCTTTTTTACCCTCCTCCCCCACCTTCCAACCCTTATGAACCCTTGATAATTCTAAATTATTATTATTTTCATATCTTACACTGTCTGCTGTCTCCCTTCACCCATGTTTCTGCTGTTCATCACCCTCGGTGGGGGGGGGGGGGCGTTGTTATACGTCAATCATTGCAATCGTTCCCTCTTTCTCTCCTCACCTTTCCCCTACCCTCATGGTATCGTTACTCCCATTATTGTTCCTGAGGGGGTTATCTGACCTGGAATCTGTGTGTTGAGAGCTCCTATCTGTACCAGTGTACATGCTCCGGTCTAGCCATATCTGTAAGGTAGAACTGGGGTCATGATAGTGTGAGGAGGAAGCATTAAAGAACTAGAGGGATGTTGTATGTTTCGTCAGTGCTATACTATACCTTGACTGGCTCATCCCTTCCTTGTGACCCTTCTGTGAGGGCATGTCCAAGGAGACATATCACATTTTGAAACTATGTCTTACACGACAAACTTTCACATCAACTGGACTCTACAGAACTTGAAGGCCTTGCCATGGCTCCAAAGATCTCCAATGCTGAGCACAGCCAGTAGCATGAGGTATTGGATGGGTAAAACATTGATAAATGTTGCTCCTTTATATTTTGGTAACAAGCACCTGTTTTGATAACTGATTTACAGCCTGAAATTATCTACCCAGATAAAGAATACCTTTTTTTTTTTTAATCCTTAAAGCACACTGGTTATCATGGGACCAGTGACCATGGTGATGTTTGCCAACGAGTAGTAACAAAGCTCCTCAGGCCTAATGTCCATCTTTGTAGCGTCCCTGTGTGTCATGTTCATGGTCTGCAAAACTGCCGCCGAGCATTTTCTCCATCTCCTCATAGCACCACCAACCGCTGCAGTAGAAATGCGGACCTGGACTCTTGCGGAGGGCACTGAGTATAAATGGAATATACTGCTTCAGCTCTTAGCCAGTGGTTCTGGCTTATCGTCACATGGGATAGTGGAATAATCTGCTCTTCCTGGTTGAACACACCAAACGAACGTGCGTTTCTTCCTTGTTTTCTGTCCCAGGTGCCCAATCTTTCAAAGACTGAACTCAATGGAAACAGCAATTCATATGAGTAGGCTTCAGTACATTCATGAAGAAATCTTACTATCTTTCAATCTCATTTTCTCCATGAACTTTTTGAAGTGTATGCCTTTCACTTATGTCTACCACCAGTCAGCTGGTGGGCTGTATGCCCCTACAGCAGTATTACCAACAGGTCTCGGAAGTTGTTACCTTCTGTTATGTTGTACAAAATGGCACTGGTCCCAGGCTGTAATATGCAGCTCTCTAGTGTAGGGCAGTGAATATGAAGGCAGTTGACATTGTCATGAATGGGATCGTGGTAGAAGACAGCCAGGTTACAGGAAACTGCAAGGGAAACAGATAAAGTATGTCTTTGTCAAGAGGGCTGGGCTTCCATGGGAGTTCTGAGTAATTATATTGCTTTCAAGGACGCTGGCTCCCCTGAGTATCTTACAGGATTATGTTCAGAGAGTTTACAGAACATTAACAACGCTTATTGCAACTGTGCTTTGGTAAATCTGTGAAATACCTACAGATTTTTCTCTGGTAATCTTTTATGTGGTTCATTCTTCCTAGGATTAGCTGGAAGCATTCTTTTCCAATCCCAGTCGTTTGTTAGTGAAAATTAATTTGCTACAAGAATCTCTGGTGAGTTTTAAAGCCGGTTTCTTAGCACAGGACCTTCTCAGAATGCCAAGGTGCTATCGTCATCAGGGAAATAAACGGGCAAATGCTGTAACAGAACATGGGCATCACAGGAAAGGCAAACAGCAATAGCTGCATACCTGGGTAAGACGCATGTGGTGGAAAGGTAGTAGGCCATGGGAACGTTACCCTTGACCCTGAATGCTGCGTGCACTAGCCTCGGGTAGCAAAACAGATCTGACGGAATGCCTAATCTGGCTCGTGGGAAGCGGAAGGGAGGGGAGAAACCAGGATGTTCGTATCGGGACTTATGGAGGAGGACAACACCATTTGCTTAGCCCTTCCCTTTCTATGCAGACTTGTTCCGAAAAACATAGTGTGTTATTTCAGAAAAAGCCTGTTGATTTTGTTGCATGAAAAGCCTCCGTTGCAGCCTCAGTCTGTGAAAGTGGGCACAGCTGATCACGGTGTCCAGACAAGCAGTTGTGGCTGAAAGGATGACAGGTTTTGCTTCCACCACTGTGGGTTAATTTCAGTGGTGACAATGAGACCTGTAACACTTTGCTCAAGCAATACTAAAAGTTAGCAATGTAGAAATATTTAGCACTAATACTATTTACTCCCAAAACATAAATGTACT
>NW_022103918.1:14822607-14829593 GCF_000313985.2 Echinops telfairi
TGAATCATCATGTAAATATCTGATATGCAGGATGTATTTTCATTGTTACAAATTGAACATAATGAAAGCATAGTGATTAATCACAAAACAATATGTAATTATATATTGTAAAATATTTATTTCTCGTGACAAATAAATAAAATTTTGTCTTGAAGCATGGCGTAGCATGGGTAACAGTCTTCATTCTGGGTACTCACATGTGGACCTATCTGCACATGGGCGGACCCGCCTGGAGACGAGTAGAGGAGCGGTGTTGCTATTCCTAAGACCATTGGAAATATGTGTTTTCCGATGGTCTTAGATGACCCTTGTGAAAGGGTCGTTTGACCCCCAAAGGGTCACGACCCACAGGTTGAGAACCGCTGATCTATGGTTATGTATGTCTCTGGTTCACCGGAGAGACGCCACTGCCATTTTATGTTAGAGAACATTATCAGTCATCCCCCCCTGGGGCATCACTTCCACTGCCTTCAAGGCAATGCTAACACATAGTGACCCATAAAGGGCAGGGTAGAATGCCCCTTAGGCTGTAATATTTACATCACGATGTCCTCCAGGGACTGCTTCCTCTAGATAACAGCCAAAGTACCTGCGATGTAGTCTCACTCTCCACACTTCTAAGGAGCAACAGGCTGCACTTCTTCCAGACAGATTCTTCCTTCCTCTGACAGTCCACCATAAACAAGAAGTTGCTGTAATGCAAGCATCTGACTTATGGAGAACTGTTGTTTCAGCTAATAGCTACCCTCTGTACAACAGAATGAAACAAAACCCCGTCCTGCACGATCCTGACAATTGCTACGTTTGAGTCTATTTTCATAGCCACTGTGTCAATCCATTGTCCAGGGTCTTCCCCATTTTCACTCCTTCTCTAGGTACTATGCATGGTCAGGAGTATGTGAGATCAAGTCTCGATATCCTTAAGTTTAAGGAACATTCTGGTCATACTTCTTCCAAGACAAATTTGTTTGTTCTTGTGGGAGTCCATGGAATTTTCAGTATTCGTTGCTGGCACCATAATTCAAATCCACCGATTCTTCTTCAGGCTTCCTTATTCAGCGTCCAACTTTCACATGCAGATGAGGCAATGGAAAACACCATGGCTTGAGTCAGGCACACCTTAGTCCTCAAAGTAACATCCTTGCTTTTCAACACTCAAATAAGTCTTGTGCAGTAGATTTACCTAATGCAATGTGTCATTTGACCTCTTGGCTGTTGCTTCCATGAACGTTGTGGATCTAAGCAAGATACAAACCTTGACGAGTTCATTTTTTCCCCTCCATTGATCATATTGTTACCCATTGGTCCAGTTGTGAACATTTTTGTTTTCTTTGAATGAGTTCTAATCCACATTGAAAGCTATAATCCTTGATCTTCATCAGCAATTGCTTCAAGTCCTCCTCACTTTCAGCAAGTAAGGTTGTATCATCTGCATTTCGAAGGTTGTTAATAAGCCTTCCTCCAATCCTGATACTGAATTCTTTTTTATGTAATCCATCTGCTCTGGTTATTATCTCAGCATACAGATTGAATAAGTAATGGTGAGAGGCATATCCTTGATGCACATCTTTCCTGATTTCAAAGCATGCAGTATTCCCTTGTTTTGTTTGCACAGTTGCCTCTTGATCCATGTACAGGTTACACATGAACACAGTAAAGTATTATGGAAATCCCATTCTTCTCTAGGCGAATCATAGTTCTTATGGCCCACGCAGTAAAAAGCCTTTGCAATCAATACAATTCAAGCAAGCATCTTCCTGGTAGTCTGCTTTCAGCCAAGACCCCATATGACATTAGCAGTGATATCCCTTGTTCCACATTCTCTTCTGAATCTGGTCTGAATTTCTGGAAATCCTCTGCTAATGTACTTCTATAACCATTATTGGATGATCTTCAGCAGAATTTTACGTGCATATGATACTTAAGCATTCTATTGGATCATCCATCTTTGAAATGAGTAGAAATATGAATCTCCACCAGTCAGATGGCCAAGTGACTATCTTCCAAGTTTCTTGGCATAGATGAGTGAGCACTTCCAATATTTCATCAGCTTGTGGAAACATTTCAATTTCCATCAATTCCTGGAGCTCGTTTTGGCTGATGGTTTCAGTGTGCTTGAACACCCTCCCTCAGTACCATTGGCTCTTGCTCATATGCTACCTCTTGAAATGGTTAGATGTCAACTAATTATTTTTGTTGCAGTGAATTGGTGTATTTTTTCCATCTTCTTTTGATGGCTTCCTGCATATTATGTTCATAGGATCTTTAAATATTGCAACTCGAGGCTTGAATTTTTTTCTTCTTGAGTTCTTTCTGTTTAATATGTGCTGAAAAGTGTGGTGAAGAAACAAACTGGGGCCTGGCTATCAGAAAGAATAGCATCTGGGGTCTTAAATGTTTGCTTTTAAACAAGCAGCCTTCTAGATGAGGTGGCAATTAAGTCCACATGGAAGAAGCACACCAACCTGTGTGATCTAAGGATTATAAATAATATAATCCAAATCTAAAAGAGGGAATGGCACCAGAGCTTAAATTGTACACACTTGATTTGCAGAAGGATATGGATGACAGTGGAAGCCCAAAATCCATTTGCAGGCTCCGCGCATGGATTCGGCCTCAGGCGAATCTCCTCAGGTCATAGTTGAGGGTGTGAAGAGCCCTGATATCAGACAGGAAACATTGTAAAGTTGATGATGGCAGATGGAGTTAAGTCAAAATGTAATATCTTATTACTTGATCTCCCTTTTTACCCATTTTAAAGCTGTTTTCATTTGAAGAAAGTGAAGGGGAAATACACATGGATTAAGCCCCTGGGGAATCTCTTCTGACCATGGATCAGGGATGTGAATAGCCTTGCTAACATGCAGAATGCATTAGACAGTTGTTTGTTGCAGATGCAGTTAGGTTAAAATTTAGCACCCTGTCATTTCATCTTCCTTATGATCCATTTAAATGTATTCTAGTTTTTAATATTTTCTGCTTTTTGATTGAGGTTTTTATCTGTTTTACTTCATTATTCTTGCTGGGTTTTAAAAAATATATTTTTCTTTATGAAATCTAAGGTAAATCTAGGGAGACATTAACTGGAGTAATGGCTACTGGGGAGTATGGCAGGGGAGGTTGGGCAGAAATGGGGACCTTATGAGTACAAGAATGAGAAAAAAAGGAATGCAGAAAATGTTCTAAAGCTGATTGTGGTGGTGAGTGTACAGCTCTTCTTGATGTGATTGAACTATGGAATCGCATGCGATGCGAGTTGTATGCTCGTAGAACTGCTGGGGAGGGACAAAGAATGGAAAGGACACTGGAGGCAAAAAAGATATGCTGAGCAGGTTTTCCCTTTTTGGTTTTCTAACTCTAAGTTTTTGGACATTTCCTTCTAATTTTTTACCTTGTCCTCTCAAGCAGCCCTTTAAAATGTTTTGCTCAGCATTTCTTCCCTTTGCCTTAGCTCCTCTCTAATTAAGAGCAAGTTTCAGTCTCTTCTGACACGCACTTCGAGCTTTTAGTTTTTGCCTGTCTTTTTTTAATGAGCTTTTGCTTCTTTTCATGTGGGATGTTCTTGATGGCATTCCCAGCTTCTGTCGCCGTTGTCCGGTGCATCTACTCTGCTCTCGAGCGTTATCAAAGTCCAGGCGGATGGACTCAAAGTCATCCTCTGGCTCTCATGGACTTGTTTTCATTTCCGCAGCTTCAACTTGACTCGGCCTCCGAGCAGGCCGTGGTCGGTGTCCCAGGCTCCCCGCTTTCCTTTGAGCTGCTTCACCCTGGTCTCTTCCAGAGGGAGTCTTCCAGACACAGATGTGGTCAATGTGCTTTCTGGGTATTCCATCTGGAGAAATCCATGCCTTTCATACTGTCAAAACAGGTCTTGGTGATGAAGAAGGCATTGTTCTTGCAAAATTCTATCATGCAATCTTTATTTCTTCCAAGATTATATTCTCCAACTACTGTCCCTTTTTGTTTCCAACTTTTTTGCATTCCAATCTCCAATAATTTCAATAATTATCCAGTAAATATCAGTGAATCTTGATTGCATGTTTGATAAATTTCAGATTTAAGACTGGTAGGATCTAATTTTGTTTATGACTAACTTTAGTAGTTGGTGGCTATATTTGAATACCAGTTGTATTGACTGGATTTCCTTGTATGCAAATAGATATAATCCTATCACAGACAGCATTGTACTTCAAGATAGGTCATGAAATGTCCTTTTTGACAATGGATCTGACACGATTCCTTTTGATTTTGTAATGCCTGGCATAGTAAACTATGAGTGTCTGATTCAAAATGGTCAATACCAGTCCATTCAGGCTCACATTTCATTTTTGACAAATTCCTAGTTTCCTAAGTTCAAACTTCATACATTCCATGTCACAATTATTAATAGATATTACAGCTGTTTCTTCTCATTTTGAGTTGCACCTACCAGCAAATGAAGGTCCAAAAAGCTTTCCTCCATCCACATCAATTCCATTTTGAGAAGGCAACTTTTCCTCAGTCACATTTTGAGTGTCTTCAGACCTGAGGGCTCATCTTCTGGGACCCTCTCTGGCAATGCTCTGCTATTCAAGAGGTTTCCCGTGCCAAGGCCTCCTAAGCGGACAGTTTAGTCCTTCTTCGTTGTCTGTTTGTAGTCTGGAAGCTCTGCGGACACCTGTTCTTCGGGTGACTCTACTGGTCTGTGAAATCCCAGTGACACAGCTTCCAGCATCACAATGACAAGGACTGGGAAAGCCCCCTGAGGGTCCCACTGGTGAGTTACTCTACACCGGAAACACGGAGGCTGGAGGCCAGGAGTCCGACCACCTGGAAACCATAAGGACCTAGTTGGGTCCCAGCCAACCAGGGACAACTGCCTTTGATTGAAAACCCCCAGCCTGGGCTCAATGGCCCCTGCCAGACAGACAAGAAGGGCCTGCCGGCTTTGGGCTGCATCTCACTACCTACGTGTGCCCTGTCGGTAGTGCAGACCAGCTGGGGGCCTGTCCCCAGTGTATCCTGACTTTACTGCTCAATAACCCTGCTGTGCTGCCTCCTCCTACCTGCCTGTTGGTCTCTGCATTGCTGCCACACCACCACTCCTTTCTGGAAGCTGGCGGCTCTGGGATCTGCTTGGAAAAGGGGTCACTGTACCCTAACAACAGCAAACACAAGCCACAACAGGATGACAAACTGATGGTGGACAAGCCATACTTGCCCTTTAATGGTATGAAAATGTGCCTTCACTTTGGATCCATTCAGCCACTCTGTACTCACAATAAATTTGCATCATAATCACCTGGACTTGCTGCACATGCAATGTTTAAATCCTTGTAAGGGCTTCATGCCATTTCTTGCCTTAAAAAAATAAATAAAAGGCTAAATAAGAACTGTATGCACCTGTTCTGACCTAAAGACACAACTAAGAGTAGGTCTCATTTGTAACCCAGGGACTGCCTGTCATCAGTATTCTTGATCTGCACATGATACTTCCGATGCATCCTGCTTGGTAACGTAGAAGGGGCAGAGAGAAATAGGACGGGCCTCAGGGAGGTGGCCTCACACACAGCAAAGACTCTGAGGGTGGCACAGGCCTGGGCTCTGTGCTCCACGCTGCTACAGTAGGGTTTTGGTGAGTTGGAATGGCCGGAGGGCACCTCTCAGCAGGATTTAATGCCCAGTAAGGTGTTCTTTTTGTCTCCCCAGAGTGACTAGGGAGTTCAAATGGTTGGCCTTTCAGTTAGCAGCTGAGCACCTAGCCATTGCAACACTTGAGCTCCTGACTAATACACAGAGATGACAAATAGATCCCCGGAGGGCTATTAGTAGGAAACTTGGTTTGGCTTTCTAAGGAATCATGTTTAAAGACATGTTTTCATACCTGTGTACGTTTCTGAGTCCCAGCTCTGAGCAGTTAGCTACTGCAGGCTTATGGCAGTTTGCAGTTTCAATTTCCGACTGAAAACTGGGTTATGCCTTCCTGCCCTTTCTTCGGGAAGAAGGCATGCCCTTTCAATGCATGGGATTGTCCTAGGTACTTATAGTATCTCCAGAATCCCAGGGTGCAAAGCCCGGTCAATTCATGCCACAGAAAATGCTGCAAAGGTATTACTCCTTACCCACTCCCTGTGCAACCCCACCCACTGCTCTGGGGGAGCGTTAGGGGGATGAAAAACTTCTGAAAGGTGAAGATTTATATTGTCTCCTTCTTCAAAGGGATGCCCCTGGTGAACTGTCTCTTCCATTTCTGATGAACTTTGGAGGGTTTAGCCTATGACAACTTCTTGAAATGTGGACTCCTGACCGTCGGTTTAGACTCGGAAAGTCATTTTACTGGTATCCCAGCAATCGTGTGCAAAATCGGATAGAAAACACTGTCGACTGCTAAAGACGTGTTCAACCATGGGAAGCCAATATGGAACACCCAAGGGAACCGAGGTTTGTGCTCCTCTGTTGTTTCCAAGTAACTTAAACAAACTTGGAATAACAGTAAAATAAGTGAAAACTCCTTAAACAAATTGTAACCTGACATTTGACAACACAGAAATGCCTTCCTCATGGCAGGCAGGCCTTGATTCCACGTGCATTCAGACATAGCTCTACTTGGATATTGCAGGGGATAGATCTTTTCATTTCTTTCAAAGCATATAAATCACACTATAATTTCTGCTAATACTTCTCACATTTGGTCAACCTAAGCAAATACATTTCAAACATCTGATAGGATACCAATATCACCAAAAGATGCTTTGAAATGGGAATGCCTGAAATGGATTCCTGGATATTCCCGGATATATCCTGAACTGGATATATCTGGAGACTTTCAAATCATTTAGTTCATTATAGAGGGTTTAGCTTTTTGGTAAAGAAAGAGATGGTCTGTTACTCTGTGGCAGGGTTCAGAACATTCTGGGGGTCATTACTAAATTTGTCAATGGGAACTGGCCCCAACTGCAAAACAGTCAGTATAACTGATTTGGCGTGTCTCTTTCCATATATGTACT
>NW_022103918.1:14829964-14836764 GCF_000313985.2 Echinops telfairi
CACACACACACACACACACACACACACACACACACACACACACCCCTAATCCCAGAGGACCTTCTCTAGGTCTTGCCAATGATTCACAGGCTCTACCATTAGGGCTCTTGGGCTCTCATTCTCGGCTCAGGCAAAATCAGTACACGTACTTACCATCTTTCCTAAGGCAGCAGCTCCTACTGCACCTCTGGCCCGTGCTTTCAGTGTAATACTTCAAGAACTGCGCTCCCAGCTTCTGGGACTCCTCGAGGTCAACCAGAAGACCCGGGAAGCGACGGATCCAACAGTCTCTGTAAAAAATTGTGGGTGAGCAGAGAGCGTCTGATGTCCACCCCATACTCAGCAGCAGTAACACATGTGCAGTCACCACGGACGCATGCATCTCCCTGGTAGGAAGAGTCAGCAGTAAATCTGATTTCCAGACAGAAGAAGCTGGAGTTGACCAGCAGGGTCTAGGGCAGTCTCAGGACATTGAAGCTTTTGTTAAGAGAGAGCTTCCTTGGGACTCTTCCCGAGGGCCACCATCTAGAAAAATGAGGCCACTCCGAGTTTGCATATTGGTTTTTCTTTTTCTTCCCAAATCACCCTCAGGTGAACTTTTGGCTTTCTAGTGTCTTTGGTGGACACGTTCCAGGTTATTTTAACACTTTGTTCCAAAGCCTCTGGAAGAAGTGATTGTCCCCCCTGCTTTCCTTCTTTGTCTGAAGGTGACTCTTCACGGATGCCTTTCACTAAGTAAAGATAAAGACAAAAGGAAATCCTAGTCAAGATTCTTTCTGAGGCACACCGTCACGGGGCGTCAGATAAAAGGCAGATCTGTTTCAGCTGAGACAGAGCCCCACTCTCTCTGTGATCGAAGTTAAAGTATTTAGGTTCACTAGAAAACCAAGTTTGTAGGTTAAACGTTATAAACTTTGTTTCTGCTAAGAAAACTGGAAAGTAGGTGAAAAAATGAAAATGAATAAGATTTAAAACCGTAACTTTGCGGTGATGGTAAAAACACTGACTCTGGATCCTAGTTACTTCTTTGGGCCAGGTATGGTTTTCAGAGGCCAGCCACAAGCTGTCTTCTAAGACAATTCGGCCAATAGCAGATGCTGGTAGCACAGCTGGAAGGCAGCACCCGCTAAGGAAGATATCGTTCAGCCAAACAGTAAAACGTGCCACCCACAGTGAAAAGCTTAAGGTTCAAACCGGAGGCTGTCTAATATGCTGATATTCATACTCACACATTAAAAAGGAAATGTCTTTCTGAAGTACAGTCTAAGGAAATGGTATCTTTGAAGCGGAAGTGTTTGCTAAAAACTGCACTAGGAAAATGGTGACATGATTTAAAATGTCTAAATATTAATAAAATAACCTCAATTATCATACAAAACTTTTGAAAAGACATTAAAGGCCTCTTTTTTTGTTGTTCAGGTTGTCGATTCCATGTCTCTTCATGTCCATATTTGTTCAATGCATAAAACTGTGGCTTTTGTTTTAATTTTTTGACCTGAAATTAGTAATGAGTTTTTAGCATAAAGTACTTTACGGCTCTCCCCCCCTTTTTTTAAGAAGTAGCGGTTCCCACCTGTGACCCGTGATTCCTTTCACACTGTTGCACGCAGTGACACATTCTCTGACGACACAAACTGTAGTTGTTGCTACCATCCTTTGGATTTTCACCTCCTCACCCGTTTCCTAATGATACATAGTCTATAAACTATCTTTCGCGTACTAAAAACATGATTTAAAGGGGGAACATCTTTAAAATACGTCGAAAGCAAAACATTTCATGCTTTGCTGAGCAAAATTCTAGTATCTATTAACTCTTCGCCTTGCATAAGCCACATACATTCCAGTAAAAAGGGTAAGCATTTCATTCCAATGAATTTCCCACAGAAACCAAGTTTTAAGCGCTTACCTGCAAACAGGCTATGCCACCTGTTCCCACGGAAAAGGGAAGGGACGTTTCTAAGGGCAAAGCAATAGACAGCTGAGTAACAGAAAGCTACTTGTTTCTCAGTGGGATTCTACAGCTATCCCTATTCGGAAATGCCCTGGGGGTTGAAACCAGAAAGTCTACTTTCCTACCTTTTAACCTCTAAGTCTTAGCTCACCTGAAATGCAGTTCTTCTGTGTAAATTATAGTTCTTTGAAGTTCTCAAGTTCCCTGCAAGACTAATGGAACATTCCACAGCTGTTTAACCCTTTTGTTACATTCAAGTGGAGATCAATGTTTCATTTTAAAGAATCTAGAAATTCCAGTCTAAAGCCATGCTCCCGACTTTTAAAACAATGTTGTAATTTATAAATAACATTTATAAATCCAACTTTTTAAGGGTTGAATCTGGAAATGGGTAACTTCTAAATACTTTGAAAAGGAAGGACGGAATCCAGAATCGTCTGAGATACTTTTTGATTAAATGAAAAAGTGCCACGGAAATATCTGGATGCCAAACTTGTCCATGTGAACCGACACTGCAGAGACGAGAAGCAACTAGAACTCAGCCAAAAGTGCAGCCATTGTGAACATCTTATCAACTCTCCAGATCCAGTACATTACTGCGGCTCGCTGGCACCGTGTTCATGCCCAGTAAGGTGTACTTGAGAAGAGTTTTAAAAATGCACACAAACCTTGGCAATTAGCAGTTTTCCACTCTTCTTTCATAAGAGCTTGCTTCTATAAGCCTTGGTGTGGGAACCAGGGCTCTTATTTTTAGAAGTGCCTTAGGTGACTTCTTAAGATATTTGGGAAACGCTGATGTGGATGACTGAAATCAAGGGAAGTTCTGCCTAGATACGGATGCTCATCTTCAGCTAAAAGGAGCCAAAGATGACCTTGTACTACTTTCAACTCATTTAAATTGCCCAACAGGCTTTAAGTCTTCTGAAACATATGAGGGGACATCAAATCAATGGCAGTGAGTTTGTTTTTTTGGTTTATATGTTTTAATGAAGGGAACGTATTTCCGTTTTGCTTATTAAAAAGCAGAAAGAAAGCTTTGGGAAAGTTTCTTTTGTAGAGATGAAAAACTTTTAAAGGCCAGTGAAGCAATACCATCCTCACCACCACCGAGTTGATTCCTGACTCATGCCCGCCCGCTAGGACAAAGTAGAACTGCCTCAATAGATCTGCAGACTGGAAATCTTTCTGGGAGTAGAAAGCCTCATCTTTCTCCCTCGGAGCAACTGGTAGTTTTGAATTGCTAGACTTGCAGTTAGGAGCCCAGTGCATAACACATATGACACCAGAGCTCCTTTCAGCCATATCACAGGTTTACTTTTAAATTCAAGACATTTGAAAAACACCAATGTTTTACTCTAGCTATCCAAATTTTATGATTTATTTAACATTTTCATTTCATTATGATATAATCAATAAGTTGTTAGGAATGAGGCCTAAGAAATTAAAGTGTTATTAGCTTTTCTTTTAAATATAATTTTGCTTTTCTTAAATTGTTAAGCTCATTTAAGGAAAGCCAAACCATATGGAAAAGTACAAAAAATATTCAAGTTCATATAATCTCATTCATCACTGTGGTAAACATTCTATGAGACAGCACTATTCACAGACAATTTAACATAAACGGAATCATACTATGATTTTAGTCCAGACACTTTCAGTGTCACTAAAGAAAGATTGACATCAACATTGGTAGTGGTTGTATAGTGCTTAATATTGGATACATGCACTCCAATTTCCTCCGCGCTTGTTTCTTCAGCTGTAAATTGTATAAAAACAGTATTGTAACCCATCTAGAGCATTTACTATAGTACTTGTCACATAATAAGCACTCAATAAATGTCAGTAACTATTATTATATATGATGTTGCTTTCCAATTTTTCATTATTAAAAGCAATATACGTCTTGTACTTTTTCCCCTTCCACTTGCTGGGTCAAAGGTATGAGTTCCAGAAATCCTAATAGAAATAGCCTAGCTGTGCTTGATCATGATTGGATCACCAAACAGATAGCAAGTGCTTGGGGGGAAGTGTGGCGATGCAAAGAGCAATCTTCTTTATTCTACGATGAACTCTCACTTCCATCGAGTCAATACTGACTCAGAGCCACCTCCTGCGGGTTACCAGGATGATAACTGTTTTATGAGAGTAGAAAGCAAAGCACAGTCTTTCTCCCACAGAGCTGCTGGTGGTTTTGAACTACCAACCTCGCGGATCACCGCCCAATGCTTAACCACTACACCAGAGCTCCATAGTCAATAACAAATCTATAAAATGATATACTAGCCGTCTTTTCATGAAGGCTAGAAATAATAGTTTAGATCTTTTGAGAGTAAAGCAGTTTATGTTGATTTGACTATATTTCTAGCTGAAAAGAAAGTTGGTGTAGAAATTATTAAGATACTATCTTTTAAGCTGTTCCCAATCTTAATGCTATTGTCTAGCCAGGGACTAAAAAGCTTTCAAGATCAGCGCTCACCTTACTATTATGGTTTTTATTAATTTTGCCTCATGAATCATGTTAGATTTGTGTATGTTCATTTGTATATTTAAGATCATTCCATACATGACACAAAAGATAGATAACCCTTCAGAAACAGTAACAGCAGTAATGGTTCCCAGAGGGTATGGGAAGAGAGGGGGGGGGGTGTTGAAGGGGGAATAGGGAGCAGGTAGCATTGATGCCTGTATAATCCCACTCAATGGGATAGAACAACAGAATTGTATGTGAATGGATATATAAGATATGGCCCAAAAAAAACCCCAAAACAAAACAGTTATAAGGGGAAAAAAGGATTGGGGGTGTGTAGGAAGGGGATAGAGGGGAGCTGATATCCAGGTCAAGAAGAATCAAAATGTTTTGAAACTGATTGTTAGCAATTGTACAAAACTGCTTGATGTGTTTGAAGTATGGACTGCTATGGTATCTGTAAGAGCTCCCAATAAAGTGATAAATTTTTTTAAAAATCAGTGTTCAGTATAATCAGATAAACCCCCAAGTTTCCTTGTGCAAGATGATCTTCCCCAATGGTAGTACTGTGGTTGGAATGCCTTGGTAATGTAGATCACTCTTGGATCATTTGTTTGTTTTATTTTAAATGAGGGTGAGGGGAGTGTGGTTTTATGGAGGCACAGATAAACCCAGTTCTCTTAAATATAGCAGGGGCAAAGGGGTAAGGGGAAGCCTCCCAGTCAGTCTCAAGTCTACTGCCTAATTGCACTTGGTCCTTCACTTTTACAAAGCAATTGCTAATTGCGTGGTTACTTACTCTTAATACCTTAGAATGAATCTGATTGCAGCCTCATTGAGAACAAGCGTGTGAGAAAAAGGTGTAAGAAGAGCCTTTTATCAGTAATGATTGAGAGGGCAGGTGAAACAAGGTGAGCGGCTGAGCGTTTTCAAAAGAATCCAAGGAAGAAAACGGGATGATGCACGGCACAGACACCTCTTTGTTTCCTTTATTGTTCTTATGTAGGCTAGAATATACAGAATTTCCCCCTGTCTTTTCAGTTCCTTACCCAAAGTGTTCCATAAAGAAAATAACACATGACAATATATCAAAAACTGTGTCATCAAAAATAAAAATTAAGGGGAGCAGGGTATCAAAGAGAAACCTGTGCAAAATAAGCCTTTTGGGTGCCTAACAGCTAATGTTAATTTGCATTACAGGGGTTCTCTTCCGTTTGTTGTAGGGACACAGGTTGCGAAGAAGATAGTATTGAACAGCTTGTCATTCCAGAAGGAAGCCTAAGCTTGGTATTAAATTTTTTTTAATCACTATTTTTTTTCCCCACATTAAGAACTATTACAGTTGGTTCTCAAATCTTCGTTTATGGAAGTTTTCCAAGGTTCTTGTTAAGAGTGAACACCCCCCTCCCCCTTCTTTGCCTCAAAGGTAACAATAGTTTTCTTTCCTGCCCCTCAACCTTTCGGGGATTCTATCCCACGAGCAACCCAAGGATCCTGTCTATTAAATGGAACTTTTTATTGGTTCAAAGAGAAGATGGGGAGAGTAGCCTCTCTGTAAGTAGGCCCCACCTTGGGGCCAGGGTATTAAGAGACGATTGGTGTTACCTCCAAAGGCAAATATCAACAAAAATGGACGGGCCTAATACCCAGAGATAACATTCCTTCATGGCTAGCCAACGAATAGGGGAACGGGACAAGCTAGGGCTGTTAGCAATATGTGTTTGAAAATTAACCATGATTCAGAAGAAAAGTCGAATGGTACTTCAGTCTCCTCCCCCTCCGTTGCCCCTCCCCAGCCCTTCTTCCCAGGAAGATCACTGGGCCCAGCCGCAAAGACAAGTTCTGCTCTCGAACCGTGTTCCTCCAGTGCCCGGTAGACCCCGTGAACTGCACTGCGGCCTGCAGAACGCCACTGGTCTTCTGCAAGGCGGCTCCTAAATGATGGTACCCAAGTATCAGCCCCAGGTACCGCTGACACGCCCAGGGAGGGCCTATTATGTCGCCTGCCCTCTGGGACATGATGCCAGACTGGGCGACATGGAGGACCTTTATGATGTCTGTGACCCCTTCGCCCCCAGCTTGCCCATCCCTTCACCCCCACTCCGTAAAGCAGAGAGAGAGAGAGTGTGAGTGAGAGAGAGTGTGTGTAGGGGGGACATTGGACTGTCTTCTCTGCTTTGCCACCCACGAGCATCACGCCAGACGCTGGCAGGCGACAGGGCCAGTGCGCAGCAAGGCTCCGGGGAAGCGCACCCTCCAGGTTCCAGCCGCCTGCGCGGCAGCCTCGCGGTCCCAAACGGGCTCCAGCCCCGGGCAGCGGCCTGCGGGGGTCGTGCTGGCGGAAGTGGGAGGAGGCTGCAGGCGGGGGTGGGGTACCGGCCG
>NW_022103918.1:14837395-14840309 GCF_000313985.2 Echinops telfairi
CTGCTGCAGCTGCTGTTGTCCCAGGTGCGGCTCGACAACTGCCTGGAGCTGTACCGCCTGGCGCAGGTGTACGGCCTGGCCGACCTGCAGGAGGCCTGCGTGCGCTTCATGGGCACCCATTTCCACGAGGTGCTGCGCATGCCCCACTTCCACCTCCTGGGCTCTCCGCCCCCAACACCGGGGGGTGTCAGCCTCCAGCAGAGGCTCAGGGAGGTCCGGATGACTGGCACTCCGGTCCTCGTGGCCTTAGGGGACTTCTTGGGGGGGCCCCTGGCCCCGCATCCTTACCAGGGTGAGCCCCAGTCCATGCTCAGGTATGAGGAGACGACGGAACGTTGGTTCCCGCTGGCCAACAACCTTCCGCCAGACCTGGTGAATGTCAGGGGCTATGGCTCCGCCATCCTGGACAACTACCTTTTCATCGTGGGCGGCTACCGGATCACCAGCCAGGAGATCTCCGCTGCGCATTCCTACAACCCCTGCACTAACGGGTGGCTGCAGGTGGCATCCATGAACCAGAAGAGGTAAGCACCCAGCAGAGGGTTGCGCCCCGCCCCCCATTCATTCACTTGAACATGAATTCAATCCACTGATGCTTTATAGGGCAGTCACAGGAGGTTGTGCTGGGCGGAAATGACGTCTTCCGGAGTGATTCCAGCCCGGTTCCAATGGATTAGAAGTTGTGGGGAAGAAGAGTCCCCTGGGAAGCCCACCATCCGAGTCGTTTTCTTGTAGGTCTTGTGCCTACAGGCCTAAGACCTTTGTCAGCCTTTATCCTAGTGGGAAAAAAGGGGGTGATGTGGTCTCCTAGCAGGATATTTTATAAGAAAGCTCTTTAAAAAAACGTTTTTAACTTTCTGGAATCTGATCCTGTTTATATTGACATTCTGGGCAGTAACTTGTAAATAATAGACTATGGGGGCTATTTCTTATGCTCATGATGGCACTTTACCCCCTGGGGCATCCATCCATGTTCAGGAGATCATCTTGAGAGTTTGAGTTATATGAGTGATATAAAGTTGACATTGATTTTTATCCTGTTTTGCTTACTTTCTCTGTAGCCAGCCACCACCGTTGACCCAAAGTTGAGCCTGGCCCTGGTCACCCACAGATATGGAAGGTTTCTGTCTGCCCCAGCCCTTCCCTGTCCATCCTGCTTCTCTCTCCCACCACCACAGGGCTGACTTGGTGGGAAGAAAAGAGGAGAAATTGGGTGGGGGGACCGGAATGGTGAGTAGGGAAGGGAGTCGGGGCAGGAACAGGACAAAGAGCCAAGTACAGACGCAGTGGTGGGGGAGGAATGATGGGAGGCCATTCAAAAGTGGGGAGACAATCAGTGTCATCCAGGAAAGCACAGGAAGACTTTTTCTTCCTTCTGGTGACCACCTGATTCCATCTCAAGCTCCATTGTGCTCCCTACCCTTAACTGAGGAGCAAGGGGACTCACAGCCAGGCAAAGAAGAGCTAAACAAGAGTGGGAGGCCATTACACCTTTTTTGAGCCCCTGGGGGGCACCCATGGCCAACCACCCAGCCATTAACAGAAAGATTGACTGTTCAAACCTACTCAGAGATGCTGCAGGAGAAAGGGCTGGCAGTCTGCGTGTGAAAGCTCACAGCCATGAGGTCCCTACGGAGCATAGTTCCACTCTGACATGCATGGGGCCACCATGAGTTGGAACTGATAGGGCAAAACTGGTGGTTTTTGTTGGTGGTGGTTTAGCACAGATTTATTGGACAGACAGTCTTCTCAGGTCAGAGATTATTAAGGGAACATAGTCTTTATTTCTACCATAGTATGGAATTTATTTTGCAAAGTGATCTTTTCTGATCTTAAAGAACAGTACATAGTTACAGTAGAAAATGGGGGAAATGGACGAGCTGAGGTAGGAAGGCAGTCATTCCTACTCTCTCCTAAAGACAACCAGTTGACCTCTTTGCTTTGAACCCTTCTTGAATGCATTGTAAATATCATCAAAGTGATAGCACACTTAAATTTGGTGTCAGGTTGTTTTGAAATGGAATTTTATAAGCTTTACTGGAAACAACAAGAGAGCGGTTTTGACGACTGGACTCTGGATGGAAGAGAGGATGAGTGCCCTCTGCCACACTCGCCTCTCCCTCTGTCACCGAGTGCCTCATGCCACCGACCACCCCTATCTCCATAGCCACCACTGTCCTTCCCAGAGGTCTCTCTGTTCCCCTTACCCACCCCCCCCCACACAAATCCTTGGTGTTCTGCCCTGCCACCTCCCTGAATAACCTTTCTGCCTTCTTTTAAAAAGTCGTTCAAGTAATGCTTGAAGACATGCTTCTTGGGACAATTGCAAAACTCCAGAATAAACACCATAAACGGTATACATGGAACCCAAACCCACTACTATTGTAATGGTTCCCATGCACAGCGGCCTTACATAGGGTTTCCAGGGCTGTAAATCTTTGAGAGTAGCCTTAACTTTGTCCTGTGGAGCCTCTGGTGAGTTTCAGCCACTGACCTTGTGCTTGGCAGCCCAATGCCTAACCCACCATGCCTACCACCAGAGCTCCCTAACAGTATATATAGACATGCTGTACCTATAAATTATGAGCATATAAACACTGATCAAGTATAAACACTTATAGCTATGTGAACAATTCTTGGCTTATAGACTTGTAGTCACTATTTTGCTGACTAGCTTTTCCTTTTATGAATTATTTCCATTTCAAGAAGTGGTGCAGAGGCATTTGATAGTACTGTAATTCTTTTTGAAATTTTATTGTCCAAGCCTTTATGTCTAACTTCCATCTCAAAACAAGAAACAAAACAATTCCTTACCCTCAACTTGATTCGAACTCATAGCAATCCTATAGGGCAGAGTAGAATTGCTCCTGGGGGTTTCTGTAACTATACTTGACTTTAAAAATTTTTTAATTGA
>NW_022103918.1:14840578-14852022 GCF_000313985.2 Echinops telfairi
GGTAGTCTTGAACTGCTGAACTTGTGGTTAGCATTTGTCTCCAGAAAGAAAACCAAACTTGCTGCCATCAAATCAGTTCTGCCTCGTAGAACTGTTCTGCCGATGGAGGCCGGGCTGTGTAGCAGCTTCTGCAGCGGACCACTATGCACGAGGGGAGGGAGAGGAGGCGTTCTACTTCCATGAACAGTTCGTCTCTGAACACCTAGTATGTTATGTACACTCACTGGAAACATAACAGGACCTTATTTAAAAACAAGACTCAGCAGGATAGGTGGCTCCTAGATCAAAAACAAATTAGGGTGTGTTGGGGGGCGGGGGGTGGGTTAGGGGGTAGGGTTACAGTCTTGGAAGCCTTCAGGGGTAGGTCCCCTCTTCCCTGTAGTCACTACTGAGTATTCAGAAACCAATGTCCTGCCCTGGAGAAGTGTGAAACTGAGTTCAGGTGACGAGACAAGGACAGGTGACACCTGGCGTCAGATCGTACCTGGGTCATGTTCACGGTGGAAGCTCTGCACTGGGGGGCGCTGGGAACCTGCCTGTAGAAAGGCGGGTTCTTCCCTAGTCTCAAAAATAAAAACCAAACTCACTGCCATCGAGTCCACACTGACTTCCAAGACCGTAACTGTTATGAGAGTAGAAAGCCCTTCTTTCTCCTTCAGAGCCACTGGTAGTGCCCACTTAGCGGCCTGACAGATTGCAGCCTGAGGCATAACCACTATGCCACCAGGGCACCTCTCCTGGCCTCAATAAGTGGCATTTCACATCTCCCGGGATTCCAATTTGATGGGATGGGTCTGTACTGCCTTTTTCCTTTTTAAAAATAGCTGCATTATGGATTGGGTGAGTTTACGGAGCAGAGCATAATTTTACATCCAGCAATTCATACACATTCTGATTTGACTCATCCATTGCGATTTCTTCCACATACCATTGCTTACCGCACCTCTCCCCTCTGTTCCTGGTTCCCGCCTCCTTTCTGAATCCCCTGGACGTGATCCTTGGGTAAATGCCTCTCTCTGTATTGACTTTTTTCTTTGACAAAGGACATAGTCCAAGCAGTGCACTTTCCCCAGACACTGATCTCTGCAGGGACTCTAGAATCTTCAATAATGAGTGGCGACAGGGTCCTTAGTGAGAGTTTACACAGCCCTTGGCCCTCACCATGACTATCAGTGAGTTCAGACAAACAGATATGCTCAGTGTGGAGCCCACGTGCTTGGAGCTGTCTACATTGGTCCGTAGCACATTTCAGGAGGACCCTCTGCAGTCCAGGTATGCGACACACCCAGAGGTCTGACGGGGATTTGATCTCTGGAGTTGGCTGTGATCCACAGGCCGGCAGTTCAAAACCACCAGCTGCTCCACGGGAGAAAGATGGGGCTTGCTACTCCCTAATGGAGTTACATCCCAGAAACCCGCTGGGGCAGTCTACCCTGTTCTATAGGGCTGCAGTGAGTCGGCATCCCCTCACTGCAGGATGACAAGGAGGAATGGGGACAGTGCAGCACCTGGCCTCTGTGGGCAGCAATCGCTCTGCTCATGTGCGTGGCTGCTTTTTAAAAGCACAGTTTTATTGGCACTTAATCCACCTTTCACACAATTCAATAGTTCAATCATATCAAGAAGAATTGTACAATCATTACCCTTGTAATCATTTGTATTCGTTACAATTACAATCTGTAATCAATTTCAGAACATTTTCTCTCTCCCCACCCCTGGTTAAACATGGTTAAACCGCCTTTACAATGAGTTGTGGAAATCACCTTTAGTTCTGACGCGTACTCCCCTCCCACCCTACTCCTGAAATCCCCTGTCCGGAGTGCTGCTTCTAAATGACTTCTGCTCTCTGCACTTGTGATGTGGGACTGGAGTTGGGAGTGCCCTGTTCTCCTGTAGAGAGAGCAGGGCTCAGAAAGAGACTCACAATCGCAGTCCTGGCAGGGCTGGCATTCAAGTGGTAAGCACTGGTCTCCATCCCTGGAGCCAAAGTTAGCTCATGTTAGCTCATGTCTAGGTACGTGGAGAATATGAAAGAGAAGTTTTGCCCTCTAGTTAATGTTGCAGGAGGTCCCAGGAGTAGTGTGCAGGAAAGAAAACAATGTATCTGTCCCCCCCCCCCCCCATTTAATGATGGCCAATCGTTTACGTTGCTCTGTGTCCGCGTTTCTCCGAGGAGGTAGCAGGAGGCAACAATGGCCCCTTCTGTTTTCTGGTCTTGTCCCCTTCCTGGGCCCTAGGGAAGGGCACTCTGCAGGGACCCAACAGAGGTCAGGCAGCAGAAAGGGAAAGAAGTGAGGGACCTGCCTGACAGACGCACAGGCTGTACCGCCAACTCTGAATGGTCGAGCAATGATGCAGGCATTTCGCTCAGGTTCTCAGTGAACCAGACTGATGGCTTCCACGCGCTGAGCTCCTGCCGTGCGCTGAGCACTGCGCTTCCTTCTTTAGGTGCACTTCATAGTGCATGTTCGGAGCATCCCCTGAAGAGGGTATTAGCAGCGGCTGCCGTTTTCCCTGTGAGAGGACCGATGAGCTATGAGTTTAAGTGCCTTGCAGACAGCTACAGCCCGGCTCGCTAGCCGCGTCGGCCACTTTGCCGCCTTGCCTCCCTACATTAAAACAAGACAAGACGTATACAGTCAAGCTGACTCCTTCTGACTCCTGGCAGCCGTGTGTGTGTGAACATTGGGAAACGTGATTTTCTGTGGCTTTGTCAGACCTTTTTCCTGAAGTGTCTCTGGGTGACTGTACTTCCAGCCTCTTTTTAAACACGTGAGCGTCACAGCCCACTGCTCGGGCATTCCATATCTGTATGCGCTTGCTGTCAATGCTTAGCAGCTGAGCACAGTCACTGTGCCACCAGGGAGCCTGATGTTTATACACAAAACCAGCTGCCACCCAGCCCATCGGTTCCGATTCATAGCCGCACTGGAGGCTAGAGTAGCACTGCTCCCTAAGGTTTCCGAAGCAGAAAATCTCTCTGGGAGGAGGTAGATGGTAGTCTTTCTCCCTCTGTGGCTGGTGGCTTTGAACCCATTATGCCACCAGGCCTCCACATTGATAGAGAGACATGAGGCAGAATTGATTAGAGGACAGTGAGTTTGGTTTTGGTTTGATTGCTAATCATCCAATAGTATTTAATGTGTTTACCGTCACTTAGCTTAAGGATTAAAAGCTTTTTAGTTTTTCTGAATGAAGTAGAAATTTGTCTTTTTTAAATATCATTTTCTCACCTGTTTAGGAGCCCGGTTGACAGTGTTTTGGGCTGCTAACTGCAAGGTCAGCAGTTTGAAACCACCACCCACTCTGGGAGAAAGATGAGGCTTTGTCCTCTGCAAAGATTTCCAGTCTAGGAAGCCCACGGGGCAGTTCTACCCTATAGGGGCGCTGTGTCAGAATTGACTCAGTGGCAGTGAGAGTTGGCAGTTCTATTTACTGCACGTAAGTCAAGTGTTCACCTACCACAGATTAAAATGTAGCTAAAAAAATTTTGTTTTATTTCCCTGAATGTAGTATATCCGGGATCAACCATAAGAAAATACTACAGAGATGGCAACTTTTGTAATTTGTAAAAGTAATTGAAATCTTGGGTTTAGAGTTTTGACATTCAGGAAGTGAAGCGTGGAAGAGTTATTTTCCGAGAGCTGGAAATGGGCCGTTGAGTGGTGGGGATTTGCAAAGGAGAGGGCACTTTGTACCAGCATCCAGGGCACACCACGGCCAATGATGTTTGCAGTTGACCAATGAGAAAACAGACCCCACCTGAAGCTAAGCATTCAGGCTTATGACGGGCAAAAAAGTGGCCTCAAAAGGCCAAGAGGGAGTGACCCTGCCCTGCAAGCACTGCCCTTTTACCCCTTGGCTACATGCCAGGGAGCGAGCTCCTCCCAGCCTTGCTTCACAGATGGGGAAACTGAGGCTCAGAGATGTTCAGTCCCTTGTCCAAGGTTGTGGAGCTGAGGATTTTATATGTAAACCCTTAGCAGTCTGTCACTTCATTGAATGGACTGGTGAGAGGTGGCAATTTCATCGTCCAACAAATTCCACATTGACAAGTATTTCTCTCTCGGGGGTCTGGAGAGATGGGCCTGTTTGCCTTTACCTGCCTGCTCCATGTGGGCTCAGAGAGAGCCCCTCACCGCCTGCTCGAGACAAATGACCGTGCTGGAGGAAGACTATAAAAACCTGTTTTGATCTGACAAAATTTACTATCTGTGTACCGTTGGGAGCAAAAACAAATTGCGGGCTGGTAAAATTTAGTGCTTATTTACAAACTTTTATTTCCTCTGGTTCTTCAAATTTTTACGTACAGAGAGGGCATCATGGTCAAATTTTCAGGCCCATTGGCAGCAGAAAATACGCAGCATGAACCAGGGACCCCCCAGTAACTGCCACCCGGGTGCAGTCAGTTGGCACGGAAACGGAATGGCTGGCTCGGCTTAACAGACAATATGAAGTTTTGAGGCAGAGAGCTCTTGCTGTGTTCACCCTCGGATTTGAAAAACAAAACTATAAACCAAAAACTCATTTGATTATGAAATTACAGGCACCTCAAACCGTCGGGTTTCAGTCGGTGGCTATTAGTAATACATGTTCTGTGCCCCACATCACTGTTTATTGAACACCGTCCTCCCTCCCTCCCTCCCTCCCTCCCTCCCAGGAGATCGGCATGGGCTGCATGTTCACTGCTCCTGCTTAGCCTCCCCTCTGACAGACTCCCTCTTGGCGCGCGGGCCACCTTTAGGGTCACCCCCGTATTCTTAGGATGCAGTTTTGATCTGTTTCATAAGAAGTCGCAGTGCCACTGCAGTCACCCCATTATCCAGCCACTGGCCTTTCGATTTCAAACACTGGGAAACGGAGCAGCTGTCTTGATAGGATCTTGGCTCTGTGTCATGCTTCCTGATCAACAAGCACCTCCACCTTCCGGTGCTACTTCCGCGCTGAGGAGGTGAAGTGAGTGGGCCAGGGTCAGAGAGCTGGTTATTGGCAGAGCTGCCCGGGGCCAGTCTCGTTCTGGGAGATCACGCTGCTGCCCGGATGCACCGTGGCACACTTGAGACCGATGCCCAGCCGTCATACACACAGTGACTCAACAGCCTCAGATCTTTAACCTCTGCCCTCCCAGATGTCGGTAAGCTCACACTACCCGCCAGTTGCGCTGGTCTTCTTTCTCAGTTCTAAAGTCCTGAGACTTTTAGCTAGCCATGGAAAGTGATAATACGCATGTTTTGGCCTAGAACTGAATGGATACGTGGCTTTAAACCACTCGCGGACATTCTTTTTATAATCATCCTATAATTATGATAGATGCACACCCGGTGCTATAAGTATTGGTTAGCGTGTAAATACCCTACGGATGCCAGCACAGAATGTCTTTTCAAGTAGTTCCGTACCTGTTTCCTCCTCGCTTACGGGAAGCCATAGAGGTGCGATGTCCATATGTTGGCGGAGGCGAGGTTGGTGACCTGCTCCCGGGACTCTTGGTGAGGGAGTCTCCAGGACCCCCCTGTAGCAGCTAGCCTTTGCCCATGTCTTTGTGTGGGGAGGCAGCATGGGGTGCATCTTACCCGGAGCCTGCGGGGTTGGTAGGCAGGGCGAGAACAGTACTCTGGATGAGCGGGGCAGAGTGAGGCAGGTGCCTGCTTCTCTGTTACCGTTTGCCCCGGCCCTGAAAGAAGGCGCTGCACTTAAAGTAGACCATGTCTTTGGCTCCTGGCTTACAGTGAACAAGATTGGAACTATTTTTTTTCTGTAACAGTTATATTGCCATCCAATCCACATATCATACAATTTAGTAGTTCATTCGTATTAAGCAGTGTTGTACACTCATCACCGCAGCCACTTGTAAAGGTCGGAATTTACATGGGACAGCTGGCTCTCACTCGCTGAAGCGGAAGAGTGCTCTGCAGGAGAACCCGGCCCGTGATGCCATTGCCCCCCAGAGAAGGGCACCCTGCTTGGAAAACAAATCTTCCTCAGATACGCAGCCGATGCCATGCTCAGCTTCAGCTAATTTATGCCATGCTCCTGCTTCACGATGATCAAAAGGACTAACGCTGTGGGCACTTGTGACGCTCTTTCAGGTCCAACTTCAAGCTTGTGGCTGTTAACTCAAAGCTGTATGCCATCGGTGGGCAGGCCGTGTCCAACATGGAGTGTTACAGCCCAGAGCAGGACTCGTGGAATTTTGTGGCGCCCTTACCGAGCCCTCTGGCTGAGTTCTCCGCGTGCGAGTGTAAGGGGAACATTTACGTCATTGGCGGATATACCACCAGAGGTAAGTTTGGGGGCTGAGTACATGCCGCTCCATGTGTGAGCTTCAGCAGCCTGGGAAGGACAGTAGGGCTGGGCCAGCAAGCCTGATGCTGTGTGCTGAACCCCGCATGTGGACGTCTCTGGGAGGGAAACAGCCCTGGGGGACAGAGGTGGTGTGGACATGAGAGACCTTGGATGACCTGCTGTAAGCATGAGAGTCGGATCAGGGTGCGGGGACAGAGGCTGTGAAATACATATGTTCTCTCTGCTTCTAGAAACCCGCTTTGTGGTTAGCCGCCTTGGGACTTGGCAGGTCCTGATTTGAACAGATGGCCCAGGTGTCTCTCAGCTGCTCTCCGAGGCTGGGTAGATCTGTGGAGGGCGACGATTACTTGGGTAACTCCCACCCTCACCCAAGGGGATGTAGTGCTTTTTAATTTTCTCCTTTCTCCAGCACAAGCATGTGAGATACAGGGGCCGGGAACATTCGTTTTCACATATGCAGGCAGAGGGACCTCTTTCCTGACCCGGGTGGAAGGCCGTGAGTGGTCTTCATTTTAGTTTGCAAACTGGACAATCATACGCTTCATCAGCGGGATGTATCCTGCTGTTCTTGGTAGGGAGGCATTTCACGCAGGGGGGATGCAAACAGCATGACCGTGTTAAGGAAGGGACTAGGGCACAGCCGAGAAGTCTAAGAGGTTTGCTCTGCCCTTTCTTCAAGCACTGAGTGGCCTCCAGCCTTTCTTCTAACTTACAGAAGAGCCACACCTGGACCCTTAGGACTTCTAGCTATGGCAGAGTTGTCGGGTCCGCTGGCTTCCGTAGGGAGAAGGAGAATCCAGCTTCACACGAGCTCAAGGCTGACTGCCACAGGCAGAAGTCAGACATGCCTCTCTCCGTTTCTGCCCTGTTCTGATACCACCTGGTCGGTCCTCCAGTGGCACTCAACTTCAGGCAGGGTCCCTGCACCACTTCTCTGGCTTGCTGCTTTCTTGGCAGTCAGGGGGATCTCTCTCTCTGCTTCTGAGATGAATCCCTTATGCCCAGAGGAACGGCGGAACTGACCACGGCCCGAGTTAGAATCCTTTATGTCTTCTTTGCATGGTCCCTTCAATCATGCGGTGTGCATTACAAATGGATTCAAGAACCATACGCAATTAATTCCACTTCACCACAACGTACATCTGACCATTTGTTTTAGATTTACGACAGCAGACTATTTCGATGAACAATTCTTAGAATACCTTTTAGAAAATGGTGGGAGGAGTATTAGTTTTCCTGGGGCTGCCCCGCATATTCCCACCAAGGTGGTGGTTATTACCAACCCGAATTTCTTCTGTCCCAGTTCTGGAGGGGTCTGCAGGATGATGGCTCCTCCGGAGCCTCGCGGCGGGGAAAATACCCTTCATTTCCAGTTTCAGCTTCTGGAGCCCCAGGGGCTCCCTGGCTGGCAGGTGCCTAACTCCAGTGTTGGCCCTACGTGTGTCTATGTCTTCTCTTCTGCTTTTAGAAGGACACTTGCCATTGGATTTCGGATCTGCCAGGGTTGCCCACGGGACCCTTGGTGGCAGAGAGTGAGCTACGAGTTGGATGGCTAACCACAGTTCAAAACCACCAGCCACTCCCTTGGAGAAAGATGAGGCTTTCTACGCCCCTAAGGAGTTACCAGTGTTTGAAATTCAAAGAGGTAGTTCCCCTCCGTCCTCTAGGGGCGCTGTGAGTCAGAAGTGCCTCGAAGGCGGTGAGTTTGGGTAATCCAGGATGCTCTCATTCTAAGACCCTAACTTAATTACGTACATCTGCAAAGAGCCCTTTTGCACATAAGGTCCCATTCCTGGGTTCTGGGGTTTAAGAAGGTGAACAATGTCATTGTGAGAGGCTACCATTCAACCCACTACAGGTGGTGCATGTGCATTTGTGCAATCTAACAGGTCCTTGACAAAGAGGACTGCGTTGGAAGTAGTCCCCTTTTGTTTTTGTTTGTTGTACGGAGCTATGTCCAGTAACCCTCCCCAGTGACTGGCGTAGTACCAGCTTTTGCCTTACAAACAATTGGGGAAAAAGACAGACAAACAAGAAAGAGAAAGACACCCATGAAACCCTGTGGTCACTCCAACGCTGTTTCACCTTCAGTGTTGGTGTTCGGGCCCCAGGGAGTGCAGTGCTGTGCGGTGAGCCCGCTCAGACTCTCAGGGCCCCGCGTGTGTCTGAGTAGACCCACACTCCAGAGGGTGTGCGGCCTGTGGTTTGCAGCCAAGCAAGTGAGCCACTGGTGCCACCCAGGGATTCAGCCAAGCAAGTGAGCCACTGGTGCCACCCGGGGATGCCAACTTCACCAGAGACTCCCTGTGTGTCATTCCTATGTGTATGTGTGCACGCTTTTCCAGGAAAGTCAATACTCACACTTACCGCTCTACGTTCTAAGAATTGGCATTCCTCCCAGCTTGAGCTCCACAGATGACCTCCTATGGCCTGGAAGAACATACCCACGGCCTTGACTTTCCTTTTAGCCAGCCAGCCCACTGCCCTCTAGTTGGTTCAGACTCAGGGAAACCCTCCCCGTATCTGGTACCCGAGACGGTAAATATTTACGGGAACAGACAGCCTCACCTTTTCCTATGGGCAGCGGGAGGGTTTGAACCACTGACCATGCAGTTAGCAACCCAATACCCAGGCCACAGCACCAGTGGGCAGGCTTGTCTTTTAACGGGGAGTTGTTAATCACTGGCAGGTGGCGCTGTATTCCAAAGAGAGGACCTGGTTGGTAGATTTCCTATGACCCTGGCTAAGTAAAGGTCCTTTCGATTGACCTGGAAAAGCCTGGTGTGTTTTCTAGCTTCACAGGCAGTTACTAATGTACGGTCTTCACTTGGGCCACCCACTGTGTTTTCGACCCCAAGCCAAAATACTCAAGATGGGAGGGTGGGGTGATGCGGATGGATGTGTGTTTGTGTAGGGGTTGAGAACAAGCCTTCTAAGACGAGAGGGAAGGGCACTTACGTGTTCTCCTCTGCTTGGGGCTCTTCCCATCGGCCCCCGATAGTTCTCTCGAAGAGAAGTCATCGTAATTGTAGAAAAAAAAAAAAAAGAAAAAACCCAATAAAATCACGATTTAAAGTTTGGTTCTTACCCTGCTGCCTGTTAGGCGAGACGTTTAAAACTCAGCAAATAATAGTTGGTAGCATTTGCAATGGCTGTTTGATGATTGTAATTATATGGCAGGCGCTGAAGATATGGAAAGAAATTCAGTAGAAAGTAAGAGTAACCACTAAAGCGAAGGAGGGTGATTTGTCAAACTACAGGATCGACTAAACGTAAAAAGGAAAGAAGAAACAAATCATTCAACCAACGCAAACCACCTCATGCTGGCGTGAGCGCGGGTGGGGTGAGGAGAGACACACGGACAGAAGACCCGGACAGACCTGCAGACCTGGAACTGAAAAATGCATTGAAGTTGTACTAGAATAAGGCCTTTGTTCCAGCCGTGGGAGGCCAGGTGACTAAGGAGCACTTTTGACAGATTCGTAACCAAACTCCCTTGAGCGATCTTCTGGAAAGAGCTTTATCACAGTAACTGCGATGGGAAAGAAACATGGGGAGGAATTGGTGCAGTGGGAATCAGGACAGGTCCTTAAAGCTGTAATAACTCAAATGTCTGCAGGCTTAGCGGGACCTGCCGCTGCACAGCCCGCAATCTCTTACCATCTCCCGCTCGGCCTTCCTCCTGTTAGCTGCCATCAGCCAGTCAGCCCCTGACTCAGGGCAACCCTCTCTGTGCCCCACAGAAAAGCATGCTGCCTGCTCCTGTGCTGTTCCCATGGTAGGTTGGGGATTGGACTGTTGTCCTCCCTAGGACTTTCACAGACGGATTTGTCAGAAGTACATCACGAGGCCTTTCTTCCTAGTTTGTCATTGTCCAGAGGCTCCCCCGAAACCTGTTCAGCATCAGCAACACGCAGCCCTCCACCAACGGGGGGGTGGATTCTCATGAAGTGCATTGGCTGGAAATGAAACCTGGACCTTGTGCATAGAAGGCAAAACTCCGCTGCCGAACCACCGTTTCCTCCGTTCTCTAAGTCAGGGAGCTTCATCCCTCTAGTGGCTGTAGGTCTGTAGGTGCTGCTGGCTGGTGGGAGCGGGAAGCCTGGAGAAAGTGAGCTAGCTCTCTGCTCTCACGTGCACGAGTTGTGCTCTCATTCTTAAGCTGAGCTGTCTCCCCCACTGATAGATATTTTTTCTCAATTATTTTATTGGAAGCTATTACAGCTATCATACATCCCATAGTTAAGTCATCCCCACGGATAGGTTTTGTTTTGTCATTTAAACAGCAGCAACAACAAACAAAAGGGATGTGCTTTCTGATAACTCGACTTGTTGGTTTTTTCCCTCTTACTGCAGAGACTAAACATTGTGCTTTTCTTACCTGGAGGAGAACAGGAAGGAAAAGCAGCAGGAAAAAAGAAAGGGCGCTCGAGATTCTAAAATCCTCCAGAGCGTAGGCAGCAGTTTCCCTTAAAGAAATGGCTATTCTTGTAAAAGAGTGTCAGAGTAGGCTCACCTTCGATGTGATTTTTATCCACACAATCAGGGCCATCTCTTGTGACCTGGAGAGAGGAGAGCAGGGCAGGCCCTTGTGTCTCTGTCTTGTCACCCGTGGGAAACACAGTGGTCAGACGAGTCTATGACTGGCTAGAAGCCAGAGGTGAGGCTTGCTTTGCATTTCTCCACATTTGTCACTGTGTGGCCTGCCTTGGAGATCTGCTTCGCACCCTGGGCATGGTCCTTAAGATCAGCGACCAAGACAACATGCTCTTAGATCAGGGGTCCTCAAACTACAGCCCACGGGCCACATGCGGGCCCCGCCGAGGACATTTATCCGGCCCGCCGGGTGTTTTTGCCCCGTTTTGGTTTTTTACTTCAAAATAAGGTATGTGCAGTGTGCATAGGAATTTGTTTATAGTTTTTTTTTAAACTATAGTCCGACCATCCAGCGGTCTGAGGGACAGTGAACTGGCCCCGTTTAAAAAGTTTGAGGACCCCTCTCTTAAATGAACCCCTCAAACAATGGCTTTAATTCTCTAGCCATAAGCCAAACAAATCCCTTGATATTTTCTAAGGCTGTTCTTTTTATGTGTTGCCTTGGGGTTTCGCAAAGGTGTAAGGGTACCACGGAAGGTGGCAGG
>NW_022103918.1:14852559-14860018 GCF_000313985.2 Echinops telfairi
GGCGTGACGTGTGGATCTGCCACTGTTTGCCTTCTTTCTTTGTTTCAGACCGGAACATGAGCATTTTGCAGTACTGCCCCTCGTCCGACACCTGGACCCTCTTCGAGACGTGCGACGTCCACATGCGCAAGCAGCAGATGGTGTCGGTGGAGGAGACCATCTACATCGTCGGGGGGTGCCTCCACGAACTGGGGCCCCCCCGCAGGAGCAGCCAGAGCGAGGACATGCTCACCGTGCAGTCCTACAACACCGACACCCGGCAGTGGTTCTGCCTTAAGGAGAACACGTCCAAGTCGGGGCTCAACCTGACGTGCGCGCTGCACAACGACGGCATCTACATCATGAGCAGGGACGTGACCTTGTCCACCACGCTGGAGCACCGCGTCTTCCTCAAGTACAACATCTTTTCCGATAGCTGGGAGGCCTTTCGGCGGTTCCCAGCCTTCGGACACAACTTGCTGGTTTCCTCTCTCTATCTGCCCAATCAAACAGAGACATGACTGAGCTGATGCAGACGGTGTTGTTAGGAAAGCTGGTGCCAAACCATAAGAGATCGAGAACCGCCCCTCTGCCCCTCTGCGAGAGAGACCGATTTCTAAAGCGGAGGGCACGCGCAGAGCGGCTGCGAACACGCGCACCTGGACCTAGTTACTTGAAAACTCCTGAAGCAAAAAGACCAACTTTATTATTTTTTTAACGATTATTTTTTAAGTTACATGAGCAATCCACGATGATGTATTCATCCATGTACGATAGATACCCTTGGGCCTGATCCTCAGAGAGTAGCTTCATTAGCTCTGATCTGTGAAGGGCCAAGTCAGAACTTGGCAAGAGTGGGGATGACTGTTTAAAAAGTGGTTTTATTTAGGTCCCTTAACGTAGCATGAGTACCTTAAGTAAGAGTTTGGTTTTTGATCAGTTTACTCGACACTTTTACGTTCACGGCCGTCGCCCCCTCCTCACCCAGTCACAGCCGCACGTCGTCCTGCTGGTGAAAAGGAGGCCCGATGGTCGGAGTTGATTTGCACACTGCTTTCAGAAGTGGACCATGAGGCAGCTCGACGCCGAATCCTTGCATGCACCTGAAACTCACCTAAAAACATTCCCTAGCTATTTTTTCTAGTCTTTTTGTTTGTTTCTTTTTTTTTTTTATAGTTGTGAATGCTAGGTAATAGTCTGATAGGAATTTTCATTTCAGTTCGGTGGCAGATTGCTGCCTGTCAGATACGTTGCATTGCTTTGTCATTCCATATTTTGAAATGAGACATCTTGTCTACAAGGATACACATACATACTTTGAGCTACAGTCTTAAATTTAAATAAGGAAGGACACCAAATGACAAAAATATCTTGTTGCCTTTAGGAATGAACATTTAGTGGATGTGTTTGAGTTAGTTTTTATTTCAAGGCTGAAAACTTTATCATATTTTAATCAAGCAGCTTTTTAAATGTCATCGTGGCCTCTCATGCTTTGCTTGGCTTGTGTGGTGCAAGGCGAGACCAGCTGGAAAGCACTTGTGCCGGCGAGCAGGGAGCAGCCGCTCCAGAAGAGGAATGGTCTCTGGTGGTATTTCTGAAGTTCGGTAAGGGGCGAAGTTGTTGCCTTGACCGCTGAACCAAACAGAACCCACCCCAAGCAGTTGTTTGTTGATTTCAGTAAGTCCGTTAGCAATACATGAAGACTTATGCCAGCCAGAGGGCAGCGTTCCATATATATGTGTGTATGTATACGTATTGATGGAACTTTTCTTTGATTCAAAAACATCTGAAATTTTCTAATCTTTTGTAAGGATTTGTAAGGGACTTGATTAATTGGATGGTTAATCAGAATTGGTTAAGTTAATAACAGCAGGCAGAACCATTCCCTTTACAGTGTGCCTTGCATCCATGCATGTCACATACACACACACACACACACACACACACACACACTTTGCTGAGTGCTTCCATGCCATGCACGGTGCAGATGGATTTCAGGGGAATTCTTCATTTTAGCACAGGAGTCATGACAAGGTTTCTTTACCGCCTTGCCTCCTGGTGTGCTTACAATGCTGTGTGCCATTGAGTGGATTCGAGTGACTCCAGGACATTTTAGAACTGCCCCCACGGGGTTTCCAAGGCTGAATCTTGATGGACGCAGGCCGCCTCATCTTTTTTTCCATGGAGCAACTACTAGGTTTGAACTGCCGACCTATTGGTTAGCAGTCAAGCACTTTACCACTCTGCCACCAGGGACCTTTATGCTGAAAATGAGGGTCTAGTTATATTGTTTTTGCACAACTTTTCATGGACACTTCTAGTAGGTGAAATTGAGGTAAGCCTGTCTTTGGAACATGGAGACAGGTCTTTGTATCTTGTTCCCAAATCTTATTAGTGTTTGCAACATGGTTTAAGATTTTCTAAGCCATACCCATTTGTTCTCAAATAGGTATCCCCGCCACCTTTTTTTCCAATCTTAACTGAAGTCTTTCCAGAAATAGTTCTTTAATAATAGATTTATAATATTAATTTATATTTGTTATAGAATTGAATTTCTAGCCACCTATACTTTCATTAACTATTTTTAGGAATCTAATTTATTTTCTATTGTTACCTTTTGCTCCCTAGTAACATTTTAAAGGCTTATCCCTGTATGTTTAGGACGTTTAGTGAGCTGCGTTAGCGTGGAGAACAGTGGTTGACGAGCTTGTGAATGACTGCCTTGGGTAACAGAGAACACTACTCCTACCAACCACTTTTCCTCCAGATGGCAGTTTTTGAGTGCATTAACGTTGACAATGAGATGTTTTGGACCAAGCTAGGGCAAACTCTGGTCCAGGAACTCGTAGAAACCAGGTGGGATGTGCCTCTGCCCGCGTTAGAGCGCTCTCTGAGCTACGTGGACGTCGGAGGGTTGGCTGCCCTGGGCCAGCAGCAGTGTTGGGAGAGAGGACGATCTGCAGATTGGTGAGGCCATTCTTCCTCCTTTGCATGTCAGCTGTGTTGACATTTTGAGAGTAGTTTTAATGCACTTCTGTTTTCTGGTGGATTCCAGTGATAGATTGAAGATTCCAGTGAGGTCAGCGGTTCTCAACCTGTGGGTCATGACCCCTTTGGCGGTCGAATGATCCGTTCACAGGGGTCGCCCGATTCATCACCGTGGCAAAATGACAGTTATGAAATAACAAAGATAATTTTATGGCTGGGGTCACCATGACATGAAGAAATATGAGAGGGCCGTGACATGAGGAAGGTCGAGAACCACTGACTTAGCTGAACGGGATCTTTCTCGGGACAGCTGTCCTTGTCCCTAGGATGGTCCTTTGATAACATGCCCTCTTTGCGTTGCCATCCAGTTCTCGGAATGTGTTCGCACTGAGTTCTGGGGTGCTGCTGAGGGTGCCGATTCCAACCGCCCCCCCCCCTCCCCCTAAGGGGAGGCCAGTTACTGAGAGGACTTGGTCGCCGTCTCCCTGAGACTGATGGGAATAGCGGCGAGCCCGGAGTGTGGCTGGATGGCAATTGCTGATCCGTCCAGTCCTCCTTTCTGGTTTTCCCTTCCCAGGCCTCTCCACTGACAACCGGGGGTCTATTGACGGTGCCGGTGCAGCCATCACAGGTACAGAGAAGGCTGTGGAAACTAGTCAGAAGCAAACAAAAAGAGGAAGGATGCAACATGAAAACCAAAGAGTTTCACTCTGTTTTTCTCTCTCCCTTTTTTTCCTTCTCGCCGTGGACCCAAGGTCCCCGGTAATTGCGAATGCCTTAGATCCCCACTCACGCTCTCTGAGAGGGACTGACAGAAAGGGAGCCGTTATCTTGTTGCCTGTTCTGCAGCAGCTGCCTCTTGAGCGTGGTCAGATTTCCAGGTCGAGTCTTGGCCTGTGTGTTTGGCCACACAGGCTGACTGAATGCAAGGCCTTGGCCTCCTGGCCCACCAACACTCAGCAGTAGTTTTAATGCACAAAGGCGTGTCGGCGGCACCGCATGAAGGGCTCTGGGTGAATGTCAGGTGCCTGTCTCTGGCCCCTGGGATGGGAGATACGGAACGCCAATGTCACTGTCTTCTCAAGGTGGCCTTGCAGACAAGCCCGGCACTGCGTTCCTCTGTGCTGGGACTTGGTGCCAGAAGCTTTATCAGGTTAAGCACTGCCTTCGGGCAGCCACTTTCAACCGGCCCGCCCGAGGGAGGTGAAATCTGTTTGCCATCCCTGCCTTAAGCATCGGAGTGAATGAATTATGTGAGTAGCAACCACTCGACATGGCTCTGAAAGCTGTGAATGGATTCAGCTCAGTCCCTGGTTCCCGGAAAATCCTTTGAGTGTCTACCGTGGAGCAGACAATGCTAAGAACTGAGGGTGCAGAATAACAAAAGAACAGCCTCTGACCCTGAAGCGCTTACAGCTGGTGGACAGGTCAGCTGTAACCTTAACCGGGGAGTCTGTCCCAAAGATCCCCCCTCCGACTTGTCATGCCCAACCTGTCCATTGCTTTTATGATTTATTAGCAACCAGCATAAACTGGTTTTTCTTGAAATTTGAATATAGCATCTTATGCTTTTTTTTCACTTGTTTTCATGGTTTTGAAAGCCGCCTCTGTGCTTTATTATTTTTGTGAAAAAAGTTAAGATTCCATGTGATTGGTCTGCTTTATTTGAAGGTACTGTCCAAGCACCCTTGCCTTTGCAGCCGAGAGTCAGCGTTTGATCCAGTGACAGACGTAAATGCCGGGGAGAGGCAAACTTGTAGCAGGTGTGCTTGCCTTTAAAACCCGGCCATCCTGCGTATTAGTCGATGTTCACGAAGACGCTAGGAAAAGCCGATTGACTTCGCCTCTGTGGTGATTATCAACGGGCAGCTTCCATCCCTGAGTGATTCGTTCGTTTTTGTTGCTAACTTAGGAGCACTGTGTAGCGCACGCCGATGCACTGAGGCTGACTGCTGCACTTTGACATACCGCTGTTAGCCTCCCTGCAAGAGACACACACTTATCGAAGGTGGTCTATTTGAAAGGGCAGCGGGGTGCGGAAATGACTTTTGCGGAATTGGCTGGTGCTTTTTTAAGTCAATGCCATAGTTTATTAACTAGCAAAGAAAAGGAGAACATTTGCAAGTTGCATAACCGTGTTACTTTTCTTTATAAAATAAAACGTTTAAGAATGAGGGTCCTCTAGATGTCCCTCCAAGGTTTCTCCTATCCAGTAAGCCATCTTAGAAGAAAAACAATCTGTGGAATGAATGGTTATGGTTTTTTGTTAAGAGAAAAAAGTGGTAGTGAGTCCTCACTTTCAAGTTTGGCTGAAAAGGGAACCATTACTGCGCGATTCACTTAATTATGATGAAACCTATGAAGCACTCATTGTAATGGCACTTGTGTCGTGTCTATAAACAGAACTGTAGAAGAGGAACCTCTTCCATTAAAAGAATCCAGAATCAGTGTTTGTCGTTTGTTGTCCTGTGCATCTGCTGTGCACACAGCACTGTGGTGGAGCTGGGAAGAAACGGGTGAGGTTCCAGCCAAGTCTCTGCCAGGGAAGAGATACTGGCGGGTGCGGAGTGCCAGATGACCACGTGCCAACCAGGGAGCAGTGACCTCATTAGCAGGAAAGGTCCCCTCAGGTGACGAGAGCGTTAGCGTTTGCAGAAGGAGCCGAGCGGTATAGATGTGGTGGGAGGACTGGTTAGGATTTGTAGCAGAGGGTTCGAATGTTCAACATCCTGGGTATTTCTTTGTCCCACTCAGAGCCTTTATAATATTTAATAATAAGAAAGTCTAAATGCCAGATTTTAGCATTTGTATCCCCCCTTCCCAGTCCCCCATCATTTGTTCCTGTTTTGAAACTTTGCCTGTGGTTTTCTTTGGTGCTCTCTCCACTCCAGGAAAACTGAAAACACACAGCTCCTTGTTGCCCTGCTGTGATGGTCAAAATTGGCAGACTGGGAATCTGGGCGTGGGTGTGGACGGACATGTCCGTTGTACTAGATGTCCCATCTTCTGGATGTTCCATGTGTGGAAACATACATGCACATGTGATTGTATACATGTAATTTTAAGCATTATTTTACTAAAGCCACTATCACATGTTGTCTTTGAGTCAATTCTGAGTCATGGCTACTCACTATGTGCCAGAAGAGAAGCATGCTCTATGGAATCTCCAATGGATGATTTTCCCCCCGAAATAGCCAGGTCTTTCTTCCATGGTGCCTGTGCGTGAATTCAGAAGAATCTCTACTTGGTTGACTGATGAACTTGCCAGCCATTTGCACAACAACTCCATAGGAACTCAAAAACACTAGGGTAAGTCAACAGGTATTGCCACTAGGCTTCCAATTTGTACATGCATGCGGTTATTCCAAACACACCACACTGAGACGTGGGAAAGAGGCTCAGAGGGGAGCCACAGCTGACCTCTGGCTTCCCTCTTGCCACAAAGCAGCGCTCAGGCATGCTTCCACCCTTTTCTGCTGGATTCAACAATACGTGGCAGTGGCCACTCAGACTCAGACCGAACTCACAAGTCCGGTGGTTTTATAAGGGAAGATAACAGGTCATCAGAATTCAGAATCCGTAAACGTTAAGGATACAGCCATTGGTTCCCAGCAGCCCCTCTCCCCAGCCCCTAGCCAAGGCTCTTCAGTCTTTAGCCGCCCAGCCCTGTGCTCCTGTGGTGCCTACTTCCCTGGGCCCGGAAGCTCCCTGCTGCTCTGCTTCAGTCCCCTAGTTGCAGAGCTGCTCCTGTCTTCTGTCTCCTGGTTTTCTTGCCTTGACCCCCGAGCCTGGCCTGGCTCCTCTGCTCTGTCTCATGGTCTCATGCTGCAGCCTCTCATCTGGTGACACCACTTCAGAGACCTTTAATGTCTCTACTGGTGACTCTTCCAATGCTCCTGGATTTCCTCCCTCGACGTCATCGTCGTCTTCCTTTTAAAAGTTTTATTGGCATCTCCTTCACATATCATACAATTTAATTGTTCAATCATATTAAGATTTGTGCCATCATCGCCACAGTCAACACCAGCACATTTTCTTCTCATGCTCACTGTTCCTTCTGCTCCCGAGATGGCTCTTCTACACAGAGGAATGGCTTCGGTGGAAGTGTCACTTTGTCTTGCAGCACACCATGCCCCTCAGGAAACAAAGGGTGACAACCTGGTTCAGACCCGCCGCTAACCTGTAGACTTGATCCTGTCTATTAGCAGAGACCTCTCTCCAAAATGGAATTACAGCCATGGGCAGCGAGACCAGACTGTATACCTCCCCAAAGGGACTGTGGCCAGCAGGACCATAGCAACGAACGACATCTCTACATGCCTCTTACTCAGTGGGTGACTGTAGATAAATTCTCTCAGTGATACACTTACGTCTCATCAGAGCACCTTCAAGGAAAGGGCCAGCCAATACAGTGGCTTTCAAGGGGAGCTGCTGGCTAGTTCAATCCAAGGCAGAGTTCAGCTCGGAAGCTTAGGCTGCTCTCTGGGGACTC
>NW_022103918.1:14860324-14881923 GCF_000313985.2 Echinops telfairi
CACACACACACAAAGCTCATGAGCTTCTTAGGAGGAAGTTTGAAGAAAATGAAAAACTGCCTTGGTGAGGAAAGGCAGGCAAGTTGCCCTGAGGATTTGCCCATCATGACAGTGTGCCTCGTCATTCTTCAGGGCCAGCGAGGGCTGTCCCATAAGCATTTCCTTGGGGAACCTTCTGTCTATGCGACAGCCCTGACATCACCCCATCCCCCTTCCTTTTGTTCCCCAAACCTGAAAAGAACATTGAAGAGAAACGTGATGTGAACCCCTTGAGGGTGGCCCTGCGGCCATTGTGACATGTGAATCAAAGAGTGCAGCCGTGGTGAGGGGAAAGCGAGAGAGGAGGACCAGGCAACGGAAATGCCACCTCAGGGGGGTGGGGGGTGGCAGGAGGGAGGAGATGGCAGGAAATGATAGCCTCACATGGTGGCATTTTTGCTTAATAAAATTGCTACGGGTTTGCAATGATGTTTTCAGATTTCCCCTTGTAGACCCACCTGCCTCCCATCAGATCCAGCTACTGCCTCCGAAGGCGGTAGTGGCTTACAGATTCCCAACCTGACCGGTGATGGCGGATGTTCACCCCTCCGAGGTCCCTGGCTTTGTCAGTTCTGAGCATCTACAAACAAATGAATAATTTATCCGCTTGCTACACACCCAGGACCCCATTGTGGAGGAGAAGGAATTTACAGGGTCCACCACCAAGCATCACCCTCCCTCTCCGTCAGCCCCTCTTCTGAGTACTTTTGTGCGTGAGCTCATTTGCACCTCACTCGACCCTACAAAGTAAGTAGCGAAGCGAGTTGTAAAACCGAGGCTCCAGATTGTGATCCACAAAGCGGGAGAAGAGGAGACCGCATCCAGTGGTCCCTGGTCCAAAATATATCGTTACCTGCTGGTGAGGCCCAGCACGGGCCCCCTGCCCTGGTGGGAATGGGTTTCTGGGCCAGCCAACCCGGCAGCACTGCCTTCTGTCTTACAGGACGGTGTTCCCTGGCTGTGCCCAGGGGTGGCCGGGCCACGTAGCAGCCCTCTTCCTGTTGGTGTGGTTACAGGAGGCGTAGGGAAGGGAGCCTGGGGATTCTGTAGCGGCTGTATCCTCCCACGGCTGGGTCTGCAGGCAATAAGCATGACCTTAGCATCCCGAGCTCTTTAACCTTCTGTCAACTCTAGGGGTTAACGGCCCAGACCCGCGGCCCTCAGTTCCTTGCATTTAGAATTCAATTTTGTGGCTTGGCTTTGCACAATCCTTTCATCCTGAACTTGATGACCCTGCTTGTACCAGGTGTGTCAGAGAAACCTGAAGCAACAGAGATTTTGCCCTGGCTTGACTGTACGCCAGTAAGTGCTGGCCCACTACAAATGATTAGCTCTCTCTGGCCGGAGGGAAGAAATTAAATTACCCACCTATTTCTTTGCCTTCTTGAAGTTTACATTATAGTTTCCCAACTGCTCCTTCCTGCACATGTGATTGAAGTAAAAAGCCAGGCACGTGCAGCTCCTGGGGGCATGGATCACCTGACCCTTCTCCGCCTCCTCCCTGCAGGCAGAAGGGTTAAAAGCTGGACTCTCTGGAGCAAGGCTGGCTGGCTTTGCTTCTAAATTCTACTGTGTCTTAGCTGTGCAGCCCGTCAGGCTAGTTAATCTCGTGGTGCCACGGTTTCCTTGCTTGTCACGTAGGACTAATGATAGTACCCACCCTGTGGGGATCATTGTGAAAAATGAAAGACTATCCATGTAAAGCATTCAGAACGGCAGGCACCCGGCACTCTGTTGGCTTATGATGAGTGTGAGCCGTTTTTATTACCAAACTGTTGGCTGTTTCTTTAATGCTTCCAAACTAGCCGGGTTGGCTGGAAGTGGATGTCTTGCTTAACAAACCTTACTGGTGCCATTAGGAAGTAGCTAACAAACCCGGCCATTCTGGCATGTTTACCACTCTCCTCAAAAGCTGGTTGGCATATGCCCTCAACCCCCAAATCCCTCAGTGTAACCAGTTGGTATGCTTCCCAGGTAAGGATAGTGGGAGAACCCTTCTTTTCTCACCCCATCCCTCACCTTGATTTAACTAGTTCCATATTCCACCATTAAATATTTGCAACATAGCACCCCAAGTCCCAGAGTCTTTCTGAAGACATTGAATCAGCCCAGAGCACGTGTCTATCTCTGAGCTTGTTAATACAGGTGGCCAGAGCGACAGAGGAAAGCACCGCACAGCTGCATGGGATGGAGTCAACCCAGATAACGGGGCTCTGTTTACCTGAAGAAGGAGGATGCCTGCTGATCCCACAAAAGACCCTCTGGAAACCTGTGGAAGCAAAACGAAGGGTATTATCCCTCCTGCAAAAAGGGAGGAAACCTTGGCAGAGTCCTCGTTTCAGAAGGGGGGTCAGGGGAAGGTGTTCACCAGGTTGTGGGACTTGGCCTGGAAAACTGTAAGGCAAGTCTTACAAGTTGGGGGACTGGCTGAAACTGACCACTTGTGACGTGCAAGCGTTGGGTTGGTGCGCATAGGCAGGAGCCAGTCTTGAAGCTAGTCTCCTTTGGAGATATCAGTTGGCGCTCACACAGTGCCTGAGCCTCCCCTTCACACCAGTTCTGTGACCTACAATGCCCTCAGCATGCACAGCACGCTCCCCACGTTCACCCGTCTGCCCATTTCCCTCCGCCCAGCCTCCATGACCCTTCTTGCCTTCTCATCTTGCTTTTGTGGACATGCTGACCGTTTCGTCTGGTATGGTCGATGGTTCAAAGGGGCACACCGTGTTATTTGGCTGTGTTGACCTCTGAGTGACTTCAATTCCAGGTTAAGAGCATGTCTTAGGGCAATAGTCTCAGGGGCTGGAGGCTAGTCTTGATAAAGAGTTGTTCATCTTGGTAAGTAAGCTACTTGGTTGATTCCAGGTGGTATGGAAGATCAGTCTTCCGGATAAAGTTTCGCTTGTTTCTCTCATTCCTGCTGTTGAGTTGGCCCCTTCCTGATGGCAACACACACACACACAAACACAACACACACACACACAAAATCAACAGGGCCAGATTCCTGTGATCAACAGCATTTCATTCGTTGACTTTGGGAAGGAGGTCATCTTCCCTTCTTCCCGTCTGTTCTACCTTAGTTGTAGAAGCTCCGCTGATCCCAGTTTAGCTCTACAGCAGCAACACATCGGTCCACCGACAAATGGGTAGAGGGTGTGCTTGAGGTGCACTGGGCTCTGGTCACTGTGCTCCACTGTCCCCACCGCTCCGTCTCGGGGCACACACTGTTATCTTGTGTGAGAGTTTGCACCTGTCTTCTTTCTGTTCCAGACTGCAGTTTCCTTGATGGGAGGGAGAGCGCTTTATTTATTTGTTGACCACCCTAAAAGTCAGGGCATTCAGCAGAGCTTTGTACACAACAGCTTCTTAGCTTGTTTGTGGAATTTGGAACCTCTCAAGGTGTCTCCACCCCTTGAAGTTTCTTTTTGAAACAAAGTAATGCTTTTTTTTTCATAAACAAATTATTTTCGGAAAGCGGTGCCATGTCCTCTTCTCTCCACGTGCATAACCCACTGGGCAGGTGGAAGATTTTCCAGTCACCAACTGGCCACCAACAGCCGTCATGATAACGCCAAGACACTCAGAAACGTGACAAGGAGCTGGGAGCCGGCCCCCCTCATGCTATTCTTTCCTGGCCAATCAAATCAACATTAGGGTTTGAGTGATGTTCTTGTTACTCACACAAATCTTCCTCCTAGAACATGTGAGTGGAGTCCCACAGATATAGTTTCCAGAATCTGAACACAAGAAAAAATGAGAAAAATAAGAGGGATACATACTGTTGCCAGAAAGCTCTGGTCAGTGGCAGAGGACCAGCTGATACTCACTCTGCGGTGATTCCCCCGGGAGCCCTGGGAGGCCTTGAAGGAAAGGGAGTCCAGAGAGCAGAGCTAACACAACGGTGTGTCTCTTCCAGCCCTGGCAGATTTGGAGCTGGCGCTGGGTGGAAGAAGAAGAAATGAGAGGTAGGACGTCTAAAGGTACTGTCATGCAAGTCGTTTGTGGCTGGAGGTGTTTAAAATTTTTTTAATTTTAATTATTTTTGGAGGGTTTTTTTCTCATATAATCGGGTGCATAGGTTTGTATTTGCCTGCTGGCCTAGTTTGTAAAAGTAACAAATACTGCAGTTGAGGCAATACCGTTTTCAAAGGGAAGGAGATACTAAAACTCATGTCAAAACCTTAGATTTGCTATTTTCTGCATAATGCCATTCATCGAGAAGGTGAGTTGAATCTCTCTCCAGCCTCCACTCCACAATGCAATATTACTGTATCAGCCAGTTAAAAGAACATGCTTAATGATATAACAGTTCTTGATATGATATGATGGAACTATTGAATTGTGTGCTCGGTGGATTAAGTACCAATAAAACTTTTATTGAAAAAAAGAACAGTGCTGTGGGTTGAATACTGTCTCCGCCCCAGAAAAATAGTCACGTTCAAGTCCTAACGTCCGTACCTATGAATGTGAATTTAGTTGGAAATAGAGTCTTTGTAGGTTTTAATCCCATAGAACTGGTGTCCTTACAAAACCAGGAGAAGAGACGCGCACAGGAGGAAGATGGCCTTGTGAAGACGCAGGCCGAGGTTGGAGTTATGCTGACCCAGACAGGGAACACCTGAAGCTACCAGACGCTGGGAGGGAGGAAAAGGAGCTTCCTCCAAAGCACAGGTGTCCCGACTTACCTGACTTGCCATCCTTGTTGTTTTTTTAAAGAAAAACAGATGACTCAGTGCCCCGTTGGCAATTGAAAACTCTCGTACTACAGCTCACCATCCAGGATGGTGCTTTCGCAGCCCTCTGGATCATTCCAGCACCCTTCCCCCAGGGGCCAGTATCACCCTCTTTGGGAGACAAAGAGTGTTGTCAGCATGGCTCTGACCACTCCCCAAGTTCAGGCTCTAGCTTCCAGAATTACGAAGGGTCCATGTCGTTTCAAGTTGTGCATATTATGGCAGCTCGAGGAAACTAAGGCACTTCCATAGGTGAATCCTTTATATATACTTTTTAATGCACTGCTCATCATACTCTGATTTCTACTTCTAATTGCAAATAAGACCTTCCTCAGCTGGATGCATCATGAATCCGTAGACCCACATGTCAATCAATGGTGTCTAGGAATTTGGTGCCATCACTGCGCAGTGTCCCACACAGGTTAGTTTCTGGCACCCACGCGTATCTGGGAGGTTACCCGTAAGTAAGGATTCTTTTCAAGCAACAGAGCCTCACTTTAGCTACTTTTTTTAAAAGTAAGAGTAATTTACTGAAAAGATCATGATTTAACCCAACATTTAAATGGAATAAGAGACCAAGGAACTGCAGCTGTTCCGGCACTTGGGGAGGTAAGCACAGTCCCTTGAGGGCTCTACTGACTGAATGCATGAACCACTCAACTGTGTGCCTGGCACTCTCAGCTCAAGATGGAAATTCAAGAATTGGACATCCTAACTGCCTAGCCATTGTCACATGCCCACTACAAAGACAGGGCAGGGCATCCTGACTGAAAGTCCAACCAAGCATGTACCTAATAGTTACACAATTTCATGTCAACTTGATAAAAGAATGCAGGGGGGTGGAGTTTAGCCTGTCAATCAGATCCCAGCCTGATGATGCCTCCTTGTAGGCATGGCCTAATCATGAGAATGCTGGGAACTTCCTCTCTCCCTGGCAGCAAGTCACACACACTCTCTCTGTTTCACCTTCCTATTGACAAGCCACCTGGAGCCACACTGATGGCAGCCAAGCCCTGGAGAGGGTGCACCGCCATTGGATCCACAAGCCTTTGCACCCAGAGGTCTGTGGTCTTCCAGCATTTGGCATCATTGCATGTGACTGCATGAGTCTGAAGAGTGATTTTGGATGAGTAGCGGACTTATGGGCTAATATTGGACTTATGGATTTGATCTGAACCGAGCTGGGATGTTTTCTTAATATACAATTACTCTTTGATATAAAACTCTTTCTTATATATACATGAGTGTCCCTGGATTTGTTTCTCTAGTCAACATGGTCTAACACAGCAATTCTCCAGGCTAAACCCAAATGTTAGTAGTTGTGACAGTTAAGGTTTTGTGTCAAGTTGGCTGGGCCAGTATTCTCATTGGGTTGGGAGTTAAGACCTAGTAATCCCCCATGATAAGCTCTAATGCAATGTAATCATCTTCATAATGAGATCTGCTATGAGCAGTCAGTCAATTGAGGTATTAGCTTAGAGCATGTTTCTGTTAAGCAGGAGAACCTTACTTGGAAAGAGCCAAGTTCTGCACTTTTCCCACGTGGTCGTGGTCAGGTGTTCACAGCAAAGCTATCTATAATGTCCGCTTAACACAAGTTGCATTGTGACAGCTGTGGGGCACTGAGCACCTTTGCCTTTGTGGGCCACTTCCTTCAGAAAAATATTGCAAAATAAGTAAACATTGTATTAATATGTTATATAAATACAGTCCAAGTTGTATTCATTATATACAAGCTCAGTGCCATCAAATTGATTCTGACTCATAGCGACCCTATAGGACAGAGTATATGGAACCCATAGGTTTCTGAGATGGTAAGTCTTCATGGGAGTAGAAAGTCATGGCCTTCTCTCATTCATTATAAGTAGCTTCAAAAAGGTGGTGGGAAAACAGAATGAAAATATGAGGACTTTTCCCCCCACAAACTTCTCGATGCTCCCACGTGTAATCATTATTATTCAGATAATGTTTTCCTTCATGCTGTTAGAGGGAATTACAAATAGGATGTTTTGGTGTGCTTCTGGAAGCACCATAGGCCCCAGGCTGATTGTGCTCACTGGTGCCTTCTGGATAAACTAACCCTGCACACAGTCCTCTAGATGCCCACCTCAGTGCTATGCCTTGGCACTGTATAGTGGAGGATCGAGAATGCCAGGCACAGAGACCCTTGTCTAGTGAGTGAGCAGCTAGCTAAGCTGTAAGAACCAGCCTCACTATTACTAGCTAATGACCTCAGCTTTCTCATCACAGATGTGATACACTGGGGACCTCATTGGAGTTTTAGTAGGATTGAGATAAAAAAGTCTGTAACATATCACAGGAGCTTTAGAATGGCAGACACTTGATCCATGATTAAAGTCCCCCAACTAGACAGTTACTATTGAATTGATTCTGTCGTTGGGGGGCTCCCAGGTATGTCAGCATAGAATTCTACTCCATAAGGTTTTTAGTGATGGATTACTCAGGAATGACTCACTATGTGGGATTATAAAGAGACTTTCCCCCAGCTTTGTCTCCCCCAAAGCTATGACAAGCATTAGAGGCTATTTGCCAGCACTTGGTGTGGGCTCAGATGCTTAGAGGCATCATCCCTGAAGGCAGTCACTTGCCAGACTACCACAGGTAGGCCCACTCCCTGCTGTTAGAGCTACTTCTCCCTAAAGGCTTGCTGCCATCATTCTGGTCCCTGTAGGTAGGGTTCACACCCTACTTATAATGGTTTCAATAGTGAGCCAGAGAATAGGTCAAAGCAGCTCAGGCTCAGTGACATCCAAAATTAAGCTGCCTCCCTGAATCTAGGATCTGCCCATCTTGTCACATGTGTACCCCCAATACCTACCCCTTCCTATTGCATATGTGCCCCTAGATCATCCCCCTCTCATTACTGTAGTATCTATAGTACAACCCCTTCCTGTGATGTCTTTACCTGTAATAAGGGGGCTTGTTCGCCCCCTAAAGAGATATGGTTAACAATAAAGAAGTGCTCTCTGCAACCCCTTCCTCTCCCCCAACCTCGGTCCCCTGTTCCCTTTCCCCTTGTCCTCCCTTTCTCCCCCCCTCCTCTCCTAGCTGTTGCTTGCTCTTGCAATTCCCACCTTCCACATCTCCATGTGAACCACCAAGTGTGCTACCATGAAATGTGTCTGACTCCATTATTTTAATCTCTCTTCTATCTCTCATGCTCTCTATGACTTTACTATAGTCTCTAGTTATTATCTATGTACAACTGCGCCTACCTCTGATGATCTGTTAGGGGCTGGCTTCCCTGACATCACTAGGTCTTTCTTCAAAGATATCTCCAACCTTTCCTTTAGTCGAGAGCACAAGAACCGTTGCACCACCCAGTGACTCCCACTACGGGCTGCCCGCTGCCCCCTGGGATCCTGACTCCTAGAGACCCCGGGCAGAGTGGAACTGCTTCATGAGATTTCCAAGCAGGGCATCTTTATGGAAGTAGACAGCATCATCTTTCTCCTGCCCAATACACAGTCGCTGCACTTACTTATGAGAAAGACCTTACCGAAATCCAGCTGAGAACCCAATGCCTTCCTCTCTCCCCTAGAACTTGATGTGTCTATAAAACGGCATTTGATGGGCCACATGTAGTCAGTGTCATTGTTCAAAATAACTAACATGCCCCAAAGTGGAGAATGTCTTCTACGTGTGCGTTTTTTGGGGGGAAGAGGCACTGGAAAGAAGTGGAATCACAGCAGTAAATGAGTAGCTTTGGTGTTTCCTAAGATTGTCAGTGCCATTGTTGGTGTCGGTATGGAGATCAGTCTGACCTGTGATGGAGAGCCAAGGCTCCTGGGACAAACTCCTGTACAGGGTATCTCTGGCCTCCAGGTGGGGGGGCAAATGGCTGTCCCTTTAGCTGGAGTAGAGCCCCAAGTAGGGTGAGTCTGTGCCCTAACAAAGTCAGCAAGAACTCAGGCCGTGTGTTTCCTAACTCAATTTTCAGAGCGGCGAACAGGTGTTTTCAAGCAGAGTTGGTGTTTCTTTCTTCTGAAGGCTTTTTGGCTCTGTTGTGGTCCTCAGCCTTCACCAATCTTCAGAGGTAGCTTTGTGAAGGAGGGTTTTAATGTCTTGTGCTCTCAGATTTGTTACATATTTCCCAATCATGGTGCCTGCCCTGGGGTTTCTGCAGAGCATGGTCGTCGCGCCCCTCCTACCCCCATCTCTAGCATAATCACCCTTCTGTGTCCTTCTGAGGCTTATAAAAATCATTCAGGTTGAGTTGTATGAGCCCCTAATAAATTGATTTAAAAAATCATTCAGGTTATAGTGGAAGAGGAGTAGGGTAAAGCTTATTAGCAGGAAGCTGAAATGAAATGGTAGCTGCTGTGAATGCTGTAAAGTAGAACCTGGCCCTATGCAGCGCTCACTCTCCTACTTAGAGCTGAACACACCCGACAGACAGCAGAGTCCAAGGAAAGAAAATGTCAATGTTGACAGAGAAAATTGCTGTAGGATCAGGTCTGCCTGCCTGTGACCGAAACCTTAAAATAACAGTGCCTTGAATCTGATAAACCAAAACCAAACGCACTGCCATTGAGCGGATTCCAACTCAGAGCCTGTACATAATTTAAAAATGGTTTTATTGAAATATAATTCACGTCATATGAATCAATGGTTCAGATACATCAAAAAGAGTTGTGCAAGCATTGCCACAACCAATTTTTGAACATTCCTGCATTCTTGTGTCCATTGTAATTAGCATCTGCTGTCCCCCTAACCTAATGTAACCCCAAGGAATCAAGATCTAATTGCTGTCTCTATAGATTTACCTACCCTGAATTTTATACAAAGAAAATCATGCAGAAAGAAGAAAAGGAAAAACAGCAACAACAATAAAATAAAAAGAGAAAAATCATTCCAAAAGGAGGTAAAAAGAAATCAAAGCTAGGACAAGTTAAAAATGGGTCAAAAGGGAAAACAAGTGTTAAGATGTTTAACTTAAACCACACTATCTGCAGTACTTCACTTTCCAATTTATCCTGTGTGTGGACAAAACTGTTCACATCACTATTCAACGGTCCGAGTGAATTCAATAGAGGTGTAATCCACTCTGCAATTGGATTTTGGGCTTTCACTATCATTCTTAGCCTTCTGCACACCAGGTGTCCAGAATTTAAGCTCTAATACCATTCCCTCCTCTGATCTTGGGTTTTACCATTTGAGATCCTTGGATCAATTAGCTGATGTGCTTTTTCCATGTGGACTTAGTTGGTACCTCACTTATATGTCTGCTTGTTTAAGCAAGCCTTTAAGACCCCAGATGCTATTCTTTCTGATAGCTAGGCACCATCTGATTTCTTCACCACACTTTGCTCTAACACATATTTTCAGTGACCACTTTATGAGAGCAAGTATTAAGCAGGGCTACATCATAAGAACAAACTGTTCTATTAGTGTTGGGCCTGTGAATCTTTACAGAGCACATAGCCTCATTTTTGTCCCGTGGAGTGGCTGGTGGGTTTGAACCACCAACCTTGAGGCTAGCAACTTGATGCTTAATCCACAGCACCACCAGAGCTCCTTCTAAATAAGACAGAGTTGGCTTTTCTCTTATGGAAAGGAATTCTGGTAGGCAAGCAGCCTGGAGCTGACACAGCTGGTGGTTTTCGGCTGCAGGATTGCCCCAGCTTTTCGGACCAGGCTGCTAGCATCTCTTCCCAATCTACTTCTGTAATGTTGTATCAGCTCCTTGAAATTGACCAAAGAAATATTTGTATCCAAGAAATTGGCATATGTTACAAATTAGGGCATTTCCTTCAAGAATGCTGGCTGCTTGACATTTACCAGCACACGACTAGGTATACTCTCTTTATGGGGTTAGCGGACCAGGCTCCTTAAAACTTATTGCTCTACCATCCTATGTGTACCCCTTCTCCTTATAGTTATTTCATGGTCCACAGTTGTTTCGAGAGCTCCAGTCATTAAATATTACATTCCGGGTGGCAAACAGGAATTTAAAAAAAAAACCATGATCCACAAGACTTACCACCCACTGGCCTGTGATCTTTCCTCCTGCATTCAGTGTCATTGCATGTGTTGCATGAGTCTGGAGAGGAATTTATAGATTGGTATCAGACACAGGGGCTAATATCAGACTTATGGATTTGAACTGGATGGGGCTGTGATGTTTTCTCAATATTTAATTGCTCTTGTATATAAAGATCTTTCTTACACACATATGAATGTCTATGAATTTATTTCTCTATTCTACCCGGACTAACACAGACACTGACAATATTTCAAGGAAGCCGCTAGGCAATACTTCTTTCGCCAGTACTTAGACACATGGCTGCACTTAGCTAAAGGATGCTAGATGATGTAGTCTTTATTCTGGACATCCTTGTATCCAGCTAAAAGTGGAAGCTTGTGGTAGAATGCTAAGATGCCTCCAGTGAATTTATTGAGCAACTATCCCGTGTCATTGTTACCAATAGATTATAAAACAAATCAGAACTTTATGTCTGTCCTGATGTTATTTTTAGGTGCTGGGGAGCCAGTTCCAATGTAGGGAAAACTTAGGCACAATAGAATGAAGTGCTGCCCAGTCCTGTGCCGTCCTCACAACCACCGTTACATCTCTCCGTACATGAGGTGAAGTCTTGCCATCCTGGCTTCCAAAGAAACTTCTGGCTGTTCTTTCTCAAAGCCAGATTTGTTTGTTCTTCTGGCAGTGCCCGGTACTTGCAATATTCTTCTCCAGCACCAACATTCAAATGCATCAATTCTGCAGCAGTTTTCCTTATACATTGTCCCACTTTCACATGCATATGAGGTGATTGAAAATACTATGGCTTGGGTGCTCTTCAAGACTGGGTGCATTAGATTCACCCAGTGCAATGTGCCCAATAGGAATTTGTAATACACTCAGGGACAGACCTGAATTGGAGATTAAGAACATTAAAGCGAGTGTCCTATATGTTCATGTTATACACTGATTCCACAGTGAGTACTGCTTTAATAGTATATTAATTGTGGGATGGTTTACTAGCATATTTTGGATTATAAGGAGGGGAAAACTTAACTTGGGCATAAACAATGAAGAGAATTATGGGATAGAAAATAAATGAAAGTCTAAGGTTAGGAGGGACTTGAAAAAAAATTATAAATTATCAAGGGTTCATGAGGGAGGGAGAGGGAGGGGATGATGAGGAGCTGATACTAAGGGCTCAAGTAGAAAGAAAATGTTCTGAGAATGATGATGGCAACAAATGTACAAATGTTCTTGACACATTTGGATGGATGGATGGATTGTGATAAGAATTGTATGAGCCCCTAATAAAATGATTTTTTAAATATCTTTTTCCCATTGGATGCAAATGAGGAATGGTGTAGTTTTGAGAGTAACTGGCTGCCATCTTTAAAAAAAAATCACAAAACTGCATGATGACACAGGAAACTTGATACTTCTCCTTACCTCCTTGTATCTCTACTCTCATTATTGGCCCTGAGGGGTTTATCTGTCCTGGATTCCCTGTGTTTCCAGCTCTGATCTGTACCAGTGTACATCCTCTAGTCTAGCTGAATTTCTAAGGTAGGATTGGGATCATGATAGTGGGGGGAGGGGAGGGCGGGCAGGATGCATTAAAGAACTGGAGGAAAGTTGTATGTTTCATTGGTGCTATACTGCACCCTGACTGGCTTGTCTCCTCCCCGCAACTCTTCTGTAAGGGGATGCCTAGTTGCCTAAAGATGGGCTTTGGGTCTCCACTCCGCACTCCCCCTCATTCACAATGATATGATTTTTTTGTTCTTTGATGCCTGATACCTGATCCAATTGACACCTCATGATCACACAGGCTGGTGTGTTTCTCCCATGTAGACTTTGTTGCTTCTGAGCTAGATGGCTGCTTGTTTATCTTCAAGCCTTTGAGACTCCAGATGCTATATCTTTTGGTAGCCGGGCACCATCAGCTTCCTTCACCACATTTGCTTATGCACCCACTTTTTCTTCAGCGATCATGTTGGGAAGGTGAGCATCATGGAATACCAGGTTAATAGAACAAAGTGTTCTTGCATGAGGGAGTACTTCAGTAGAGGCCCAATGTCCATCTGCTACCTTAATACTAAACCTATAAATATATACACATAGATTGGAAAAAGATCTTTCTGTCACAGCATTTTCTGCATAAGATCCAAGATTCATTCCAATTGGGCTGGCTTGGTGGAGGCAGTGGGATGGGAAATAAGGAGTGTTGAATGGATTGGTTGCTTTAGTTTAAGCTGCGTACTCTACTACTGAATCCAATTATTAGAATTTTCTTAGATCCAGAGAGAGAAGGAAGCATTGGGAGGGTGAGTGGAAGGAAAAGAGAGATCACCTTTGATCAAATGAGATCATGATTGGTCGGGAGGTTCTAAACCCCCAACTGCTCTGCAGGAGCAAGATTTGCTGTCTGCCCCTACAAAGATTTCTGGTCTTGGAAGTCAACCCCTGTGGGATTAGTTCTACGCCATCGTAAAGGTTCAATATGAGTAGGAATCAACTCAAACAAGTGTAGCAGTGGGAATCAAGTGGAAGTCTCCTGGGAGTTTTTGGAAAACTATTTGTGCTTTCCTGAGAGAACAGCTCCAGTTGACACCACGCTTTCCCCTCTTTAAAGTTTAAAGACGTAATTGGAATCATAATAGGACAGAACCGAGAGAATCCCTGAAGTTTCAGCCTTAGGATTGATGAGCAACCAAACGAATGCTAGGAAGACCATCAGCTATATTTCTGGATATGTCAGGATAATTTTGTTTCTGTAAGCTACTGTAGAGGGTTTTTTGTTATTTATACTCCAAAAGCATTCTTAATTGATAAAAGTATCCTTATTTTGCTCCATCCTCTGCACAGAGTAATTCAGTTTTTGAGTAAGTAGACACTTTTGAGTGTATTTGCCATGCTTGGAGTCCTTGTTCTCTGACTGAGCAGTTTAGCCTGTGAACATGATCCTGGCTGCAGCTGATAGGACCAGGAGTGTAAGCTTGACCAAAGCTGGGCCCATCAGATCACTTTTGAATTTAAACCGAAAGCTGTAAAAATCAGCTCTAAGGAGCTGAGGCACATGAATGACAGTGCTTTGAAATAAAGGCTACTGAGTGGAGAAGTCGGAGGGTCTGGCCCCAATCCTAACTACATTGACACCTGCCCCTCCCCACAGAAGAATTTATTTCAGAGGATAGTATTGAGGCTGCAGCTCAGGGAGAGGGGTCTGTCTGATCAGAGCACATGGGAGCAAATGAAGGGGAAGGAAGAGAGAGTGAAGCACACCCTGGCCCACCAAGCCTTGAGGACCATATCCCTGCTCAGAGCAGCCAATCCACAGAGAAGACCATATGGCTGGCCGGCCCCACTATGAGACACAACATCCCTCACTGACCTATAGCCCTATAGGGGACAACACTGGAGACACAGTATGGGAATTGTGCCCCATTTGATCCCACCACAGAGGCAAAACAATCAGGGCATGCAGCAGAACAGCAAAGGGAACAGAGCAACATAGTCCCCAGGGAATACCAAAAATAGACTTTGGGACCAGGCTTGGCACCCCATCAGACTCAACCAGAAAACACTCCTAAAGGCCAAAAACAGTCCTTGAACTAACTACAAGCTTTTCTTTTCTTTGTCATTGGCTTTTTGTTGTTGTTTTGTTTTCTTTTGTTGCTTGGTTTTGCTCTGTCCTGTTTTGGTGCACGTTATTATCTCCGCAGGTCTGTCTAAATAAGATAGGCTAGATGAACAATCTGCAGGAGAAAACAATGGGACCAACAGTTCTGGGGGGACATGGGAGTGGGGGTGGGTGGGGGAAAAGGAAGTGGTGTTAACAAACCCAGGGACAAAAGAACAACAAGTGATCCAAATCGGTGGTGAGGAGGGTGTGGGAGGCCTGGTAGGGCGTGATCAAGGGTAATGTAACGGAGAGAAATTACTGAAACCCTAATGGAGGCTGAGCATGATAGTGGGACAAGAGGAAAGTAAAAGGAAATTGAGTAAAGCGCTAGGAGAAAAAGGGCATTTATAATGATCTAAATAAAGACATGTACATATGTAAATATATTTATATATAAGGATGTGGAAATAGATCTATGTGCATATATGTATAGGTTTAGTATTAAGGTAGCAGATGGACATTGGACCTCCACGCAAGTACTCACTCAATGCGAGAATACTTTCCTCTATTAAACTGGCATTTCATGATGCTCACCTTCCTGACACAATTACTAAAGACAAAGCGGGCACATAAGCAAATGTGAAGAAAGCTGATGGAGCCCGGCTATCAAAAGATATAGCATCTGGGGTCTTAAAGACTTGAAGGTAAACAAGCAGCCATCTAGCAGAGAAGCAACAAAGCCCTCATGGAAGAAGCACACCAGCCTGTGAGATCATGAGGTGCCGAAGGGATCAGGTATCAGTCATCAAAGAACAAAAAATCATGTTGTCAATGAGGGAGAATGTGGACTGGGGACCCAAAGCCCATCTGTAGGCAACTGGACATCCCCGTATGGAAGGGTCATGGGAAGGAGACCCTTCCAGTCAGGGTGCAGGGTAGCAACGATGAAACATACAACTTTCCTCTAGTTCCTAAATATTCCCTCCCCCCCACCCCAACCCCCACTATCATGATCCCAATTCTACCTTACAAATCCGACTAGATCAGAGGATGCACACTGGTACAGATAGGAACTGGAAACACAAGGAATCCAGGATGGGTGAACCCCTTAGGACCAGTGGTGATAGTGGCAACCGGGAGCGTGGAGGGAGGGTGGGGTGGAAAGGGGGAACCAATTACAGGGATCTACATATAACCTCCTCCCTGAGGGAAAGACAACAGAAAAGTGGGTGAAGGAAGACGTCGGACAGTGCAAGACATGGCAAAATAATAATTTATAGATTATCAAGGGTTCATGAGGGAGGGGGGAGCAGGGAGGGAGGGGGAAAAACGAGGAGCTGATGCCAGGGGCTTAAGTGGAGAGCAAATGTTTTGAGAATGATGAGGGCAACGAATGTACAAATGTGCTTTACCCAATCAATGATTGTATGGATTGTGATAAGAGTTGTATGAGCTCCCCCAAAATGTAAACAAAAAAGAAAGAAAGAAAACAAAAAAGCTCCTGAATTTCTGAAGGGTTTCTGGTGGCGGTACTGGGCTGCTAAACTGTAAGGTCCATAGTTCAAGCCCAGTTGCTCCATGGGAGAAAACAGTCTGTTTCTATAAAGATCTACTACCTCAGAACTAAGGAGGCGCAGAAGATCCTCTCCGTTTTATGTGAGTCGGAGGAACCAGCTCCTAGGGAAGGGTGTCAGGTTTCGTGAAGCAGATCAAGGAAAAGGAGGACTATCGTCAAAGAGATGGATTACCACAGTGGCTGCGAGGATGGGCTCGAACCTAGCACTGATTGGGATGCTGGTGCAGGACCAGGCAGTGCACAGGGTTGCTACGAGTCAGAACTGGTAGCAGAACATTTTCAATAACTGTGCATTTCTTGCCTTTACTTCTTTATACTTTGCCTCCCACTGAGTGATCACATTGTTTAGCTTCTGGATTTCAGCATCTTTCCTTTCAAGTTCCAACTTTAGTCTTTCAATTCTTCCATCTTTCAGAACCACTTCCTGGTTATGTTCCTGAGTTGCACAATTATCTGTTCCATTATATTCTGTTAGCTGTTCTCTTCTTTTTTCTCTAATAAGAATTTTATGAACATCATCTTCCAGTCTATTGAAGAATCCTCCATCATGTGATAAAGTCTGAGAGGAACTCAATTCCTCAGACTTTTTACTAATGCGCTCTTCAGATTGAAAATCTTTTAGTGATACTGTGAGAGGTTTGTCTTTTCCCTGATGATTCTTTCTTTTATCTTTTTTATTCATTACCCTTGATTGAGTTGAAACATATTCAGAATTTTCATACTCCTTTTTGTGTTCCTCATATTCTAATTTACTTAGCAACAATGCCTTCTCAAGATCTGCTTCAAACATTTCAGATGTCAGCTGCTCATCTCTCTGTCTCCACTCTTGCCAATTTTCTTCTCGTGAACCCTTCTGTACTGGATTGGACAATGAAAGCTCATGCTGAGTGTCACAAGTGGCATGCGATGATTTCTGGGGAATCTTTTTAAAAGCAAGATTTCTAAGCTCATTTGCTTCACTCTGTTATTGTTCCTTCTTTTTTCTTCTTTTTTCTCTCTTTTTCTCATTTGTAGTTGATTTGCTTCCCAAAGCTTGAGATTTTCCAGTGTTCCGACCTTTGCCTTTTCCAGGCTCAGAATCAGAACCACTGCCACTATCTACTTGTAACAGAGCAAAACGAGAAGCAGTAGTGGGAACAGAGCTGAGTACTGCTGACGCCATTGTAAATATTATTCTTTTACAATACTTCTGTCAAGAATAATTCCCATCAGCTGTTAGCCGATTCTCCCAAACTTACTGGCACCAAGTACACGGTTGCTACGAGTCAGGCCATTGGTTTGGTTGGGTTGGGAACTTCGGTGGCAGAGAACCCAGAGCAAAGTTCCAGCCTTTCCTGTGGGTGGCCTGGCTGTTTAATACTTGATTTGATTCCATGAAAGGTGATCTGTATTCTCACAATCAATTCTTCTTTTCTTAAGGAAGGTAAATTCTGTTTATTATAAAGAGTATCAACTAGGAAACAACGTATACAGAGCCCTTTATGAGCTGGCTTCTGACTCTCACCAGCCATATCTCCTACATTTCTCTGTATTTCTAGCATTCTCTGCTTAGCAAAGCTTTCCTTGATGCTGCTAGGGTGGCTGGTGGGTTTGAACCAGTGACCCTGTAGCAATAGCTAAATGATTGGACACAACTATCCTAAAAGAGATGGTGAACCAGTCAGATACTTGTATCTACATGTAGAATTATTGGTGATACAACAGCTACAAATGCAGCCTGATAAAGATATGTTGTAGCAGTGACTCAAGTATACCAGTAGTGGCTTTACCATCATTGATATGGATTTCCACAATAGTAAACCACTCTTGGTACAATTTTTAGTGCAAGGAAACAGAAGCTTCTTATAATTTATGTAGTATATAGGTTTTTGAAAAATTTAGGGCAAAAACTTATCGATCTCTGCATGTAGCGAGACAAGAGTGGAATGGTCAAGGATTTCCTTTCACATGGATCCACGCTCATTGCCGATCGAAAGAGCAATCAAAACATCAGATGATAAATTTCACCCGGAAAATTTGCTGCAAAAGATCTCTTTAAAGTGTTCAAAAGCAAAGATACCACTTTGAAGATTAAGGTGTGCCTGACCCAAGCCATGGCATTGTAAAGTGCTTCACACACGTGTGAAAGGTAGATAACGAATCAAGAAGACTGAAGATTATGGCCTTTGCTTAGAATTCTGAAAGTGCCGTGGACTGCCAGAAAACCAACCAAATCTGTGTTGGAAGAGATAACAACTAGAAAGCTCCTTAGAAATGAAGACGGCGAGACTTCATCTCACAGACTCTGGACAGGTTACCAGGAGAGCCCAGTCCCTGGAAAAGGACATCATCTTTGGTAAAGTAAAAGGGCAGCAAAAAAGAGGAAGACCCTCCACCAGATGGACTGACCCAGTGGCTACAACAATGGGCTTGTACACAGTCATCATTGTGGAGCTCATGTAGGACCAGGCACTGCTTTCTTCTGTTGTACAAAAGCGTTGCTGTAAGTTGGAACTGACTCAAAGGCATTTATTAACAAGTAAAGTGAACGTAAGATCCAGGATAAGAAAATTAGCAAGTGTGTGTTGTTTTTCAAAACTTTTCATATTTTTTGATCACACAAAAGTTGTGTGGGAAGAAGGGATGATCTATTCATGGGGTAGTAAAGCACTGATGAGACACATAACTATCCTCTAGTTCTTTAATATATCCTCCTTCCACTATAATGGCCTTAGCTTTACCTTATTAATCTTGCTACACCTGTGCATGTACATTAGTACAATTAAGATCTTTTGACGCACAAAATCCAAGATAGATAAATCCCTCAGAAACAGTAATGGGAGTAATGATTCCTTGAGGGTACAAGAAGAGTGGCAGGGAAAGGGGGCAAGGGGGAACAGATAACAATGATGACTGTATAACCCCACTCGGGAACAAGCAGGAGAATTTTAGGTGAATGGATACAATGGAAGGTGTAAGTTATGGCAAAAACCTGTAATAATAATATATAATATTTTAAGAGTTCATGGAGGTGGCAGGGGATAAAGGAGAGCTAATATCAAGGAGTTTAAGAAGAAAGAAAATGTGTTGAAAATGATGATGGAAGCAATTGTCATCTTTCTTCCAAGGAGTGGCTGGTGGCTCTGAACTGCTGACTTTGAGCTTAGCAGCTCAGTGCATAACCCCCTATTCCACCAGGGCACCTATGATGATGGAAGCAATTGTACAACTATGCTTGATCTAATGGAACTATGGATTGTGATTATATATGTAAGAGCTCCTAATAAAATGCCAAAAAAGTTGTGTGGGATATTGGATGATTTATTGTATAGTGTTGCAGAATATCCAATCAAAATTTTAGAAACATAACCAAAAATATCGTATCAGTTTCCAAAATGTCCACTAAGAGGTCGTACTGCCTTCTGTTCAGAACCTCTGGCCCTACTCAGTGTTCAGTGGCTTTTTTTAAATCGTTTTATTAGCGGCTCATACAACTCTTATCACAATCTATACATACATCAATTGTGTAAAGCACATTTGTACATTCTTTGCCCTCATCATTCTCAAAACATTTGCTCTCCACTTAAGCCCCGGTATCAGGTCCTCATTTTTTCCCTTCCCTCCCCACTCCCACCTCCCTCATGAGCCCTTGATAATTTATAAATTATTATTTTGTCATAACTTGTCCTGTCGCTTTTGTGATAAGCAGGGTCACTAGGGCTGATATTAGATGGTGTGTAGATGTTTCTCATTTTCTGGAATAAGATCAGTCTGCACAGTCAGCCTGGCCTAGAGACACCAACAAAGGTCAGCACTTAGAAGCTAATTCACTCCCTAAAAAGTTGACTGCCTTTGGGAGAGACCTTTGCCTTTTAATCTGAGTACTTTATTAAACAATATTTTTTAAAGTTATAACAATAATTGTAATGATAATGAAGGAAGTTTATTGCTTAAAAATCCACCAGCCTCCTCTCACTACCTGCTGAATTTCCTCATAAAGGAGAACAAACCAGAGCCCTGGCCATGTGGGGAAGAAGGCAGAGGCATGACTGAGGCACGTTTCTCATATTCTTCGGTTAGATTTTAAAGTACGATTGAGAAAAGGAAAATATACACATATAGGAAAGCGTTATAGGCTCAAGTCCATGGGATGTTCCCTTATCTAGGTAAAAAAACATAAGTCACCGACTGCCGTTTAGAAAGCAATGATGATGAGGCACAAGGCAAAATTTCATTAACGCTCATTCACTAAGGCAAAACCATCTGCAGGACTAAGCATGTCCCAAGAAGCAAAGAAGGTCTTCTTAATTTATGTGTTCTCTGTCCTTTAATAAGATGGGAGGACGTCAAGAAGTACTTCTCAGTGCTAATTCCTGTCATTAATCTTTTCATGTTTGTATTTCAAATTTCAGGCAGAGGCTCACATCTAGAAGAGGGATTCAAGCCCCCCCCCCCTTCAGTAGCTGTCTAAGAGGACAGGCTGGAAATAGCTGCACAATTGTTTGCTTCCCATTTCCTTTCCTACCCTCTTATGACCAGTGAATTCCTGCCTATCTCCCAAAGCTCCAAACTGCCAGCCCCAACTTAGTAGCAGCTCTGGAGAGAAGTCAGCAGGAGTTAGGGAGGCAACAGATATAATTTACCAAGTCTTAATTTCAAAAACACACAGTTCAACAGCTGTTAAAAATACTCATTGTTCATTGGCATCTAAAGAATGCACTCTGGGGTTCCTCAATTGTACTTGGCTCTCTCAAATATGAGTGCAGTTTGCTGAGTCTGCCGGTGAGCAAGAGCGCCGAGAACTCTGCAGTGCCCACCCTCACGCTCCCTTTTCAATGAGACCATTTACAAATCGTTCTGCTGCCTTTAGTTGCAATGAGTCTGGAAAGGGAGGCAGAGGCAGAGCTGTGAATAGCCGTCTCTGAAAAAGACGTTGATTGTGCATGTGCACTATTTTCCCATAGGATCAAGCGTTTGATTTTCTGATATTAGTTCTGATGTTTTCCTTTAGTAGGAAATTTATGACAGAAGGGGTCCACCTCTAGTACCTACTTAGTACTCATGATAGAGAACAATAAGCAACCCCGGTGATGCCAGTGATTCTAACCACAAGGCTGCTAACCACCAGGTCTATGGTCCAACCCATCAGCTACTCTTTGGGAGCAAGGAAAGACATGGCAGTCTGCTTCCCTAGAGACTTACAACCTTGAAAACCCTAAGGGGCAGTTCTGTTCTGTCATAAAGGATCGTTAGGCTTCGAAATCAATTCCATGGCAGTGAATTTGTTTTTTGCTTTATTGTAGTGTTACAGCGTTGTGAAGCTATAGTGTCAAGTTATAGGGACCCCACAAAGCAGAGTAGAGCTGCCTCATAGGGGTTTCTAGGCTAATATCTTAGGAACATTCTCCTTCATGAAAATGAACACAAGATAAGTTCCAAGAAGATGTTATTCTTTTAAAAAATCATTTTATTGGGGGCTCATACAGCTCTTATCACAATCCATACATATGCATATGTCCACTGTGTTAAGCACATTTGTACATTTATTGCCATCATCCTCAAAACATTTTCTTTCTACTTCGAGCCCTTGGTATCAGCTCCTCACTTTTCCCCCTCCCTCCTCCACCCTTCCTCCCGCACGAACCCTTGATAATTTATGTTATC